>NC_091981.1:54322443-54622443 GCF_044704955.1 Pristiophorus japonicus | reverse complement strand
TTTCCAAGTCAGGATGTTGTGTGACTTGGAGGGAAACTTGGAGGTGATGGTGTTCCCATGTCCTTGTCATTCTAGATGGTAGAGGTCACTAGTTTGGGAGGTGTTGCCAAAGAAGTCTTGGTGAGTTGCTGCAATGCATCTTGTAGATGGTGCACACTATAGCCATGGTACACTGGTGTTGGAGGGAGTGAATGTTTAAGATGGTGGATGGGGTGCTAATCAAACGGGTGGTTTGTCCTGGATGGTGTCGAGCTTCTAAAGTGTTGTTGGAGCTGCACTCATCCAGGCAAGTGGAGAGTATTCCACCACACTCCTGACTTCTGCCTTGTAGATGGTGGAAAGGCTTTGGGTATTCAGAAGGTGAGGCACTCATCACAGAATACTCAGCCTCTGACCTGCTCTTGTACTGTGGTATTTATGTAGCAGATCCAGTTAAGTTTCTCGTTATTGGCGACCCTAAGTTTACGTTGGGGAATTCGGCGATAGTAATGGTGTTGAATATCAAGGGGCGGTGGTTAGATGCTCTCTTTTTGGAGATAGTCATTGAAGGCACATCTGTGGCGCAAATGTATCTTGCCACTTATCAGCCCAAGCCTGAATGTCGTCCAGGTCTTGCTGCATGTGGGCATGGGCTGCTTCATTATCTGAGGAGTTGGGAATGGAACTGAACACTGTGCAATCATCAGCGAACAACCCCATACTGACCTTATGATGGAGGGAAGTGAAAGGGTGCAAAATTCACAAGACCCCCCCCCCCCCCTCAGTGTTTGGGCTCATTCGAAAGGAAATTTATTTTGGGACTATCTACCGAAAAGTTTGCAACCCTAAAGTGCTTATGGAAGAAACTACGAACTTTAATAGAATTTTGAACTTTTACATGACAAATTCAAGGCTGTGGGTGGGTCTAAAAGGACTGATAGGAGAAAAACCTGATTAGTGAGAGTACCTGGGTATGAGGACAAATGTAACCTGTCTGGAGAAATGTGCATTCTAGAATCCTTGTCCACAAGAGACATTAACATTACAAAATGGCCCAGAGATAGCTAATCATTAACTTGAAACTGTAAAACCATTTCAGTATATACATCACAAAGAGGCCCAAGCCAGCCTGTATGCAAAAAAACTGAGCACAAAAAGACATTGCAATTACTAAGCTAATATTTCCATCAGGAAACAATTTTCGAACATCAACCCACACAAAACATATCAACTTTTAACGAGCCCGCCAAAATATTACAAAGAGTCAAGCCCGCCAAATTTAAACAAAGAATTCTGAACTGATTTGGCGCCAAGATAAGAACCACTCAAACCGTATAACTGGCCCCTGTTTTCAACAGAGGTTAGTTTGCTAAGTAGCTACAAGGTTGCTACTACATCAGATGCCGTACTACACCAGGTGCTATACTCAAGACAAGGGGAGAAACCAACGTGACAGTTGTTAACTAACTTCTCCAGCCTCGAAATCCTGAAGTCCTGAAGGAAGGAAGAACATCACCAACGTGGTATCAACGGAAAACCACCGCGATCGACCAAACTCGAAACAAAACTCCAACGGGAAGAATCGAAAAGTTTCCACTCTACAATCTAATCCTGACCTACCAACGGGTAAAACATTACCTAAAAGACTGTAGAGACCCCTATTTCTAACCAAAGAAAACGGGTACTTACCCCACAGATCCAAAACGCGCCTTACCGCAGCAGCGGACTCAACCCAACTGAAGATTGCGCAGTAAGAAGTCTTCTCCGATGTTCGGGGTACGGCAAGCAGACCCTACCACATCAGCGAACCCCGAAACCACGATCTACCGTTAACTGTTAAAAGGATTGGCAAGCATAGTCCCTGCCTGCCCTGGAGTCTAACCTCGCTAGAATTAGGTATTGGGAGGTGGGAGGTGTAATTCTACTGTAACCCCCTTTGAATGTAATGTGTTGTTCTCTAGTAGAGTCATTATAAGCTATTGTAACCCCATCTGAGTGTGTAAGGTAGTGTTCTTTAATAAGGTTGAATAAGTTTTAAAATTGTACTTTCTTAGAGTAATTATAAGTTTGTAATTTCTTGACTGTAATAAAATCAAAGTTCTTTTGCATCAAACCAGTGTCCTTTGCACTTGGTCACACTCCCCAAATAAATCCAGAGTCTAGAACCCAAGGGAGTGGGAGTGATTCGAACCACTCAAGTTGGTCAGAAGGGAACCTGACCCCCTCATAGAGACCACCCCCTTACAAAATGGCGACCGCGGCAGGACTCTGGTACAAGGGGTGTGATGTGGAGAGTGCTGGTTTGGGGCAAAGAACCAAGATGGAAGAGAGGATTTCCTCCTATGTGTATAAGAAGGTCAATGTAACTAAAGAATGAGTGCTTAGTCTATTGCGCGCTGAGAGCCAACTGACGCTGCAGCCCAGTGGACAACAAGCAAAGAGCACAAAGAAGCAGTAGAGAAAGCAATTTGGTTGGTCTGCCTACAGCAACAGGTCCAACTCCTCGACAGAATGAATGAAACACTACAGGCAGAGTTATAGGAATGCGCAGAGAATTACCAGGAAAGGGTTATGTCAGAAGAAAGATTATCGGGAGAACTCCGTAAGCTAAACCAGGAAAGGACCCAACTAATGGAAAGGTTTAAAAATAGTCAGGACTATTTTCAATGTCATTTTACCGAAGCAAAAGATAATGAAAAGTCACTGAGGGAGGAAAGCACTCGCCTCACCCTACAAGTAAAAGAGCTCCAGGAAAGATTAAAAGATGTGCAAGCAGATATAAAGTAGCTAGCACTAATGGGTTTGAATCGGGAGACCATGGTCCCTGCCAGCAACAAATTAAAAGTTTAAACCTTGCTCTGTCCAAGACAAATGGCATGGTATGCCTAATAAGCCCGGGTACACTCCAGGTAAACCTGGAAGAGAAGGAGGAAGCTGCCCGGCCACTACCTATGGCACCGGTGACTACACCGGTTCAGCAGCAGGAGGGGCAAATCAATTGCAGGGCGGACAGGGATATTGTACCACCACCACCTGTGGCACCGAGTTTCAGCTCAGCTTGGCTGCAGGGAGGAGAGGGAGGCGAGCCAGAACCAGGGCCAATGTGCCCGGTCCGGCAACAGAAGTTTGGCCCGTCCACTCTTGCCGGGGGGTCCAGGGCCCCTGGAAAGTCAGTTTGTGGTCCCCCACACTCCCCACCAGTTTAGGGCTATGATAAGCCATCTGGGAAAGCTAACTCCAAAGGGAGACCCCTCGGTTCACTTTGTGGAAGTGGAACAGGCAGGGGATATTAATGGGTGTGATGATGCAGAAATGGCAAAGATGCTTCTCCTAGACAGCAAACTGTACCAGTCCCTCTCTACTGAGAGCAAAAGAGGGCAGAAAACACTTGCTGCCATCCAAAAAGACATTTTAGAAGCTGTGGGCTGCAATGACGTGAGTCCCTTCGCCAGAGTGGAGAAAACGGTGCAGCTCACAGGGGAAACCCCACAGGCGTTCGCAGACCGACTGTGGCCTGTGTACCAAAGCACCTGCAGTGGGGACATAGACAGAGATCACTTAAGCCCGGACAAGTTAGCACACTGGCTCCGAAGCCTAGTAGCTAACAGTTTACCCAGAATAAGAACTAAGACTGAGGCCTGGTTCGACCCCAGAGATCCCCAAGCCACTGAACAGGGAGTGCTTAGGCAACTAACCCTAGCTTACAGAAATGGCAGAGGGACAGAAGAGCACCCACAAAAGAGAAGGGTTCACGAAATCCGACCTAACCAAGACAAGAGGGAATGGCGCCACGAGGGGGGCAACCCCTCCGATACAAAACATCCCTGCTTTGGTTGTGGAAAGAGTGGGCACTGGAGAAAGGATTGTAGAAATCCATGGAAGAGTAGCGCAGGAAAGAATTCTCCAGCCCTTGCCGAAAAGACCGAGACAGATAAGCCAGTCCCTCCCCACTCATTCGATACTTTTCTAACCGCACGCCAAGCCATGTTAGATGGCCCTGGGAAGGTAGCCACTGTCACCGGTACTGAGATCCCATCTGCCCCCTCCCAACCAAAACCGTGACTAGGACAGGCGCAGCCTGTCCACCTGTGTACCCTCGAGTATGATGTGTGGGGGAGACCGACAGTACAGATGGAAGTGGAAAAGGTGAAGGGGATTTACCTGCTGGACACCGGTGCCTCAAACACCCTTGTCTATGAAGCTAACCCCGCTGCCTCACCTCTGTCTAACGGGGTCCCCTACAGCTTGGTGGGTTTCACAGGCACTGAACAGACTGGCTCATTCTCCGTTCTGCCAACATGATTTATCCAGGGACAGTCCACCGGTGTTCTGAAGAAGAAGTATGGGAAATTAACATAGGCTTTCGGGCTGGGTTACACCCCACAGGCCGAGAGATCTATGTGGACGGTTCAAGCACAGTATCTGCGGGTGAACGACTTACAGGCTGCGGAGTTTATGAACACTGCACCTGGGCAGGACCGGAACCAATGTCCTAAGGGGAGTGTTTGCTAGTGCTGTTGGGGAGGAGTTAAACTAATATGGCAGGGGGATGGGAACCAATGCAGGGAGACAGAGGGAAATAAAATGGAGACAAAAGCAAAAGACAGAAAGGAGATGAGTAAAAGTGGAGGGCAGAGAAACCCAAGGCAAAAAACAAAAAGGGTCACTGAATATAAAGGGGCTGCAGGAGGGGTCAAAACTAAAAATCATGGTTTAAAAACTAGTATTAAAACATTCGACCTAAACGCACGCAGCATTCGAAATAAAGTAAATGAGTTGACGGCACAAATCATTACAAATGGGTATGATTTGGTGGCCATTACAGAAATGTGGTTGCAGGGTGGCCAAGACTGGGAATTAAACATACAGGGGTATCTGACAATTCGGAAAGATAGACAAGAAGGGAAAGGAGGTGGGGTAGCTCTGTGAAAAAAGGATGATATCAGGGCAGTTGTGAGAGACGATATTGGCTCTAATGAACAAAATGTTGAATCATTGTGGGTGGAGATTAGAGATAGTAAGGGGAAAAAGTCACTGGTGGGCGTAGTTTATAGGCCCCTAAATAATAACTTCATGGTGGGGCGGGCAATAATCAAGGGAATAATGGAGGCATGTGAAAAAGGAACGGCAGTAGTCATGGGGGATTTTAACCGACATATCGATTGGTCAAACCAAATCGCACGGGGTAGCCTTGAGGAGGAATTCATAGAATGCATACGGGATTGTTTCTTAGAACAGTATGTTACAGAACCTACAAGGGAGCAAGCTATCTTAGATCTGGTCCTGTCTAATGAGACAGGAATAATAAACGATCTCCTCGTAAAAGATCGTCTCGGAATGAGTGATCACAGTATGGTTGAATTTGTAATACAGATTGAGGATGAGGAAGCAGTGTCTCAAACGAGCGTACTATGCTTAAACAAAGGGGACTACAATGGGTTGAGGGCAGAGTTGGCTAAAGTGGAGTGGAAACACAGACTAAACGGTGATACAATTGAGGAACAGTGGAGGACTTTTAAGGAGCTTTTTCATAGTACTCAACAAAAATATATTCCAGTGAAAACGAAGGGCGGTAAGAGAAGGGATAACCAGCCGTGGATAACCAAGGAAATAAAGGAGAGTATCAAATTAAAAACCAATGCATATAAGGTGGCCAAGGTTAGTGGGAAACTAGCAGATTGGGAAAATTTTAAACGACAGCAAAGAATGACTAAGAAAGCAATAAAGAAAGGAAAGATAGATTACGAAGGTAAACTTGCGCAAAACATAAAAACAGATACTAAAAGCTTTTACAGATATATAAAACGGTAAAGAGTGACTGAAGTAAATGTTGGTCCCTTAGAAGATGAGAAGGGGGATTTAATAATGGGAAATGTGGAAATGGCTGAGACCTTAAACAATTATTTTGCTTCGGTCTTCACAGTGGAAGACACAAAAACCATGCCAAAAATTGCTGGTCACAGGAATGTGGGAAGGGAGGACCTTGAGATAATCACTATCACTAGGGGGTTAGTGCTGGACAGATTAATTGGACTCAAGGTAGACAAGTCCCCTGGTCCTGATGAAATGCATCCTACGGTATTAAAAGAGATGGCGGATGTTATAGCAGATGCATTCGTTATAATCTACCAAAATTCTCTGGACTCTGGGGAGGACCAGCGGATTGGAAAGCAGCTAATGTAACACCTCTGTTTAAAAAAGGGGGCAGATAAAAGGCAAGTAACTATAGGACAGTTAGTTTAACATCTGTAGTGGGGAAAATGCTTGAAACTACCATTAAGGAAGAAATAGCGGGACATCTAGATAGGAATACTGCAATCAAGCAGACGCAACATGGATTCATGAAGGGGAAATCATGTTTAACTAATTTACTGGAATTCTTTGAGGATATAACGAGTATGGTGGATAGAGGTATACCGATGGATGTGGTGTATTTAGATTTCCAAAAGGCATTCGATAAGGTGCCACACAAAAGGTTACTGCAGAAGATAAAGGTACGCGGAGTCAGAGGAAATGTATTAGCATGGATAGAGAATTGGCTAGCTAACAGAAAGCAGAGAGTCGGGATAAATGGGTCCTTTTCGGGTTGAAATAGGTGGTTAGTGGTGTGCCACAGGGATCGGTGCTGGGACCACAACTGTTTACAATATACATAGATGACCTGGAAGAGGGGACAGAGTGTAGTGCAACAAAATTTGCAGATGACACAAAGATTAGTGGGAAAGCGGGTTGTGTAGAGGACACAGACAGGCTGCAAAGAGATTTAGATAGGTTAAGCGAATGGGCTAAGGTTTGGCAGATGGAATACAATGTCGGAAAATGTGAGGTCATCCACCTTGGAAAAAAAAACAGTAAAAGGGAATATTATTTGAATGGGGAGAAATTACAACATGCTGCAGTGCAGAGGGACCTGGGGGCCCTTGTGCATGAATCCCAAAAAGTTAGTTTGCAAGTGCAGCAGGTAATCAGGAAGGCGAATGGAATGTTGGCCTTCATTGCGAGAGGGACGGAGTACAAAAGCACCGGAGGTCCTGCTGCAACTATATAGGGTATTGGTGAGGCCACACCTGGAGTACTGCGTGCAGTTTTGGTCATCTTTCTTAAGGAAGGATATACTAGCTTTGGAGGGGGTACAGAGACGATTCACTAGGCTGATTCCGGAGATGAGGGGGTTACCTTATGATGATAGATTGAGTCGACTGGGTCTTTACTCGTTGGAGTTCAGAAGGATGAGGGGTGATCTTATAGAAACATTTAACATAATGAAAGGGATAGACAAGATAGAGGCAGAGAGGTTGTTTCCACTGGTCGGGGAGACTAGAACTAGGGGGCACAGCCTCAAAATACGGGGGAGCCAATTTAAAACCGAGTTGAGAAGGAATTTCTTCTCCCAGAGGGTTGTGAATCTGTGGAATTCTCTGCCCAAGGAAGCAGTTGAGGCTAGCTCATTGAATGTATTCAAATCACAGATAGACAGATTTTTAACCAATAAGAGAATTAAGGGTTACGGGGAGCGGGCGGGTAAGTGAAGCTGAGTCCACGGCCAGATCAGCCATGATCTTGTTGAATGGCGGAGCAGGCTTGAGGGGCTAGATGGCCTACTCCTGTTCCTAATTCTTATGTTCTTATGTTCTTATGAGGCAGGCATTGCCCTGATGATTAAACTCCCCAGTACTATGAGTGCCCAGCATGCTGAACTGTCTGCGGTGGTGTATGTAGTCACACACCCCGAAGGATTCCCAACCCCATACACGATTTGCTCGGACAGTATGTTCACATGCAATTTGTGTGTGCGGAGTACCTGGCTAATTGGTCCCGTCACGGATACATATCCGCAGACAGGAGACCCCTGGCAATTAAGCCCCTACTGGAAAAGATCATGAAAGCCATGGGGGAGGAAGGGAATATCTACATACATAAAGTGAAGGCACATTCCACCACCGAACCCCGTAGCGAGGGAAACCAATAGGCTGACATGTTGGCCAAACAGGGGGCCCGCACAGGCAAGTTCTGGGATCCGTACAATCCAGGACCCATTGCAGCGGTTAGGGGCAGGATGGGGACAGCAGGGAAGGCCGGGATAGCTTTGCCCCTGGACCTAAATACGGTTCAGACCCAAGACCCCATCCTCAAAACTGTCCTGAACATGCTAGCTAAAGGGGAAAGGATAGACGGCCCGTACGGCACCGCAGCAATTGCCATTAAAGAAGGCATGCTATTCAGGGGGGAGCAACAACACTGGAGAGAATTCCTCCAGCTGGCCTACGAGGGTCCAGGAGCAGGCCCACCCGGACCTGAGACCACTTGGCAATGAGTGGAACAGGCAGGGTGGTGGCCAGGAGTCAGGGAAGACGTCCGCGAGTTCTGTGCGCGCGGCCAACAACCCCGACCCCCAGAAAAGAAAGGTGTCGATGGGACATATCAGGAGGGTAGAGGGACCCTGGGAGTAAGTCCAAATTGATTACATCGGGCCCCTATCCACTGCCCAGGGAGGCTACAAGTACTGCCTAGTCTTGGTGGATGTATTCACCAAATAGCCACTGCCCTGGGAACAGCCAGGATCCTGGTCAGAGAAGTGTTCTCCCGACGGGGACTACCACAATACATGGAGTCCGACCAAGGGAGTCACTTCACTGGGCAGATGATGCAGGAGACCCTTAAGGTGCTCGGCACCAAAGGGAAATGGCATGTCGCCCACAACCCGCAGTCATCTGGGTCTGTGGAGCGTTTAAACCGTACTATCAAAGAAAGGCTGCGCAGAGACAGGGGACTCACCCAAGGGGTGGGTAGAGGTCCTATCACTGGTCCCCGTGGGGATCCGGGCCAGCCAGTAAAAGAGCACGGGGTACTCCCCGTATGAGCTCATGACCAGCAGAGCCATGCGAAACCCTACCCATGTGTAAGTCCCGGTACTCACGGAAGGTCAGCTTAGGGAAGCGAACCGGGACAGCTTTGTCAGGAATCTGTTTGAACACTTTAAAGAGGTTCACTGGCAGGCTGCTAACAACATGGGAAAACAGCATCGGAGCAACCGACTGCTGCTAGAACCCCGCAAGTACCACGAGTGGGAGATAGGGGACCAGGTTATGGTGAGAAACTACGCTAGAGTAGGGGTCTTTGAGGCACTGTACATGGGACCGTACCATATTGTCGACAAGGCAAGCCCCATGGTCTATGCCATAAAATTGCCCCGCCGAACAAAGTGGTTCCACATAAATCAGTGCAAAGTTTTCAACCCAGGGGCAGCAGCTAAACGTAAGGAACAGCCAAAACCTGTAAACTGTACTAAAGACAGGGACCCCGAGTCAACAGACCCCGACTGTGGAATTCCCACAGGGGACGTGGCAGACCCACAGACTGTACCTAGAGGGGTGGTGGACTGTGTTACCGGAGGAGCTGTCCCCCCAATCATTTGGGACTCGGATGCACCCCCAGCAGCCAGAGCCTTAAGAAGGACTCCCCACACACCACGACCAAAGACAACATGGTCACCAGAGCTCCAATTTAAATGGTTCAGCCCCGGGAAAGGGACCAGCCGCAAAAGGGTACCTAAAGTCAGAGACCAGCCCGCGAGCAGGGACACCCAGCCGGTAGTCTCGGGCAACGAGGGACCCTCAGAAGAGATAGCGGTGGGCCAGCCACCAAGTGAGAGTTCCCAGCCCGTAGCCCTCAACCATACAGAACCCCCAGGGGAAGAAACGAACGAGGCAGCCACCCCCAAGGTAGCGGTGTGCTGCAGCACCGGAGGGGACGTTCCCCCGATATTGTGGGACTCAAACCCACCTCCGGTCAGGACACTCCGGGTCCGGCGGTGCAGGCCGACCTATTACTGACCTCGCTGGACACCCAGCGGGAGAAGAAGAAAGAAAGAAGGCAGGAATTAACCTGGCCACCTGGAGATGGGTGGCAGATGTACATATCTAGTACGATATGAATGTAAGAATGTTTAGTGAGTAATTTAAAATAGTGTAAAAATTATCTGTATAATAATAAGTATATATGTATTAGTTAACTGGGGTAAGGAAAAGAATCTACCTGTGCAGCTATTAAAAAAAGGCACAGGCCAGGTAATACCCGGGAGTAAGAAAAATCTACCGGCTATTAAGGAAGCACCGGTAAGATAACAAGCAAAACGGCTATGAGATAAAAGTTAGAAGCAGACATAAGTCCACAAGGAACTGAATAAGACAGCCAGTGAATTAAAGACTATACTATGTATGAAAGGAAGAGAGCCCTATTTGGAACTCGGTCACCTTTGTCAAGCCAGAGAACTTTCTCAGGGCTAGACAATCTGTTTTATGTGCCCCTACAGGAAAGAGAACAGTATGGGAAGTGTCATGTATTCAACTATCATTGTAACCCATGTAGAAGCTGACCGAAGTTGTACACCTTGAGAACATTGACCACAAGGGGGTGAACTTGTGGGACACATTCCTAACCTGGACTTCCAGGTATAAAAGGGGAAGCTCCACCCACCTTCATCGCTTGAGGTCTTGGTAATAAAGGTAACTGGTCACAGAGTGACTTTCTCTCAAGTATGGGCCTCGTGTGCATTTATACTGTATAGTAAGGACATATCATTGGCGACGAGAAACTGGGATTCAAACCATGCGAGCATGGCCACTAGCAGCACAGAAGAGAGGTACTGTGTTGGTGATGATTGGGACAACTTTATTGAAAGGCGACAGCAAAGTTTTGTCATTAAGGAATGGTTGGGACAGGATTCGGCCGACAAACACAGGGCTCATCTCCTGACGGTTTGTGGATCCAGAACGTACTCCCTGATGAAGGACCTTCTACCACCAGAGAAGCCGGCGGACAAGACGCTCGAAGAGCTCAGTAAGTTGATTGGGGAACACCTTAAACTGGTGAGCAGCATGGCGAGACACCGGTTTTACATGCACCGGCAGCGAGAAGGGCAAAGCATTCCTGACTTCGTGGCAGATCTCCTGCGACTGGCGAGCCTATGTAAGTTCACAGATGCATGCAGAGCAGAGATGCTGCGAGAGTTTTTTATTGAGGGCATCAGGCACGCTGGGGTTTTCAGGAAACTGATTGAGACCAAAGACTTGACCTTGGAAGCGGCGGCTCTGATAGCCCAGACATTTATCTCAGCGGAGGAAGAGACCAGAATGATGTATGACAAAAATCTTGGCTCAAATGCGGCAAACAACCAGGGAGTCAACATTGTTAACGTGGCACACGGTTCTCCATGCATACAAGGGCAATCGGACATGCCCCAGCATGTAGTCGAACCCAAAGGGGGAATTCAACAGAGGCAATGGCTAGCTGAACGGCGGTTCATGCCATCGCAATGGACAATGCGGCCAGTAATGGGGCCATCAACAGCTGTTAATGGTATGCTTAAGGACAGTTATAGAGACAGTCAGAGACGATCGACTGGTAATGGACCTTTTGATTCCAACAGCTCATGCTGGAGGTGTGGAGGCAAACACCCAGCCAGAGCTTGCAGGTATCAGCAATATACCTGCAGAAACTGCAACGCCAGCGGTCACTTGGCGCGTATGTGCAGGAAGCCTGCAGCCAGGTTGATGTACGAGGAGAACGGGCCCGATGTAAGCCCTACGAGGCCAAATGAATACTGGGGGAAATCGCTGGAAGCTGAAGTTCAGCGAGTTCATGTGGAGCACAGATACAGTTCATATACCAGGACGCCACCGATAATGATGAAAGTGCTCCTCAATGGCATCCCAGTATTAATGGAGCTAGACACAGGGGCCAGCCAGTCCCTGATGAGTATCAAACAGTTCGAAAGGTTGTGGGTGTCCAAGGCCAGGAGGCCAAAATTATTGCCGATTGACGCACAGCTACGGACATATACAAAGGAGATCATTCTGGTGCTCGGCAGCGCCACGGTAGTCGTGACTCACAAAGATTCAGAGAACAGGTTGCCACTCTGGATTGTCCCGGGGGACAGTCCCGCACTGCTGGGGAGGAGTTGGCTTGCTGTCATGAACTGGAAATGGGGCAATGTCAATGCAATTTCTTCTGTGGAGCGAGTATCATGCTCACAGGTACTGGACAAATTTGACTCATTATTTCAACCCGGCATCGGCACTTTCATGGGGGCGAAGGTAGTGATTCACATAAACCCGAAAGCCAGGCCAGTACACCACAAGGCCAGAGTGGTGCCGTACGTGATGCGGGAAAAGATAGAATGCGAATTGGACCGCCTGCTGAGAGAAGGCATCATCTCGCCAGTCGAATTCAGTGACTGGGTGAGCCCGATCATGCCGGTGCTCAAGGCTGATGGGTCGGTCAGGATATGTGGCGATTACAAGGCCACCATCAATCGGGTGTCACTCCAAGACCAGTACCCACTACCGAGAGCAGAGGACCTCTTGCGACGCTATCCAGTGGCAAACTTTTTTCAAAATTGGACCTGACCTCAGCTTACATGACCCAGGAGCTGGCAAGTGAGTCGAAGAAGCTGACCATCATCACGACACACAAGTGTATAACAGATGTCCGTTCGGGATTCGTTCGGCCGCCGCGATCTTTCAGCGAAATATGGAAAGCCTCCTCAAGTTGATTCCAAGGACAGTGATTTTTCAAGACGACATCCTCATCACGGGTCACGATACCTCCACAACCTGGAAGGAGGTGCTATACAGACTGGACTAGGTAGGGCTGCGACTGAAAAAGGCGAAGTGCGTCTTCTTAGCTCCAGAGGTAGAATTCCTGAGGAGGAGGGTAGCAGCAGACGGGATCAGACCCACTGCGTCCAAAACGGAAGCGATCCAGAGAGCACCCAGACCTCGTAACACGACGGAGCTGCGTTTATTCCTGGGGCTCCTGAACTATTTTGGTAACTTTCTTCCCAAATTGAGCACGCTCTTAGAGCCGCTACACGTGCTCCGATGCAAAGGTCGCGATTGGGTCTGGGGGGGGACAGCCAGGAAAGGGCTTTTGATAGAACACGCAACTTGTTATGCTCCAATAATCTGTTAACGTTATATGACCTGTGTAAGAAACTTGTTCTAACGTGCGATGCGTCATCCTATGGGGTCGGGTGTGTGTTGCAGCATGCGAATGCCAATGGTCAGTTACAGCCGATAGCTTATGCCTTCAGAAGTCTGTCCCAGGCTGTAAGGGGCTATGGGATGGTAGAAAAGGAAGCGCTAGCATGTGTATATGCAGTAAAAAAAATGCACCAGTACCTGTCTGGCAGGAAATTTGAGCTGGAGACAGATCACAAATCCCTAACGTCCCTTTTGGTCAACAACAAGGTCATAAATGCAAATGCATCGGCCCGCATACAGAGGTGGGCACTTACGTTAGCCGCCTATGACTACACAACTCGACACAGACCGGGTACTGAAAACTGCACTGATGCACTCAGCAGGCTCCCACTAGCCACCACTGAGGGGGCAACTGAGCATGATGCTGAGATGGTCATGGCTGTTGAAGCTTTCGAAAACAAAGGCTCACCTGTGGCAGCCCGTCAGATTAAAGTCTGGACAAATAAAGACCCGCGACTGTCTTTAGTTAAGAAATGTGTCCTGAATGGGGACTGGGCAGCCACGTACGGGGAATGCCCTGAGGAATTTAAACCATTTCATAGGCGCAAGAATGAACTCTCAATTCAGGCCGATTGCCTACTGTGGGGAAACCGAGTAGTCATGCCCCAGAGGGGCAGAGAGGTGTTTATCAGAGAACTTCACAATGAGCACCGAAAAGGTGTTATATCAGGGGGTATATTATGCAGTAGCTTCAGTAATTTTAAACCTTACCGAGGTACACCTACCTGCAGGGTGTCCGAAGGAAACAGAGCTGCTATACCAGGCCCTACTTAGAGACATGCTCAAGAAATTTTATGAGTTAGACTTTGGAAATGTAGACCTATACACCCTAAATGCTAGGGACACCATGGGCTCGGGGAGACCTAGAAGGGGAATCATAAACAATGTTTTCACTACCTACAATACAGCATCTTCTGTAATAAATAGCCTAGATAACAATGAGCTACAAACACAGATAAACGGTTTAAAGAATCAATTGAGAAAAATCCTGAAACAAGAGAATACAGTAGTAGGATCAGTACTACACGAGGACCAGGCTATGACTGTCCATTTAAAAGAAATAATGGCTGAGCTGGAAAAACATGCACAAACAGTGAATGCACTCATACGGGAGGATAGAAATGCTTTGGACCAGGCTGCACAGAAAGAGGTGTGCGTACTGTATGGGGCATGGTTGTTGGGCGAGGGCTACAACAACCTGGAGGATTTAAAACAAGGTGTAGTCCCCTCTTGGATCAGGAACAAGCACCTTGCAGCCCTCCATCCGTACAGCAATTCACTAAGCCCGTGCCAGCTCCATCTAGCCTCTGAAGCCTACCCTGTCCCAGTAGACTGTGGGAAATCTAACCACACTATTATGGGGATAGTATTAAGGATGCTGGTCATGGGTGGGACAGCCCAACCCGCACCGGTATACCGGGTGGAGAACATTGGAGTTATTCAGGGAGCTGCACACATTCGTTTTGCAGCGGTCCCACCCTATGTCATAACGGGTACTGACCTCTCCAGGTGTCGGAGCCGGGGTACACATGTAATACTGTGACCCAGTACTTGAGTGCCCATTCAAAGTCACAGTGTGGGTTTAAAGCTGCTGGAGCACAGCCTATTAACTGCACCATGGAGGTAATGGTGCAAGACCATGTCCCTCCACAGGTAGTGTACATAGGGGGTGGGACATATTATGTCACCACCAGTGCACCCCACTACCAACATGGACACTTCTGGTGTCCGGTAAGTGACAGCAGTTTTTGCTTCAAACCTGAGGCATCAGTTCAAGTGGCCCAGGAACAGATTGTCCCCATTCCTGAACCCTCCACTGTCCACCTCACTGTGAAAGAAAGCTGTCCCGGTTCACTTCCCTAAGCTGACCTTCGTCTTCACAAGGATTGTGTGGTGGTCACTGCTACCAATACTGTGATGGACAGATGCATCTGCGACAGGTAGATTAGTGAGGATGAGACCAAGTAGTTTTTTTTCTTGTGTTGGTTCTCTCACCACCAATGCAGGTCCAGTCTGGCAGCTATGCCTTTCAGGACTCGGTCAGCTCAGTCAGTAGTGGTGCTACCAAGCCACTGTTGGTGATGGACATTGAAGTCCTCCACATAGAGTGCATTCTGTGCCCTTGCTATCCTCAGTGCTTCTTCCAAGTGGTGTTCAACATGGAGGAGTACTGATTGATCAATTGAGGGAGGATGGTAGGTGGTAATCAGCAGGAGGACTTTGCACGGGCAACTGGGCTGGGTGTGCCGTTGTCATGCCCGAAGCCGGTGCCGAGGTCGATGCCAAGTGATCTGTCCAGTTTTATTCTTATTATTGTTTCTTGTAGCGGTTTGTTACAACTGAGTGGCTTGCTGGGCCATTTCAAAGGGCAGTTAAGAGTCAACCACATTGCTGTGGGTCTGGAGTCACATATAGCCCAGACCAGGAAAGGACGGCAGAGCTCCTTCCCTGAAGGACATGAGCGAACAGGATGGGTTTTTATGACAATCTGGTAGTTTCATAGTCACCATTACTGACACTAGCTTTTTATTCCAGATTTATTTCATTAACTGAATTTAAATTGCACAACTGGCGTGATGGGATTTGAACTCAAGTCTTTGGATTATTAGTCTTGGCTTCTGGATTACTAGTCCAGCATCATAACCACTATACTATACTTCAGGGAAAAGAGACCTGTCAAATCTGGCCTACATGTGACTCTGGTCCCACACTATATAATTAACTGTAAATGCCCTCACGGCAACTAGAATTGGGCAATAAATACTGCCTTACCAGTGTTTCCCACAATCCAAGATCAAACAGAATTTTAAAAAGACCATGTGAGGGGATCACTGCCCATTGTATGGTTATGTAAGATCATCATATTAAAATTCCTCTCTTCACTATCCTAACATGTTTTACTACATTAAAGACACAATATAAATGCAAATTGTTGTTATTTTGATTGATGAATTGTCAAAATTGGAGGTATTTTTACAGCAGTATTTATGAGTTCCTTGAGGAAATGAAGTATAGATATGGGATACAAATCCATTCCTTTCACCAGTATTTACAAATCCAGTCAACCACATATGAGAGAACAAAGACTGATGAAAGCTGCAAAAAGCTACAAAAGGGAAACCACATCAACAATTAGCTAAAATTAGTATTGGATACGTATGCATAGTGATAATCCCCCCCCACGTCCACTCTAACGATTAACGTTTAAACAACAGTATCCTTGAGTGACTGGCAGTTGACATGTGTAAACACGCATGTTAATGTGGGACTTCAGCTGATGCAATATATAAATAAATGATACAAAGATCATACATCGCTCTATCACAACTTGTGAAACTGAAATTCAAACTTATTACTGAGGGCAGAGTAAATCACTGACGCATGTTGCGGGACGATGAAGGCATTTTGTTTTAATTCTAAGAGGCAGCTTATATCAAAGGAAGATATATTTTAGACAGATACTCAAATAACTGAATCAAGGAACTGGACTTTTAAGAATGATACAAATATTCTGGCTAAGAAAACATTTTCTGAAAAACTTTTATGAAGGGAGTAAAAATTGGTGAATTGTACTTTCCTCCTTTCCCTTTTCCATTCTCTTCCTTTCTCATTCCTTCGCTTTGTCTGTCTCTGAATCTCGGATCCCTCTCATTCTGTCTCTCTCTCACATTTAACCATGTTCCCCACTCCCTCTCGTACAGTTACCACAAGCAACTCTTGCTCTCACACACCTGAGCACTGCTTCTATTCCAGCTAAGTTTCTGGCTGCTTTTTCTGTTCCCCTTGTGATCTGCAACCTGTCTGGGTTTTCATTGGTAAGGGGCAGATCGAAGTTTCTCTTGAATGCAGTAGTATTTGATTCTTCTGCAATGCCTTTGTCATCATTTATAACTGATTCCAAGTCATTGGGCCTGAAATCACCTAAACCCAGCATTTGTGATTTGTCAAAAATTCAGTCGATGGATTACACGCATGCAAAACTAAAGGGCCTCTGTGGGCGGAGAGTTGGGCTATTTGCCCAACTCCTACCCAGCGAATGTCCTTCAAATTCTTACAACTGAAAAAAGCAGGCTAAGGCCTGCTTTTATCAGCGAAAGACTTTTAAAGTACAGAAAAATACATTTTTAAAAATAATTTAAGCATTTTAAATCCTGCTAAATAAGATAAGTTTATTTTTAGATCCTTTAAAATATGAACATTTATTTTTCAAAAAATTACATTTTTGTTTTAAATTCCATTTTTATTAATTTGAAATATGTGATTTAAAAAAAAAAGTTATTTCCAGTGTTTCTGTGTTTTCGGGAGTATGCCGGTCATACTTAGAGTGATTTGGAATCACCATAACTATGAATGGGGATCCCACTACTCTCATAAGTTGGGCCGACCCACGTGATCCCATTGATGCGTACGAAACCTTACGATCCTGGGATATGCATGCGTCTACGAAGGCCTTCGCATAGAGGGCCAGGACCAGATGTCTCCGAACCTCCCTAACCACCAGTTAAATTCGTAGAAACCTTTCAGGTTGGAGGCATCCGCCCGCGGGAAGCTTCTGACTGCAATTTCTGGGCCATTGTGTAATGGTCCTAGTTGTCACTAACTCTCCTATGACTTCTAAAATAAGCTAAGCGTGCTTTCCCATTGCCCTAATTTGCACTATCCTCCTCTCTAGATTTATTTCAGTCCTTCTGATACTTATTTTTCAGTTAATGATAAATGCTTTTTGCAAATTCCTTTGTCTGAAGGATTATTGCACCATTTATAGCTTCTAAAATACCCTTGAGCACCAGCTGCTGAATTAACTCTCCATGAAATCAAGGTGGCTGAGAAACTTGAGGAATGCCAGAAACAGCACAAAATGGATGTTACAATTGGAAATTGCAGCCAAAGTTATCAACCCGAGTCGTGCTGAAAATTGGGCCACAAGCCTCATCCACATAAAACCGGCACGCTGTAGACACCAATTGGGCATCCCGATGCAACTCACCTGTCGGGACCTCAGGAAATCCGGCCTGCTCCGATGCCATTATGAACTGCAGATAGGTCCTGAGAGGGTGGGTAAACTGGAAATAACGAGTCCGGGCCGACAGGGTCCCGCAGTATTTCTCTGGAGCCAGCAGGAACATCCTACTTCTCCTGGTTCCTCAGGTGTAAGTATAAAAATTTATTTTATCTTATTATAAGAACATATAATAAGAACATAAGAAATAGGAGCAGGAATAGGCCATTTGGCATCTCGAGCCTGCTCTGCCATTCAATAAGATCATGGCTGATCTGATCATGGACTCAGCTCCACTTCTCTGCCCGCTCCCCATAACCCTTTATTCCTTTATCACTCAAAGATCTGTCTATCTCCACCTTAAATATATTCAATTACCCAGCCTCCACAGCTCTTTGGGGAAGAGAATTCCATAGATTTACAACCCTCTGAGAGAAGAAATTTCTCCTCTATTGTGGACAGCCTCTAGCATGCCCTTTAAGGACCAATGGTTCGATTGCTGTAGACGCAGAAAAACTGAGCGAAGATTGCACAACAACTTGTATTTATATAGCTCCTTTAATGTAATAAAACATCCCAATGAGCTTTGTACGACTGTTATAAAACAAAATTTGACACCGAGTCAAATAAGGAGAAATTAGACCAAATGACCAAAAGCTTGGTCAAAGAGAAAGGTTTAAAGGAGGAAAGAGAGGTAGAGAGGTAGAGGAATACAGATTTAGGGAGAGAATTCCAGAGCTTTAACTTAGGCAGCTGACAGCACGGCCACCAATGGTTGAGCAATTAAAATCAGAGATGCTGAAGAGGCCAGAATTAGAGGAGCGCAGGTATCTCGTGGGGTTCTGGGGATGGAGGAGATTATAGGGATAGGGTGGGGCGAGGCCATGGAGGGATTTGGAAACAAGAATGAGAACTTTAAAATCGAGGCATTGCTTAACCGGGAGCCAATGTAGGTCAGCGAGCACAGGGGTGATGGGTGAACGGGACTTGGTCCGAGTTAGGACACGGCAGCTGAGTTATGGATGATCTCAAGTAAATGTAGGGTAGAATGTGGGAGGCAAGCCAGGAGCACACCAGATGGTCTGCCCAATAGAGGACGAGTTTCGAGTGGGCTTCTAAAATAAGAGGTAGGACCCTGATTTGCACATTCAATACGTCTAACGCCTTATTCAGGAAGTTGCCCTTGAAACTTGGGAGTCACAGGCTGCTGATTTGACAACCAACACACTTCCAGGAGAGATTGGGTGTGAAAGATCACACCCTGAAATTCATGTCTGTATTGCTCTTTTTTACACCCACAAAACAGCAATGATAAGGTCCAATTTCTCCCCCTTTCTCTCATTGTATACTCTTCACCTCATAGGGAATATTTGTTGAAGTATCCCTCTTTTGTGATTTTCAGTCATCTGCACTCAGCTCACACTTGCACTTCACTATTGCTAACCTTACTAAAATGCCAACATACTAGTATCCCTAAACTTGCGCAGATCCATACTTTAAACCTTATGATAGAATGCTCTGCATATGCATGGTGCTTCCCCACTCCGAGGTCATTTATCAGCTGTGGCTCACTACTAAACACTAAGGGGCCGAAATTCATCACTCACCGCCCACTGCCGCTGACATTGCTCTTCTGAATCTGCCCAGTGCCATTTTCCATTTGGCCTGGAGCGGGCGGGAGGGGAGAGCCGCTAGGAACCGCCCGTTGACATCAGCAGATGGCCGAGTAGCGCAACTGAGCTCATGCCCGCTGAGCTCCCAGATTCCTGTGGCCGGCAGAACAGGGGTGGACCACTGGCGGAAGGCTGGTCTGCCCCGGCAGTAAGTAGGAAGAACCTGAAAAAAAGATAAGTGAACATTTTTTTTTAAATTTTCAACAGCGACTTACCTGTATGGGGTCCCCTGAAGGTCTTTGGATAGTTTTTTTATTTTTTAGTGTTGATTTTTTTTCAACTCTTCAACCCTCCGTGGGCCCGACTCCATCCTCGGCGGCACTTGGTCGGCAAGCGCCTCTGCTGCTGAGAATGAGACCTCCCCGCCCGCTGCCACCCAGATTGGTGGTGTACATTGTTGATTTGCCACCCGCCGACCTTCGAGGAACCTCGGCCATTAATGTCCCACCCAAAGTACCGTCCGGTACCTCAGCGGCCATCGGTGGTATTTTGGGCGGCACTTGCGCGGGCGGAGGCCTCGATGAAGATCGGCCCCTAAGTCCAATATATTGTCTCCTCTCATACTCATTCCTACATTTTCAGTCAAGAAGCCATTAACTGTCTCAATACTTGCTTCAGTTTGGGGGGGGGGGCTCTATTTTATTGCACCTGCTACTTCATTCATCCGCTGTGTAAGTAGTTAACTGAAATCTCCTGTCACGATGACCTTCCTTCATTGGCTGACTTATGATTTGATTGCACAGCTGAGGTCTTTGATCCTCCTTTGGTTCAGTGGTGTTACACGGACCTTGCAGTATTCTGGTGATTCTGCTAAACTCAGTTGGAGATTGTAGTGTTGAATTTTTGTGGGTTCCTCCTCCACCCAGAAAACCCAGAGATCCACGAAAACTCTGGAAGATCGGCATAAACTGCCTTTATGTCATCTATCTGGATCTTCCGTCCTAGCTATAACAAACGAGGAGGAGAATCCTGGCAACACCAGTATTTCTGCAATATTTCCTCCATTTGTAATATTCCCTCCAACTCAGGAATTATTTATTTCTTAACAAAGATGGTTGTTCCTTCCCTTGGTACCGGGAGCATTCCTGCCTTTGAGTCAGAAGGCTGTGAGTTCAAGTCCCACTCCAGAAATGTGAGCACATAATCCAGACTGACACTCACAGTGCAGTATGAGGTGGGGTTTACACTTTGGGACATCCTGAGGTCGTGAACGGCACTATATAAATGCAAGTCTTTCTTTCTTCTTCTTTACCTTTCCTAAACAACATGTATTCATGCATGTTCATTCCAGACCCATCCTTGAGTGCCAGCAATTTGCTGTCCAGCAAGGTCACAATTAAGTGGATTCCACTGTATTAAAATGAGCTTCCCTGCATTTTATTTTGCAGTTGTGTAGTAGATGGCACTAATTTGCCAATCTCAGGAGGCGATTTCCACATTGCACTTACATACATCACTAGGCATCAATTAAAATGTTCGTAGACTGGAAATTACCAATCTGAACACTTAACATGTTTGTATCAAATATTTCTCAGCTAAAATAAAGCAGATAAATTTGACACAAGCACGTTAATGGAAATTCAAAGTATATATTTTTGTTCATTTTATTGATCACCATCACCAGCAGTAATTTACAGACTCATTTGTTTTCATTATATAGTTTTAGAATCTCCATCCTTCCCTGGCTTCACTTGTTCTTTGTAAAATATTTGGACATTGCAAAATATTGACTCTGAATTTATTCAAGGCCCCTGGTGTAATGACGGGGTAGGGGGGAAGGGGGGCAAATACGTTCAGGCTGAAGAGGCAAGATGGGTGGGGTGGGGCCTGGAAATGCTGGGTCCCTGCCCAAACAAAGCGCCACTGCAAGTATGTGATGGGGGAGGCTGGGGCGGGACCTCTGCTCCAAACGTGGCCCATGATGTCAAAGGAGGCGGAGCCGGCGGGAGAGGGCTTTCTCCCACTGGAATTCCCTCCTGCCTGCCTAGTGATCAGGGTGCTAGGAGGAACCTGGCGTAGAGCACAGCTGGGAATCCCCAGAATATTCAGTCCTAAAGGTTTGTTTATAAAGGGGGGGATGATTGGCAACACCAAAAAGAAACCAGGTGTATGAAATGGGCTCCAGAATGGCTTGGCACTGTTTTCTGCGATCCACTCCAAGATGCACCCATACTGACCCTCCATGACCCCAGATACTTTGGTGGGGTCAAGAGCAGAGACCAGCAGTTCCTGATGCACCATCAGTGTAGTGAGATGGAGGATTTTCAAGACCACTGTGACTTTAGGTATTTTCATGCAGGATGAAAAGGTTTTTTCAGCCACTGTGTTACATTAACAGCAAAGCCTAATGAACTCTAATGAATTTATATTCATCACTGCTTAAGATATTAGGCTTAATTTGGCCAAGTCTGGCTCCCAGTGGCGAGCCTTAGTTCAGTTCCCAGTTGCAACCTCCGATGCCATTGAGCAAAGCTCGAGGAAACAGGAATGGGGCCTAGCAACATTTATCCTGTAATATCCATTGCTTTTTTGCTATGCCCCTTTTTTAACTTACAACTGTTGCATTACTTAGAATGATGTCCAGACTGTCATTTTCCAACCAGGATTTTTTGTTTAATTCAGTCTTTTAATTTCATTGGAACATCAATTAAGATGAAGTCAGCAATAGAAAGAAGTGCAAAGTATGCTTTTTCTTTATTGTTTCCTCAGCTCCTGAATGCATAAAGCAATATTTGTACAATATCTTTATTGAAACCAGATACCTCACTTGGTCCAGACAATGTTTTGCTGTCATTCCCCAGAACCACTTGGGAACTAGGTCCCGACTGACTCCCAAACAAACTAAAGCCGAGCGGTGTCAGAATCCATCCAGCAGTTACTCTCACACTACTTCTGAGTTTGCACCAGGTGCGGTATAACTTCAGTCCAGGATGAAGCTGTATTTTTAATTTGCCCAGGTGGTTTCCTGGGACCTTTTACATTTCGCAGTATTTTTAAATCTTTGGAGAAAGCGGATGCTGCTGCCTGCTCCTTCTCTCGCATTACATTAAAAGCTAAACCACTCCCCAGGATTTTGCTTGTGACCAAACATACACAGTGCAACCCATAGCTTAGTAACTCCAGTCTGCCAACTTTACATCTCACTCCAAAGATACTGTTAGCTGACAGAAATGTTAAACTGCAAGAAAGAAAGAATAGAGAAGGAAAGAAAGACTTTGCAACCAAAGTTTTGAATGTATGTTTTGAAGTGTAGTGAGTGTTGCTAGGTAGGGATTGTTGGTAGGTGCGTGCTGGGATGTAGTGCATCGAGCAATGTGTGAAGCTTGTGGTAGAGATGGTGGTATAAAACATTTGTGCAAGCCTTCACTCACCCTGACCACCTATGTGAGCTTGTTGAACTTCCTCCTGCACTAGGTGTGGGTGCTGGGGACCACGGTGCTGCCTGTGACGTGGTGTGCAATCTCCCTCCACATAGTCTGGTAGACTTGTGGTGAGGGCCTCCTGCCAGTTGGTAGAGAACCACCCGCCTTCCCACCACCGCTAAAACCAATGCCTCTAAAGCTTCCTCGGGAAACCACTGAGCTCTCTCCCTGGGACGGTGATCTGCCATCAACATTTATAAATAAGTGCTCCTTCTCTTTGTCCTTCTTATGGTTGTTGAGGCAGCGGCACACCCAACAATACTAAGAATGAGGTGCTGCAGCATCAATGAACCTCCCCTTTAAGTAGTGAAAAAGCCTGCGTTTAGACTGCCCCAGATATCGGTCCATCTTTTCAGTGCAATGTCCTTGAAAAGTACGGTGCGGAACCAACCAGGGAGCAGGCTATCTTAGATCTGGTAATGAGACATGATTAATCGATGATCTCCTAGTAAAGGATCCTCCAAGAAAGAGTGGCTATGGCATGGTTGAATTCCTAATTCAGTTGGAGGGTGAGAAAGTTGAATGTCAAACCAGTGTCCTGATCTTAAATAAAGGAGATTACAAAGGTATGAAGACAGAGTTGGCTAAAGTGGAATGGGAGAATAGATTAAAGTGTAGAACAGTTGGTAAGCAGTGGCAGACATTTAAGGAGATACTTCATAACTCTCAACAAAAATATATTCCAGTGAGAAGGAAAGACTTTAAGAAAGGAGAGAAACATCCGTGGCTAACTAAGGAAGTAAAGGATGGTCTCAAATTGAAAACAAAGGCATACAAAGAGGCCAAGATTAGAAACATAGAAAGATAGAAACATAGAAATTTACAGTGCAGAAGAGGGCCATTTTGGCCCATCGTGTCCATGCCAGCCGACAAAGAGCCACACAGCCCTTGGTCAGCAGCCCTAAAGGTTACATATAAACCTATAAACATTGACGGAAAGGCAAAGAGCACCCAGACCAACCAGTCCGCCTCACACAACTGCGACACCCCTTATATTGAAGCATTCTACACGCGACCCCAACCAGAGCCATGTGATCTCCTGGGAGAGGCAAAAACCAGATTAAAAACCCAGGCCAATTTAGGGAGGAAAAATCTGGGAAAATTCCTCTCCAACCAATCCAGGCGATCGAAACTAGTCCAGGAGATCACGCTGGCCGTATTCTATTCCCTGCAGTACTTACCATTATATCTGCACCGTCCAACAAAAGGTCATCCAGTCTAATCCCACTTGCCAGCTCTAGGTCCGTAACCCTTCAGGTTACTGCACTTTAAGTGTCCATCCGACCATCTCTTAAAAGTGGTGAGGGTTTCTGTATCCACCACGAGTTCCAGATCCCCACAACCCTCTGTGTAAAGAAGCCCCCCCCTCAAATCCCCTCTAAACCTTCCACCAACCACCTTAAAACTATGCTCCCTCGTTATAGACCCCTCCACCAATTATTGGGAGGACATAAGATTAGGAAACTTTTAAAAACCAGCAAAGGACAACTAAAAATAAATAAAAAGAGGGAAGATAAATTATGAAAGTAAACTAGCAAGAAATATAAAAACAGATAGTAAGAGTTTCTGCAGGTATATAAAAAGGAAGAGAGTAGCTAAAATAAACATTGGTCCCTTACACAATGAGACTGGGGAATTAATAATGGAAAATAGGGAAATGGCTGAGGATTTGAACAAATATTTTGTATTGGTCTTCATGGTAGAAGACACTAAAAACAATCCAATAATGGATAATCAAGAGGCTATAGGAAGAGAGGAACTTAATACAATCACTATCACTAAAGAAAAAGTACTCGTAAAATAATGGGACTAAAGGCGGTCAAGTCCTCTGGACCTGATGGCTTGCATCCTAGGGTCTTAAAAGAAGTGGCTGCAGAGATAGTGGATGCATTGGTTCTAATCTACCAGAAGTCACAAGACTGTTGAGACTTGGATGTGGTCCATACAGACCTTGGGGAGAGACAACAAAGAACCTGTCCTGCCTGCCTTCCTGCTGTTTTGAGCTTCTTGAAAAGGTAACATGTAACCATGGGGGCAATACCGATAGTGCCATACCTTGTGCGAGCCTTTTGCATCATAATGCTATGGAGGAGACAAATGATTCAATGCATGAGGAACCTCAGAGCCCGTAGGGTGCCGGGCAAGAGGCCTTATCCACCTTGGGTATATCGAGACAGACATTCGTACCTGCACCTGAGTGATGCAGACTCTGTCAGAAGCCTCGTTTCTACAAAGAAGTTGTAACTGAGATCTGTGAGTTGGTGAAAGCAAACCTACAACCTAGAAGCATCAGGAGGATTGCTTTGTCAGCTGCACTTTCATTCTATGCCTCCAGATCATTTCAAGCTACATCTGGGGATGCGTGCGCTATTTCTCAATATGCAACAAATGTCTGCATTCAGCAGGTGACAGCTGCACTATATGCCCAGAGAAATAACTACATAATGTTCCCCATGACCGCCCAGGCAATGCGTGACAGGGCTGTGCGCTTCTCCAGGATTGCTGGCTTCTCAAAGGTACAAGGGTGCATTGATTGTACCCACATCACCTTGCGAGCACCTTTGGAGGATTCCGAGATGTACAGGAACAGAAAAGGCTTCCACTCCATTAATGTGCAGCTCATGTGTGACGACATGCATTGCATCATGTCAGTCGATCCAACATACCCTGTGAGCACCCATGATGCGTTCATCCTACGCGAGAGCATTATATCAGCAATGTTTCAGCAGCAGCCAGAAGGGCAGAGCTGGTTACTGGGAGACAAAGGGTATGGCCTCGTCACCTGGCTCATGACACCCCTATGTATAATCCAGACGGAAGCTGACTGGGAATACAACATGTCGCACATTGCAACGTGCAGCATCATAGAGAGGATCTTTGGCATCTTGAAACAACCTGGACCATTCCGGAGGCTACTTGCAATACTCCCCTGAGATTATCGGTCAGTTCACTGTTGTGTGCTGCAAGCTGCATAACTTAGCCATCATGAGGCAGTAGCAGCTGGTAGCAGAAGACCCACCTGAGGTGAGAGTGCCTGCTGATAATGATGAGCAAGATGCCGATGACAAGCAGGAGGATGAGGATGAGGAAGCCATGCAAGTACCTGAACCCGGAGCACGATGGCGGAGGAGGACGGGCCATCATGCCCCTTTAACGATTGCTCGAGCCTTGCACCAGCAATTCATCCATGAACGCTTTGCTGCCTGAAGGCTCAGCGACAACTATTCGACATAGAAAAAAAAACATAAAAAAACATAAAACATAAAGACATGGACCATGTTTACTGTTTGGACCTGTTCCGTAACATTGTGTTGTCTTAATAGAACAAATGATGGAAATGATTCTTGTTTACTTCAAAAGTTGTGTTAATAATCGAACAAATAATGGAAATAATTCTTGTTTATTTCAAAAGTTGTGTTAATAATCGAACAAATAATGGAAATAATTCTTCTTGGGTTCCAAAAGTTGTATTAATAATGTAACAAATAATGTAAATGATTCAGTTTTAATGTAAAATATATTTTATTCAGAAGTTTAACAGTTCTTTGCACTTAACTTGACTTTAATAAAATAATTCTTATATCAAACTTTAATGTTTTCAGTTACGATCACTTACAAACTCTAAGATCACTTAAAAACTTTAAGATCACTTACTAACTTTTAAACTTGTAAATTTACATAACTTACAAGAAACTCTTAATTTGAGAACAACAGTTACAACAGTAACAATAATAATAACAGCAACAACAACAACAGCAGCAAAGAAAGGCTGCACCCATCTCTCCTCCACCTTATTCTAAGACCGTCCACCGCACTTGTTCTTGGTGACTCCACCACCTCTACCCGCAGGGGGTGTTGCCGTGTTTCTGGGGTTGGTACCAAGCTTATTCTTTCTAAGATCTCGGGTAATGCACACCTGTTTAGAGGGGCAGCGGCAATGTGGAGAACCCAGGCGGCAATGTGGAGTGCCCGGCTTGGGGCTTCTCAGAGGCCGGTGTGGGAATTGGAGTGGGAGTGGCAGTTGATTCTGTCAATGGGCGTGGGGTCTGGGCATGTTCTCTTATTGCAGCAGCTAACTCCAACATTCTGTCACTCATGCGCCCTGACAGTGTCTCAATGACCTGCAACATTCCCTCCCTCATGTTGAGAAAAAGTGTCTCAACTACCTGCAATTCCCTCCCTCATGTTCACTGATAATGTTTGCACCATCTCTGACATTCCCTCCCTGATGGTCACTGACAGCGCATTAACTACCTGTGACATTCCCTCCCCCATGGTCACTGACATGGCTTCAGCTGACTGAGGTATTCCCTCATTCATGGTCCCATCAGTTCTCATTTCTCATAAGATTGCTGTTATTTCTCCCGACAGTCCCGCTACCTCATCACCCACCCCACTGATGGTGTCCAGGAGTGATCACATAAGGTCAATGCTCTCCCCGCTCATTGCCATCATCTGAAGCACATCTGTTAGACCTACACCTCAGGAGAACGCGGTCGAGCTCTCCTTCCCCTCCTCCCCAAGGGTGTGGCTCGCACCCCACCACTGGGACCCGCAGGGAAGGTGGGGTCCTGGGTGTGCCTCGCTGCACCACACCACTGGAACATGCAGCCTCAGAAGGTGGGGCCCTGGGTGTGCCTCGCTGTACCCCACCACTGGGACCCGCAGCCTCAGGCAGTAGGAAACCATGTAATGACCCACCAACACTCAAACCACTAGTCACGGAAGGGGCTGGCACCTCAATGGGCGGCAACTGCACCTCCTCCAAAGTCAATAAAACAGTGGGGGCTTCATCCATCTCCATCCCCTACCCCTCCCCTTCACCCCCATGCTTTTGGTCTGGCTGGTGAGATTGGAAGATGTTGTTCTCTTCAGGCTCGTCCGCTTCTGAATCTTCTTCTGCATTGTCAGGGTTGGCCTCAAGTTCTGCAAAATATAACAGAACAGACAAATGGTTAGCAGCAGAGGAGGGGTCAGGGTGGGTGGCATGAGTAGACTCACACTGCGTAGGCAGCAGGCTGATTTGAAGGACCACGATGAATGATAACATATTGCTTCAGCTGACGGTGACATCCCCAGGAACCGAAGCATGGCTAGCCCACGAAGTACTTAACATTTAGCAAAGCCAGATTGTGGAATTTGCAGGACTTACCCTCTCCCTCGAGTGTGGGCCCAGCTTGAGCAGTGGTGGTTGCTTTTCTCCAGGCAGCACCCATCAAAGCAGCGACCCTCGCTTCCAAGGGTGTCAGTGGATGCAGATTTGCCGGGCCTCCTCCTGTTCGAGTTCTTTCCCTTTTTTTCTGTGCCAACTTCCTCTGCAAAGATGAAAAAACAATTTTTTACAAAGGGTGTTTTTCTGTTGGATGGGATATATACAGCTGGTCACATTTACAATTGCAATTCCATTGAATAAATGAAAATATTACTTACACTAACGACTTGACCAAGGTCCCGCCACTTCTTTTTACACTGGCCTCCAGATCTCGTGGTGGTCACCATTGCACAGTAATCTTCTGCAACTTGGTTCCAGCGTTATTTCATTTCTTTGGGAGGAACTTTTATGTGACCTCTGCTGGTGTCCAGCTCCTGCCATCTGTCCTCAGTCACAGTAACTAGTGCCTCCACTTCTTCCTGTGAGAAATTCTTGGTCCTTGCACCACGTTGCATCGTGTGTTGCAGCCCAGATTTTTCCAATGCTCTCACAAGGCACTCAACATTCTCTCACACACAACTGGCTCTTTAAAAATGGCTGATTGCAGACCCAGGGCTTCACAGAGCATGCACACCCATTGGGATCAGGTCAAAAACGTCACTTTTTTTTCGCGCATGTGCAGAAGTTGCGGCATCGTTTTCTCGGCACAGACAGCAGACTCCACCCCCCACGGCAATTGGACAGGCTGCGAGGTGCCAAATTTGAAAAATACAGTGGGGAAACGTTGGCAAAATATTTTTGGTGCATCTCTGGCCTAGAAAAATGTGCGTAACTCTGACAATACGCCAAAAAATGGGCTTGGGCAAAATTAAGCCCTAAGTTTCAGAATAAGGGGTCGCACATTTAAAACTGAGATGAGGAAGAATTTCTTCTCCCAGAGCATTATAAATCTGTGGAATTCTCTGCCCCAGACAGCTGTGGAGGCTGGGTGATTGAATATTTTTAAGGCAGAGATACACAGATTTTTGAGCGAAAAGGGAGTAAAGGGTTATGGGGAGCGGGCAGGGAAGTGGAACTGAGCTCAAGATCAGATCAGCCATGATCTTATTGACTGGTGGAGCAGGCTCGAAGGGCCAAATGGCCTACTCCTGCTCCTATGTCTTATGTTCTTATGTTCTTATGTAATGTCAATGAGCTCGAGTTTTTAGACGAGAATCACGACTGCAGTCAATTTAATGAGGAGTGAGGCTTCCAGTCTAGACGATTTTGAACTGGTGCTACTTAACCATTTGGGGGGTGAAAGTGCCCCTTTTTATAGCCCCATTAGCACCTCTGGGGGCGCTACCAGGCGGAGGAGACTTTTCGAACATGGGAGAGGGACGCTACAGCCTCCCGGGAAGATGCCCTGGAGTTTGCGGAGGCGTTGCAATGGCAGTGCCACGTGCCTTGGTTAGCACCCCGGACCACCGCGCAACTGGCGATGATGTCATTGCCATGCACAGCGACTCCTCACCACCCCCCGTTCACCCCTTAATACCCCATAGGGGAAATTGCCCCAAGGGCAGTGAGTCTGGCGCGGGCGGATGTCAACGGCAGCTTTGCAGGTCGCGAAGCTGACCGACATCCGCTCTCGGGCGCTCCTTAAATGGGAGGACACAGTGCTCCGGGCTGCCAACATTTTTTACCTGCCGACTCTCGGGATGGCTCAACAATGGCGGCATTAGCGTGGGCTGTGCAACCATCATGCAGGCATGCTCACACGCTGCCATGGTGGCCTTGTGGAGGCCTTCAGAGGCCTTGCAGAGTGTGCAGCGGCCCTCCTCTTTGAACGAAGGGGAGCACCTCAGTGCTATGTGGACCATCCACATAGCGTTTCCCTCAGCGCCCCAGTAGGGCCATGGTTACCGCCCCCAAAGGAAGTGGAGCGCACGAGATTGTGCTCCACTTCCTTTGAGGGGCGGTCAGGGCAGTGGGAGAGTGCAAAAATCCCTAACCCCAGAAGTTTACTGCCTGCAATCAGGGCACAAGGTAATTTTGCCCCCAAACACAGCCCATTCCTTGGCTCTAACAAATTTCTAGTCCAACCTGTTTTTAGTGATGTTGGGTGAGGAATAAATTTTGGCCAGGACACCGGGGAGAACTCCCCTGTTCTTCTTCGAAATAGAGCCAAATGACCTTTTAAATCCACCTGAGATGACAGACTTGGTTTGACGTCTCATCTGAACAACTGCACCTCCGCCAGTGCAGCACTCCCTCAGCACTGTACTGGAGTGTCAGCCACAGTGTTTTTCAGGATTTAGGACTGCACCTATTTATTGGATAATTTAGAGCAATCCTTGTTTATATCTGGACTGTAGGACACTCAATCTGTGAATGCTTAATGTTGACTCTAATATTTTCAGATAATAACCTTGCCTTGATAATTATGCATAAATAAATAAAAAAAAGTAATTATTGGCTTTGAAAACATGGCACAATAAATCTTTAAATTGATCAGGTTTTAACCCAATTTATGGACCATCTGCTGTGCTCTGTGTTGCTGTGATGTATTACCAGCTCCCCAAAGAATGGTAGCAGATGCTAGTTTGTTTTACAACAGGATGAATTCCCTCAGACCATGAATCAGTTGCTAAAATATTTACTTCTTAGCTGAGCCACCTACAGGAAGGAGAAGAAAAGAGTTGGCAGAGGAGTATATCTCTACATAACTCATGCGTAATGAGCAGGGGAGGCCTCCCCAATGTCATGGCCAATATTTAGCCCTCAACCAACACCTAAAAATAGATTGCCAGGCTGTTATCACATTACTGTTTGTGGGAGCAGGCTGTGCGTAAATTGACTGCCGCCTTTCCTATTTTAAAACAGTGACTGCACTTCAAAAAATGTACTTAATTGGCTTTAAAGCGTTTTGGGATGTCGTGAGGTCATGAATGACGCTATATGTGCAAGTTTTGCCTTTTTCATTTCTTCCTGTAAGTGTCACACCTACCTCCTCCAACACATTTCCTGCTACACTCTGTTGATAACACCCCTATTGTTCTGAAGCAGTATATCCCCTTCTTCACCAACGCCAGAAGAGATCTACTAGTAATGGACTAAAAGACTTATATATGATATATAATACATTGGTGGTCATGTCTTCTATTGCCTAGGCCCCAAACTCTGGAACTTACTGCCTAAAGCTCTCCGCCTCTCTACCTCTCTTTCCTCCTTAAAACCTGCCTGCTCCCACAAACAATAAGGTGATAATGGCCAGGCAATCTACTGCACTTATTTGTACTTATGCAGCTTGGTGGCAAATCATTTTATCTCATAATACTCCTGTGAAGTTGTTGTTGTTTTATATATATACTTTCTGTCATTCTTTTCTGTTATGCCTTCTTTTGTCATACTTTTTGTCTCACTATTTTCCACATGCTTATGTATACATTACATCAGCTCACTTCTGGTTGAGTCCTTCAAGCTTGCCTTATAGGTTTCGAAGAAATCTCCTCTGCCCATCCAAGACTGGCCCCTCCACCCCCCCTTCAATCTGAGGATCCGTACCTTCCCCACTTCCCTGCTCCCTTCTGCTGCCTCTTGTCACTTCCACCGCCCCCACTGCCCTGCCCCACCCCGCACTGCAGCAGGCCATCTTTTGTCAGTGGCATCCCACAACAGTCCTCTCAGCAATTCCCCTAATCAAAGCTCCCACACCTCGCTACTGCCATCCTGGAGCTGCCACATCCCAACTCCACCACTTTACCACTGCCACTCCCAGCAATGCACTGCCAATGGTTTCACACCCCAGGACCTCACTCACGTTTCTAGCAAGCTTTCATACCCCTTTCACAGTGGTCCCAAACACAGCTACCTCTGCTGGTGCTCCCACAATCCACTGGGGTTCATTTTCACTGCATGCTGGTGGTATCGGCCTCAAAATGAGGTTGGTAGCTTTATCGGCCTTTTAACACCAGCGATGTGACTGGCTCGATTTGGAAACGGGGCTACCATCAGGTGTCCAAAGTGCTCGCTTGCTTTAGGTGATAGGCCCCTTTTAATATGAAAATCTGGGTTTTATGATGTAAATAGGGCCTCAATTGCAATTTCAGGAATTGGTCGAAGTTTACATTGTCCAAGCTCCAATCCGTTCCATTGGCAATGGAACTAAAGAGGACCTGTAAAGGTAAGTGTTGAATATTGTTTGTGTGCCCTGGAGGAAGCAGGTGGGTACCTCCAAGGCCACAAAAATAATCTTGGTTACTGACGCCTCAGGACTCCCACCTCGCTGATCGTGACCCAACTTACCTTGCTGGCGGGAGGTCTGACCTTGAGGCCTCAATCCAGCAAACTTCACTGGGACCTCTATTTGGCAGTTCGTCTGCCAAGTTCAACAGAGGATGGTACCTCTAAATGTAGGAGGTGTGCGGGCGGCGAGGGGCTTCTCTGGTGCCAGAATGAAGGGCCAGCTAGCGCACGGCGCCGGTCTGTTGCCCAAAAGTCAAAATCTACCCCATTACGCCCTCCTGGTTCTCCCAGATGCTCACAGCCAACCAAAGATTCTTGTAACTCATAACACAAGAAGGTTATGTTCATCAGGAAAGCCATATTTCTTCTTGAGAAACCTGCACTGTGGGGGGATGGGGGGATTTAAAATCTATTTTCACGCTGCCACAAGCAGTCAGAAGCAAATCCAAGTCCAAGCAGGCTGAACACCAGACAAATTGCTCCAAAAGTCATTCCAGCTGCAGTAATCGCTGCTCAAACTCTCAGCTGTTTTCAGGCTCCAATTCCTTGCCTTTGCCAGTCTCTGATAACTGGCAACGCACATGCCTTATATTTCTCTTTTCAACAAACCCCTAGTACATTGCAAACATAAACCCAGGAAATTTGGGCCGCAGCACTAGTAGCCATCATTGCAATATATGCTAATTAGATTACTGGGCAGGTGGACTGTGAAAAGGGCTCAAAATATATATAGTAATTCGGGAGGTCAATTTTGAAGACAAGAAACCAACAGAAGCTGTTTCATCTAAATTTTCTGGCTACAAAAAGTACTTACCTCGAATTTACACTAAAATCAACAACATTAACAACTTGCATTTATATATCACCTTTAACATAGTAAAACATCCCAAGTTGCTTCACAGGTGGGTTATCAAACAAAATTTGACACCGAGCCACATAAAACGATATCAGGACAGGTGACCAAAACTTGAGTCAAAGAGCTAGGTTTTAACGAGCAGCATAAAGGAGGAGAAAGAGGTAGAGAGAAGAGAGGTTTAGGGAGGGAATTCCAGAACTTAGAGCCTAGGCAGCTGAAAGCACGGCCACCAATTGTGGGCCAGTGGTATTCCAGGATGTACAAAAGGCCAGAATTGGAGGAGTGCAGAGATCTCGGAGGGTGGTAGGGCTGGAGGAGGTTATAGAGATAGGGAGGGGCAAAGCCATGGAGGAATTTGAACATAAGGATGAGAATTGCAAATTTGAGGCATTGCTGGAGTGGGTGCCAATGTAGGTTAGCGAGCACAGGGGTGATATGTGAATGGGGCTTGGTGCAAGATAGGATACGGCAGCAGATTCTGAGGGACTGCCTATGATGATGATGATTTGGATAAAAGCATGTCAAAAATGGCATGGAAATTCAGAGCCATTCATAAAAAAAAAAGAAAGACTTGCATTTATATAGCGTCTTTCATGACCACCGGACGTCTCAAAGCGCTTTACAGCCAATGAACTACTTTGGAGTGTAGTCACTGCTGTAATGTAGGAAACCATGTGATTCTGGACACCTCCTGAGAACCAACTCTCCACATTCCACCAACAGTCCTGTCAACATTGTCCTCGAGCCTAACCCTGAGAATCTTTCATGCCCACAATATTCTGGGTTCCCATCAAAACAAATAGATTCTGTTCATCATATATCGTTGCACTTCAAAAGTGTTGTAAAAGCCCGAGCTAACAAAAACCCAAACTTTACCAATTCATAAACATTTACTTCCTATCTTAATTAGCTGTGTCAAATTTCAGATGAGACGTTAAACTGAGACCTTCTCGGGTGAATGTAAAAGGTGCCATGGCACCCATTGAAGAGGAGCAGTGGGGTTCTCCTGATCCTGGCCAACAGTTATCTCTCAACCAATATCATTAAAACAGATCATTGGGACATTTATCTCATTGCTGTTTGTGGGACTTTGCTGTGTTTCCCTACATTAAAACAGTGACTATATTAAGGACTTTCTTAGCTTGCCCACCGATATAAGGTCATTGAACTTCTTTCTAGCCCTTCCAACCTCTGGGATCTCTGCATTCCTCCAATTCTGGCCTCTTGTGCACCTTGGCGGCTGTGATTCAGCTGCCGAGGCTGTAAGCTTAGAATTCCCTTCCTAAACCTCCCCGCTTCTCTACCTCTCCCTCCTCCTTTAAGACACACCTTAAAATGTAACTCTTTGACCAAGTTTTTGGTCACCTGTTCCAGTGGCTCCTTCTTTGGATCTGTCTCAATTTTTTTTTGCCTGATGACATTTCTGTGAAGCGCCTTGGGAAGTTTTACTATGTTAAAGATGCTATATAAATGCAAGTTGTCAGATTGCAAAGCTATCTGGGTGGGAGGGGTGGAAGTGGTGCTTAACACCAATGCCACTTCCCTGCACTGTTCTGTATGCCCCCCCTGCACTGTGCCCTAAGCAGGCCATCCCTCATCACCCTCATCTCCTGCAGGAGGGCATCCAGCTCACTCTCATTGAGATTTGACACCCTCTTGCTCAGCAGGACATCACAGGCTTTGATTATAATCAGCTGTGTTTAGTTAATCATCAGAAATGTAAATATTCTAATTAGTGACATCTGTGCTGGTGAGAGAAGGAGCGAGAGCAAGAGCGAGAAAGAGAGAGAAAGAGAGAGACAGAGTGAAATATCTTTGAGTGCAATTTGAATCTCCAGTGCTCCCAGATGTTGACACCTCTTCCCAGTGCTACTGTACTCCCCCTGTGCTATGAGATCTCAGGAATCAACCACAGTTCTATCATACCCTAGGAAACTCCCTTAATGCCCTAGAACCCAGCACCTTCCCCAATTCTGCCACGTCCTAATACCTTTGGCCCCCATTGCTGACAAATCCCAATATCTTACACCAATGTTCCTGGTCCATAGCACACAATGCTGCCTCACCTCAGAGCCCACCTCTCTGCACTGTGTCAAAACGTGGTGCACCCCAATTACTACTGGATCTCAAGAATCAGTCCCTAGCACCACAGGAAGCATTTTTTTTTTACAAAAAATATTTTATGACTTACTTTACATTGGCTGCCATCATACCTGCCCCGCTCAATGCTGCCAAATGTTGACAAGGTGTCCTATAACAGGTTTTAGGGCAGAAGGGCAGAAAACGCTCGTGGGAGTTGTGTAGTGAGGGTGGGAACAGCACCAAACAAGAAATTAGGGATGCGTGCAATAAAAGCAGTTATCATGGGCGACTTTAAGCTACATATAGATTGGGCTAACCAAACTGGTAGCAATACGATGGAGGAGGATTTCCTGGAGTGTATTAAGGATGGATTTCTGGATCAATGTGTCGAGGAACCAACTAAAGGGCTGGCCATCCTAGACTGGGTGATGTGTAATGAGAAAGGACTAATTAGCAATCTTGTTGTGCGAGGTCCCTTGGGGAAGAGTGATCATAATATGGTAGAATTCTTTATTAAGATGGAGAGTGACACAGTTAATTCAGAGACTAGGATCCTGAACTTAAGGACAGGTAACTTCGATGGTATGAGATGTGAATTGGCTAGAATAGACTGGCAAATGATACTTAAAGGGTTGACGGTGGATAGGCAATGGCAAACATTTAAAGATCACATGGATGAACTTCAACAAGTGTACATCCCTGTCTGGAGTAAAAATAAAACGGGGAAGGTGGCTCAACCGTGGCTAACAAGGGAAATTAAGGCTAATGTTAAATCCAAGGAAGAGGCATATAAATTGGCCAGAAAGAGCAGCAAACCTGAGGACTGGGAGAAATTTAGAATTCAGCAGAGGAGGACAAAGGGTTTAATTTGGAGGGGAAAAATAGAGTATGAGAGGAAGCTTGCCGGGAACATAAAAACTGACTACGAGCTGTAGTAAATTTACTTGCAATTGATTAGTTGACTGCTCTTTGAGGCAGACAGTGTATAGGTACAGCCCTGTATTGTGCATACCCTTGATTCGGTCAGTCAAGCTTCTATACATATGTGAAGAGAAAAAGATTTGTGAAGACAAACGTAGGTCCCTTGCAGTCAGATTCAGGTGAATTTATAACGGGGAGCAAAGAAATGATGGCAGACCAGTTGAACAAATACTTTGGTTCTGTCTTCATGAAGGAAGACACAAATAACCTTCCGGAAGTACTAGGGGACCGAGGGTCTAGTGAGAAGGAGGAACTGAAGGATACCCTTATTAGGCGGGAAATTGTGTTAGGGAAATTGATGAGATTGAAGGCTGATAAATCCCTGGGGCCTGATAGTCTGCATCCTAGAGTACTTAGGGAAGTGGCCCTAGAAATAGTGAATGCATTGGTGATCATTTTCCAACAGTCTATCGACTCTGGATCAGATCCTATGGACTGGAGGGTAATTAATGTAACACCACTTTTTAAGAAAGGAGGGAGAGAGAAAATGGGTAATTATAGACAGGTTAGCCTGACATCAGTAGTGGAGAAAATGTTGGAATCAATTATTAAAGATGAAATAACAGCACATTTGGAAAGCAGTGACAGGATCGGTCCAAGTCAGCATGGATTTATGAAAGGGAAATCATGCTTGTCAAATCTTCTGGAATTTTTTGAGAATGTAACTTTTAGAGTGGACAAGGGAGAACCAGTGGATGTGGTGTATTTGGACTTTCAAAAGGCTTTTGACAAGGTTCCACACAAGAGATTGGTGTGCAAAATTAAGGCACATGGTATTGGGGGTAATGTACTGATGTGGATAGAGAACTGGTTGGCAGACAGGAAGCAGAGAGTTGGGATAAACGGGTCCTTTTCAGAATGGCAGGCATTGCCTAGTGGGGTGCTGCAGGGCTCAGTGCTGGGACTCCAGCTATTTACAATATACATTAATGATTTAGATGAAGGAATTGAGTGTAATATCTCCAAGTTTGCAGATGACACTAAACTGGGTGGCAGTGTGAGCTGTGAGGAGGACACTAAGAGGCTGCAGGGTGACTTGGGACAGGTTAGGTGAGTGGGCAAATGCATGGCAGATGCAGTATAATGTGGATAAATGTGAGGTTATCCACTTTGGGGGCAAAAACACGAAGGCAGAATATTATCTGAATGGCGGCAGATTAGGAAAAGGGGGAGGTGCAGCGAGAGCTGGGTGTCATGGTTCATCAGTCATTGAAAGTTGGCATGCAGGTACAACAAGTGGTGAAGAAGGCAAATGGTATGTTGGCCTTCATAGCTAGGGGATTTGAGTATAGGAGCAGGGAGGTCTTACTGCAGCTGTACAGGGCCTTGGTGAGGCCTCACCTGGAATATTGTGTTCAGTTTTGGTCTCCTAATCTGAGGAAGAACGTTCTTGCTATTGAGGGAGTGCAGCGAAGGTTCACCAGACTGATTCCCGGGATGGTTGCACTGACATATGAGGAGAGACTGGATCAACTGGGCCTTTATACACTTGAATTTAGAAGGATGAAAGGGGATCTCATAGAAACATATAAAATTCTGACCGGATTGGACAGGTTAGATGCAGGAAGAATGTTCCTGATGTTGGGGAAGTCCAGAACCAGGTGACACAGTCTTAGGATAAGGAGTAAGCCATTTAGGACTGAGATAAGGAGAAACTTCTTCACTCAGAGAGTTGTTAACCTGTGGAATTCCCTGCCGCAGAGAGTTGTTGATGCCAGTTCATTGGATATATTCAAGAGGGAGTTAGATATGGCCCTTACGGTTAAAGGGATCAAGGGGTATGGAGAGAAAGCAGGAAAAGGGTACTGAGGTGAATGATCTGCCATGATCTTATTGATTGGTGGTGCAGGCTCGAAGGACCGAATGGCCTACTCCTGCACCTATTTCCTATGTTTCTATGTTTCTATGTTTGAACCTGCAATTACATATTTAAGGGGTCTGATGCTTGTTGTAGGTGCACGCACATATTTAGCAGTGGGACTAACGCCTTTAATGATTAGGTGCAGGCCACCCCACTGTTGAATTGATACACTTTGTGCCAGCTGTACATGCGAAAAACGGATGCAATGCATACCAGTTTCGACCCCATTGTGTGTTACACAGCATAACATCCTATGTGCCACTTTGAGTAATGTCGTAGGAGATCCAGTTGTACTTCTAAAATTGAATCCAACATCACAGAAGTCAAAGCATGACCAGTCACTTTAAAATCTCAGGCCCTGGATGTGTGCTGCCGCAGCAAAGCAAGTTTGAGTTTGCGATGGGTTTCTACCTCTCTTTTAACAACATTTTTGATGGAGGAGGGTTTGGCTGATCTTGCATCCACTGTGATCTAATTGAGGTATTTAAGATGATTAAAGGAGTTGGTAGGGTAGATAGCGAGAAACTATTTCCTCTGGGGGTGACCAGAACAAGGGGCATAACAAGATTAGAGCTAGGCCATTCAGGGATGATTTCTGGAGGCACTTCTTCTCACAAATGGTAGTGGAAATCTGGAACTGCCTCCCCAAAAAACTGTTAAGCTAGCTCATTTAAAAAATTCAAAAATTAAATTGATAGATTTTTGTATGGTAAGGGTATTAAGGGATACAGAACCAAGATGGGTACATGGAGTTAAGATATAAATTAGCCATGATCTAATTGAATGGCAGAACAGGCTCAAGGGGCTGACTGGCCTACACCTGTTCTTATGTTCTTATGTTCCTAACATCCTCCCCCCACCCCACCCCAACCATTGCCAACATGAGGAGGTGAGATTTGCAGGATGGTGCCATTTGCCAGAAATCATACCAGTTCCACGTCCTCTGATGCCAGTATGATGTATGCCTGCATTATGCGAGATATAATTCTTAATGGCTGTGGGGCCTGCACTGCCAGTTTGCTAATCCAATGTGTACAATAGTGTAGTGGTTATGTTATTGTACTAGTGATCCAGAGGCCTAGACTAATGGTAGAATGCAAGATCAAATCTCACCCTGGCAGTTTGACTATTTTAATTCACTTCACAAAATATGGAAATGAAAACCTGATATCAGTAAAAGTGACCATGAAGCTGTTGGATTGTCGTAAAAATCCAACTGGTTCACCAATGTTCTTTAGGAAAGGGAACCCTGCTGTCCTGATCCAGTCTGGCCTGTATGTGACTCCAGTCCCACACCAGCATAGTCCCTTCCTAACTGCTCTCAGTTATATCAGATTGCTTCAGTTCAAGAAGAAGACACAATGCTGCCTTCTCAGGCCAACTAGGGGTTCCTGAGAATGAATATTAAAAAATCGACCTCAGAGCAAAATGGCTGCTCCAAAATTAATCATTTATTGGGCAAAATGCTACCTGCTGAAACCAGTGTTTGAGAGCTGTTGACATACCATTGGATACTGCTGATTCTCTACCTACAGCAGCAAAGGGAGATATGCTGCCTGAGGCCCTAGCATTGGTGTTAAGACTACAGCCTAGATTGTGCGTCGCTATAGAAACTGTTGTTTGATGTATATCATTAAGCATTGCTAATTGCTACCTATATGTCTCTGATCATCTAGCTTCATTGTTAATTGTTCAAATTGTTATGGTAAACTGATCGGCCTTTAAATTGAGTCTATTCAATATTTTGTGGCTTATTGCCAAGGTCTGCTTCTTTTTTTAAACAAAGGTGGCAACTTAACCTGGGATATTTTATCACTTGCATAGAGCATGGCAACCAGAATAGCTAACTGACATCAAACATCTCATTTATTTCTCGATAATCCTGCAACCGGCCACTTTGAGCTCAAGTTGCTCAGTTACGTGCTTGTGTGGGAGCTGTTTGAGATTATTTTTCATGGTATGTAACTATGGGAGTTTTTGGCAGCCCATAAGGAGCTTTGCTCCCTGTTGCCCTACATCAGATTTCACTTATTTAATGTTAATGGAAACAGGTTGATCTCAATTACCCTGGTCCACCAACGCCTTGATTTTAAATATCTCAACCTTGTGTTCAAATCTCCCTTGGTCTCACCCCTCCCAATCTCTGTTACCTCCGCCAGCCTTACAACACTCCAGGAATTCTGCATTTCTTCAGCTCTAGCCTCTTGTGCATCCCCCACTCCCTTTTGCCCCACTATTGGCAGCCATGCTTTCAACCATCTACCCTAACCTCTGGAATTCCCTCCCAAGCCTCTCCTAGCCTTTCCAACTCTTTCTCCTCCTTTAAGATGCTCCTTAAAATCTACCTCTTTGATCAAACTTTTGGTCACCTGTACTAATGTCTCCTTGTCTGTCTCGGTGACTGATCATACTTTTGTGAAGCGTCTTGGGACATTTTACTATGTTAAAGACATGATATAAATGTAAGATGTTGTTGTTGAGGAGTCAGATACATAAGCCCTGATATTCCTCGGGCATCTGCTGGTCTTACACTGTAACTCAGGAGGGAGACCAGTGGAATTCCAAGGAAAGCCCAATTTTCAGCCAAGCTGCCTGGTGAGAACGAGACGGGTTATGGTCAGACGCCTGATTTGCACCCTGACCAATTTTACACTCCATTGGGCGGGTTAGGTTAAAATCAGTACATTGGGTTTTGCTGTCTTCAGAATTTTCTTCCATGGATTGGCCTGAAATAGCATTTGCATCCGTCTGCCCCGTGATTTCCCACTGACCCCCACAGACTCCAACAGGGTCGGTGCTGAAGGGTACCGGTGGGGGTAATCCCAACGTAACCCAGCTGGGGAATTCCAGGGCCATTTTCATTTAAAAGGGCAATATCTCAGGTGAGATTTTATTCTGTATTACTCAACACCTGAAATCAGTAGATTTAAAAGTTTTGTACCTTGGCGCTGACAGAAGAACAAAATGATTATCAGATTAATCACAGAACTAAATTCAGAGCTGTCAACACTGGGTAAATATTAAGAATATGATTTATCAACAGCAATAGTGGGAGTTATTTTAACTTTGGCCGATGGTGTAAAATGAGAAATATCAAATTGGCCGCCCATATACACCACACTTGATTTCCCCTTCCATTGACTTCAAATTGGGTGTTGTGTATAATAGACGGGCAATTATACATCACCCATTTTACACCATCGCCCAGTGTTAAAATTATCCCAGCGATACGGACTGCAATCCCATTTAAACATACAGGGGTAGATTTTGACTTCATTGACTTTAATGGATTGCTAACTTGCTATCACCCATTTTACACTGTCGTGCAAAGTCAAGATCGACCCCACAGTTATTTTACTTTGTTTCTGTTTTAACTTCACAGCTTCTTGTTGCTGGGTTTATTTTTGCAGTGAGCCGCGATGATCCCAGATTAACCTCCATGCCTGACTGTGATTTAACGATGCTGGTCACAGGAGCTTGCATTTCAGCAGGGAAAAAAATAAGGACTGCAAATATTAGATTAGTCATCAATTTATTAAAACTATATTGCAGCCCACGAGCATTTCATTCTAATCTCAAGTTCAGTATTCTGTAGAAGCCACACATTCTTTTTGTTGTGAGATAGTTCCGTTTATGCTCTGGTAAACGTATAGCGGAGGAACATCTTTACCACAGTTAAATATAGTCAGAGCTGTCTTGGTCACGCCGGCGATTATCTGCAGTTCAAATCTTTTTGAAGGTTACTCGCATGAGGTACAACATCGCTCACCAAACGAGATATTTTAGAATTCATACAAAAGGAATCTTCATTTATAGATATATATGTATTGAAAACAATCACAGAACAACGTGGGAGAGAATGTGGAGGGGCCACGGCTAAAATACTTTCAGGATCAGAAGCTTGTAACTGCCCAGCTTCATTGTTGAGCAACTGCATCACAACGCAGGCCATAGACCTTGGCAAGCATCCCAGAATCCTCAGCATGTGGTAATACTGAATGCTGGAGTGTTAACACCTGCCAACTGATAGTTAGGTGTAAATGTCTCTATTAAAACAAACACTGCTGGTGGCGGTAATTGGAGCGTGGAAGCAGATCTGTTGCTTGTAGACAATTTTTTTTAAATTTAATATCGTCACTTGACTTAATCTGTCCCATGTTTCTCATTAGTTGTTTCTTTTTCCCCCTCGTATTAGGGATACTTAAATCATTGCTGTTTCTGTGCCGCCGCATTTTACGATTGAGTATTTCTGTCAATTTTCCTTAACATGTGAGGACTGAGGGCCACCAGAGTGCAGGAACATTCAGCTGATACATTTAGAACTTTAGGAATAGGAGTAGGCCATTCAGCCTCTAGAGCCTGTTCCACCATTCAATTAGATCATGGCTGATCTGTATCATGTCAGCCATGGCTCAGTTGGTAGCACTCTTATCTCTGAGTCGGAAAGGTACAGGTTTAAGACCCATTCCAGAGACTGGAGCACATCATTTCGGCTGACATTCCGGTGCAGTGCTGAGGGAGTGCTGCATTGTTGGAGGTGCCGTCTTTTCGATGAGACATTAAACCAAGTCTGCATTCTCAAAAAGAAAGACTAACATTTAAATAGCGCCTTTCAACATCGCTGGACATCCCAAAGCACTTTACAGCTAATGTAGTACTTTTTTGAAGTGTAATCACTGTTGCAATGTAGGAAATGTGGCAGCCAATTTGTGCACTGCAAGCTCTGATAGACAGCAATGTGATAATGACCAGACAATCTGTTTTTAGTGATGTTGGTTGAGGGATAAATATTGGCCAGGACACTAGGGATAACTCCTCTGCTCTTCTTCAAAACAGTGCCTTGGGATCTTTTACATCCACCTGAGAGAGCAGATGGGACCTCGGTTTAACGTCTCATCTGAAAGATGGTGCAGCACTCCCTCAGTACTGCACTGGAATGTCAGCCTAGATTTGTGTGTTCAAGTCTCTGGAGTGAGACTTGAACCCACAACCAGGTGGACATAAAAGATCCCATGGCACTATGCAGGCGGGGTTCTCCCTGGAGTCATGGCCTACATTTATTCTTCAACCAACATCACTAAAATAGTTGATCTGGTCATTATCATATTGCTCTTTGTGGGACATTACCGTGTGCAATTTGGCTGCCACATTTCCAACATTACAACAGTGGGTACACTTCAAAAGTGCTTCCTTGACTGTAAAGTGTTTTGGGACGCCCTGAGGTCATGAAAGGCGCTATATAAATGCGAGTCTTTCTTTTTTCTTTCTTTCAACTCCATTTACCCACCTTGGTTCCATATCCCTTAATATCCTGCAGCTGAGTGCAAGTGGGATCATAAAGGGACCATAGGAAGCAAAGAAGCACCCATCTACACCACATATACTTCAACAGCTCTGCTGGAAGTGGGATCTTAATGGGAAGTAATGCTCTTGTAGGTTATAGATCCGCTTCGAATACAAGTGTTTTGTAATGTACTTTAGTGCCTTGTGCTATGGAATCTGCCACATTTACATAGTGAGGCAGATTCGACATGAATGGCAACAGAGAAAAAACCTATGCATGTAAAATCTTGCACACGCCCAGTTGTTTGAAAATTGTAACTCGTAACTTTCAATTTTAGCTGTGGCTTTACCCCGATGGCAGGCGAAATCTGCACAGGGAACCAAGCAGGAAACAACTTCCTGTTTTATATGTTCGGAGAGATTGTCCACCTCCCTGTCCATGATGCAGTGAAGAGGAAATAGAAGCGGAGTCCTGATATAATGGGCCATTACGCTACGATTTCCACTTGTAGCAGATTGCAGCCAGCGTAACTATTCAAGTTGTAATGTCTGTAAGCTTGTAATGTTTGTAGCTCCACACTGTGGATGTGGACGTATTGTGTACTGCAAGTGCAGGGTTAATAATAAACAGAACTAGGCAGATTTCCGGAGACTTCCGAGAGAGCTGCCTGTCATGTTCGGAAGCTGTGTGTGCTGTGCTCTGTGAAGATATCACATTTGGCGACGGAAGATGGGATTTTTCAGATGATTTAAAGCTTAAATTTTGTTGGTGAAGGATTCAGCCAGCCGACAGAAAGACTTTGGAAGTTTCTGTCTTTGAAAAAAAACTACAAAATCCAAGGTAAAATACAGCACATGGTGTGAACAGCTAGAGATTAAAATGGCAGGTGTAATCGGACATTTGGGGGAATATAGACACGACTAGGGACGTTTTAAGACATATGTGGATCGGCTTGAAATGAATTTCACTGCAAATAACATAATCTAAGTTTCCAGCAAGGCAATCCAGAACCGAGCTGTGTTGGAACGTAAGAAAGTGATCTTCTTATTGGAGGCAGGTCCGGCATAATACGAAACCCTTGTAAATCTGCTTGTGCCTGACGAGCCAAAGCACACAACGCTTAAAGAGATTTTAGCGAAGCTGGAGCAGCACTATAACCCCAAACCATTAGAAATTGCTGAAAGCTATCATTTCAGGATTCGGAATCAAAAGGCTGATGAAAGCATCAGTGATTACATCGTTGCATTAAAGAAGCTATCGATGCACTGTAATTTGGGAAACTTTCAAAACTGAGCATTACGGGATCGTTTTATTTGTGGGGTGAAAAATGATGCGATCAGAAGGAAGTTATTGACGACGGATGACTTGACTTTCGAGATTGCTTGTCAGACAGCGAGGTCGATGAGCATGGCCGAACAATATTCCCGAGAATTAAATAATGATTACGGTCGTCAGTCAACCGAGGTAAATCACCTGCAGGTTCAAAGTAAAAGATGGGCATGGCCGAAAGTCTCAGAAACTGGAAATTCTACCAGAGCGTCGAAGTCGTGCTATAGGTGCCTGGGACAACACATTGCTCAAAGTTGTCCATATATGAAGACAAAGTGTTTCTTATGCAGGAAGACTGGGCATCTTGCGAAGGCGTGCCGACTGAAGGGTAAACCAGCTTCCAAAGCTATGAGTCCAGCGTTCAAAGCTATGAGTAGAAATCCCAAGAGACTACATAGCATGGAAGAACAACAATAGGACGAGGAGATGTTAGAGTTACACGTCATCAGGAGCACGAGGTTAACGGACAGCGATTCGGAAAGCATCAAAATCCACATAGATGTTGCGGGATTCAAGATATTAATGGAAATTGACACGGGTGCATCCGTGAGTGTAGTACCGGAGTCACTGTACCATGACAAATTGCGTGATTTCCAACTGGAGAAATCCAAGATAGAGCTGCGGGGCTACTCGGGAGAGAAAATTCCTGTGGTAGGTCGTATCACCGGACCGGTGAAATATAAAGATCAATTTCAGAACTTGCCTCTAATAGTAGTGAAAGGAGACAAGTCTGCCTTACTAGGAAGAAATTGGTTGAGCTCACTGAAGCTGGATTGGAGTAAGATTTTCTGTGTGGAAGCAAGATTTTCATCAACGGATGAGGTTATCAAGCAGTATCTGAAGGTGTTCTGCGAAACAGGCAGTCCGATCCAAGGCTTCAAGGCGAGTGTCAGGGAACAGAAGGAGGCTAGATCGATTTACTACAAGCCACGTTCCGTACCATATGCACTCAAGGAGAAAGTTGAGCAAGAACTCAAAAGACGAGAGACTCAGAACATTATTTGTAAGATAGATCGATGTAATTGGGCTACACCCATTGTTGTTGTACCTAAGTCCGATGGTAAGGTAAGATTGTGTGGTGATTATAAGGTAACCGTAAACCAGGTTCTAGGGGGTAATGTCCCCAGTACATTGCCGAATATAGAAGATTTGTTTACAACACTGACAGGTGGTCAGATCGTCACAAAACTGGATCTTATGAATGCCTACTTACAGCTTGAACTAGATGAGGAGTCCAAGTCATGTTTGACTATAAATACTCATCTAGGCCTATATCAATTTAATAGGCTACCGTCATTGAACTTTGTTCATTCTTGGGTCTTTTGGACTATTATGGGAAGTTCCTACCAAATTTGGCTACAGTATTACATCCACTGAATGAACTTTTGAAAAAACAGGTCTATTGGAAGTGGTCAAAAGAATGCGATACAGCATTCAAGGAGTGTAAAAGCAAATTGGTAGAGAGCACCATGTTAGTTCACTATGACATATCTAGGGAGATTAAGTTATCATGTGATGCCTCTCCGTATGGAGTTGGGGCAGTAATCTCTCATGTATTAAGTAGTGGGGAGGAGAGACCAATTGCTTTTGCTTCACGCACTCTCAGTGCCAGTGAGAGTAATTATGCGTAAATTGAAAGGGAAGCTTTGGCATTAATTTTTGGGGTCAAGAAGTTTCACAAATACTTGTATGGTCGTAAGTTTACCATCGTTATGGACCATAAGCCCCTAACAGCAATCCTCCATCTAAAGTCCCCAGTTCCAACATGCGCTGCAGCCTGAATGCAGAGATGGGCTTTGATTTTGTCAGCATATACATATGATATTGAATACAGATGATCAGCTGATCGCAGTAATGCTGATGCAATGTCGAGATTGCCTTCCCCATCACAAGTTACACCCGATAGGGAAGAAGTGTTTTATTTTTCATACATTGATGAACTGCCAGTCACAGCTGAAGAGATTGGTAGAGCAACCAAATGTGACCCAGTGATGTCAAAGGTGTATGAGTATATTGCAAATGGATGGCCAAACCAGGTAACAGACAAAGATACATATCCATTCTTCATTCGTAGGAATGAATTATCAGTCGATAAAAATTGTATCATGTGGGGTGCAAGAGTGGTTATACCAAATAAATTCAGGTCCAATTATTAGGAGACCTCCAAGACCAGCACCTGGGAATGTGTTTGACCAAGAGTTTTGCACGCAGTTATTTATGGTGGCCAGGTCTTGATAAAGATATAGAGTACATTGTGAGTCAATGTACGACATGTCAAACGGTAAGCAAGCAACCACCACCAGTACCATTACAGCCATGGAAATGGCCTCCCAGGGTGTGGCAAAGGCTACATATTGATTTTGCTGAGTTAGAAGGACAACAATTGTTCATTGTGATTTATAGCCATTCGAAGTGGGTTGAGGTGTTTCCAATGTGGAAAATAACAAGTAAAACATTGGACATTTTACAAAAATTATTTTCTTCATTTGGCCTCCCTGAAGAAATTGTTTCGGATAATGGACCACAATTTCATTCAGAAGAATTTGCACAATTCATGAGCAAAAATGGTGTGAAACATACAAGGTTCCACCATACCATCCTGCTTCGAATGGTGCAGCAGAGCACACTATACAAATTTTAAAACGTGCCCTCATAAAACAAATGTTAGATCCAAATCCAAGGAAATGACATTTGTCATTGGATCACAAATTGGCTAATTTTTTGATTACATATCGAAATACTCCTCATACAACTACTGGTAGAACACCAGCAGAGTTGTTTCTCAAACGACAGCCACGAATCAGATTCTCGTTGTTAAAGCCAAATTTGGCACACTCCGTAGAAGAGATACAATTAAGACAGAAAGAGAATCATGATTAAGGTAGAGTAAAAGAGAGAAGTGTGAAATTAACCCAGAAGGTGAGAGTGAACCATAAATGGTTAAAGTGGTTATCAGGAAGAGTGGTGAAGATATGTGGTCCTCGCACATATTTGGTAAAGATGTTTGATAATGGACAGGTTAGGTTTGTTCATATTGATCATATTTTACCTACAGACATGGAAGGAGTTGAAGGTGGGAATGATTCAATTATTTCTGACTCATCAGATAGTTTTGATATACCAGTAGCAAATCCTAAATCCAATGTACTGGAAACAAATCCAGGAGAGAATCTGAATGAAAGTCTGAGTCCGAGTCAGGAAAACAAAGAGCCTGAAGTTAGAGTGAGTTCAAATGAAAATCAAGGAAATTCGGTGGAGGAAAACGTTCCTCAGGATGAGCCTCGAATGAGTGTGAAATCGACACCATGTTTGGAAGGTTCTGTTCGAGAGCGAAGGTATCCTCTTCGAAACAGTAAACAAGTGGTAAAGTTAAATTTGTAAATATGGAAAAAAAAAGTTTATATCCTGTGTTATGTATAAACATGAAAGTTATGTATAATGTTTGTTATGATGGCTTCTTCATTAAGGAGGGAGAAATGTAATGTCTGTAAGCTTGTAATGTTTGTAGCTCCACACTGTAGATGTGGACGTATTGTGTACTGCAAGTGCAGGGTTAATAATAAACAGAACTAGGCAGATTCCAAAGACTTCTGAGAGAGCTGCCTGCCATGTTTGGAAGCTGTGTGTGCTGTGCTCTGTGAAGATATGACACAAGTGAGGAAGAAGGGGGCATTCTGGCACCCCAAACCCCCCCACCAACCGCCATCTCAGCTTGCTCTGTGTCAGATTGTTGACCACCCAGCTGGAGCGGTCTTTGCTGGGATCCTCATTGACCAGAGGGTTTCTGGGGGGTCTTGGAGAAGCTTGAGAATGAGCTTATGAGATTATTTGGCCTTTGGGTAGTTCCCCCTCCCAGGACAATCTCTAGCCTTTTTGGACCATGCCAGCTGCCTGGAGCCTGAGAAGCCTGCAGCTGCTGTCCCCTCCCCCCAGGTGCACACCCAGGTTTTATAAATAGCCAGGAAATTCAAGTGATCTCTGGAAAAAAGAAGGCAGAGGTCTTCACCTGTTAACATTCAGAAAGGGTTTGATAGATTAAACATAGAGAAGATGTTTTCACTTCTGGAGGAGTCCAAAATTGGAAGCCATAAATATAAGATAGTCACTAATAAATTCAATAGGGAATTTAGGACAATCTTCTTTACCCAGAGAGTAGTTAAAATGTGGAACTCTATATCACAAGGATCATCATCAAGGCAGTCCTTCGGAATCGAGAAAGACTTTCTTCCACTCTAAAAATGAGTCCTTAGGTGGCTGAACAGTCCAATACGAAAACCACAGATTCTGCCACAGGTGAGGCAGATAGTCGTTGAGGGGAGGGGTGGGTGGGGCTCGTTTGCCGCATGCTCTTTCCGCTGCCTGCACTTGATTTCTGCATGCTCTCGGCGATGAGACTCGAGGTGCTCAGCGCCCTCCCGGATGCACTTCCTCCACTTAGGGTGGTCTTTGGCCAGGGACTCCCAGGTGTCAGTGGGGATATTGCATTTTATCAGAGAGGCTTTGAGGGTGTCCTTGTAATGTTTCCTCTGCCCACCTTTGGCTCATTTGCTGTGAAGGAGTTCAAAACAGAGCGCTTGCTTTGGGAGTCTCGTATCTGGCATGCGAACAATGTGGCCTGCCCAGTGGAGCTGATCAAGTGTGGTCAGTTTTTCAATGCTGGGGATGTTGGCCTGGTCGAGGACACTAACATTGGTGCGTCTGTCCTCCCAGGGGATTTGCAGGATCTTGCGGAGACATTGTTGGTGGTATTTCTCCAGCGACTTGAGGTGTCTACTGTACATGGTCCATGTCACTGAGCCATACAGGAGGGCGGGTATTACTACAGCCCTGTAGACCATGAGCTTGGTGGCAGATTTGAGGGCCTGGTCTTCAAACATTCTTTTCCTCAGGTGACCGAAGGCTGCACTGGTGCACTGGGGGCGGTGTTGAATCTCGTCATCAATGTCTGCTTTTGTTGATAAGAGGCTCCCGAGTATGGGAAATGGTCCACATTGTCCAGGGCTGTGCCATGGATCTTGATGACTGGGGGACAGTGCTATGCGGCGAGGACAGGCTGGTGGAGGACCTTTGTCTTACGGATGTTTAGTGTAAGGCCCATGCTTTCATATGCCTCAGTAAATACGTTGACTATGACGTGGAGTTAAGCCTCTGTATGTGCGCAGACGCAGGCGTCTTCCGCGTACTGTAGCCTGACAACAGAGGTTGGGGTGGTCTTGGACCTGGCCTGGAGTTGATGAAGGTTGAACAGGCTCCCACTGGTTCTGTAGTTTGGTTCCACTCCAGCGGGGAGCTTGTTGACTGTGAGGTAGAGCATGGCAGCAAGGATGATTGAGGAGAGGGTTGGGGCCATGACCACAAGAAATGGTTGAGGCGAATAGCATAGATGCTTTTAAGGGGAAGCTAGATAAACACATGAGGGAGGAAGAAATAGAACGATATGTTAATATGGGCCAAGTTAATTTGTAGGCATTCCTCAGGACCAACTGAGTCATGGAGATTTTCAGGGCGCTGACAGCATTGGGTGGTGGTGGGGGGGTGGCGCGGGGGGTGGGGCGTTAGGTTCATTGCTCTACATGGAGCTATCCAGTTAAATATCAAAACATCCATGGTAACTTGTGACCAAGTTCACAGCTAAGGTATTCTTACAATTTTATCTGGATGTGTACATGGGAATGTCTGGGATAGAGTATACTTCTGAGATAGAGCCCTAGACTACCTGGCTTCAACTGAGACAAGTACCACAAGTCTTTCACACACATGTTTGTTGTGAGGAGAATTATGCTTCAGCACAAGGAGAAGGAATGCAATTTCCTGTGGCTAGCAGTCTCAGTCAAATTAGCTTCTGAGTTCCTGGGGGAAGGGGGGAGCTCTTTTTAAGAATATAAGAACATAAAAATTAGCATGCAGGCGATGACCATACGGCTCTTCAAGCTGTATAAAAGTAGGGAAGTCCTGCTACAATTGTACAGGGCATTGGTGAGACCACACCTGGAGTATTGCGTACAGTATTGCTCTCCTTATTTAAGGAGGGATATACTTACCATTGGAGGCTGTTCAGAGAAGGTTCATGAGGTTGATTCCTGAGATGAAGGGGATGTCTTATGAAGAAAGGTTGAGCAGGTTGGGCAGGTTGGAGTTTAGAAGAATGAGAGGTGATCTTATTGAAACATATTAGCTTGACAGGATAGACGCAGAGTGGATGTTCCCCCTCATGGGGAAAAGTAGAACTAGGGGCCATCATTTCAGAATAAGGGGTTGCCCATTTAAAATGGAAATGAGGAGGAATTTTTTCTCTCAGAGGGTCGTGAATCTTTGGAATTCTCAACCGCAGAGAGCTGTGGAGGCTGGTTCATTGAATATATTTAAGGTGGAGATAGTCAGATTTTTGAACGATAAGAGAGTCAAGGGTTATGGGGAGCGGGCAGGGAAGTGGAGTTGAAGCCAAGATCAGATCAGCCACGATCTTATTAAATGGCGAAGCAGGCTCGAGGGGCCAAATGGCCTACTCCTGCTCCTATTTCTTAGGTTATGTATGTTCTTATGTTCCGCCATTCAATATGATCTTGACAGATTTTCAACCTTAACTCCACTTTCCCGCCCAATCTCTTTATTGTTTGATTCCCCTGCAATCCAAAAATCTATCTACCTCAGCTTTGAATATACTCAATGAATCAGCATCCACAGCACTTTGTGGTAGAGAATTCCAAATATTCATAACCCTCCGCGTGAAGAAATTCCTCCTCATCTCAGTCTGAAATGGCCGAGTAGGAAAATCTTTGAGCAGACTATTGGAGTGCTCAAGCAATGGTTCCACTGCCTTGACCCCTCGGGCGGAGCCCTCCAGCACTCAGTTGTGCGGGTGTCCCTTTTCGTCATCGTCTGCTGCATGCTGCACAACCTGGCCATCATGAGGTTGCAGCCATTGCCACCAGGCAAAACTTCACCACCTCAGGAGGAGGAAGAGGGAGATGAGGAGGAGCATCAGGAGGACGAGGAGGAGGAACAAGAGGACGAACAGCAGCGACGGAGGAGGCAGCCACTTAATCGGCCTTGTGGAAGGGCAGCCTGTGACCACTTCATCGGAGTTCAGTTACAATTAATTCGAGGCCACATCCTGATTGCTCAGCGCGTCCCCATCATTCCATCAATTTCTCATTGCATAACACACCCCTAAGCTGAAATGAGACATAGCACCAAATCTGCCTAATTGCATTAATAAATGTATCCAAATTCAGTAACCACATATATACAACAATATTAACTAATCACCCTGTGCAAACCCTTACTTCTCCTCTTTACTAATCTACTGCTCCTATGTAGTGTCTCCCCAGTGGCTGTAGCAGTGCTGATGGACGGCTTCTGAGTGTTGGTGCCAGATTGCCTTGCAGGACTGTAGGATTGCAAAATTCGTGGGACCCCCCCCCCCCCCCCCCCAAGTGTTTGGACTCATTGGAAAGGGAATTTAATTTGGAACTGTCAACCAGAAAGTTTGGGACCCTAAAGTGCACCTGGAAGAAACTACGAGTTTTAATCGAATTTGGGATTTTACAAGGCAGGTTGGGTCCGTGTGGAAAGGGCTGAAAACTAAAGGATAACTATCCTTCAAAAGAAACCAGTTTGAGTATTGAAGTTGTCTGGGGTATTGAAGCTAAACAAATCATCTGGGGAATTGTATAAACTCGAAAGCCCTTCTCCCCGGGAGACATTAACATAGCAACAATCAACCCAGAAATAGCCAGCCATCACTCTGAGCAGGAAACCCATCCATCGTATAGATAATGGTAATGGCCCATCCAGCCCGCATGGAAACCCAGGCATGGGCATACATTGCAAATACCAAAGCTAATTTTTCCCGATCGAGAAACAAATTCAAAATGATCAGCACGTCCGAGACCGTTTACCCTTAATAGGCCTGCCAAAATATGACAAAGAGATATCAAGCCCACCAAAATTAAAACAAAGAATCAGGGCTGATTTGGCGCGTAGATTAGACCGACTCCTAAAGTATAATTGGCGCCCGGTTTTTAACGGAGAAGAAAGCGAGAGAGCGAGCAGGCATTCATCTATTCGAAGAGGGGAAGGATGGAGAAAGACCACCGCAACAGTTTATGCAGCTCATCTGAGCACCAACATCTCCAACCTTGACGACACTCTGGGGCCACACTGCCCTGCTACCGAAAAAAAGAAGGAAGAACATCATCACGGCAGAAAGCAGCCCCAATAACGTCGGACATCGCTATTGCGGCAACAACTGACCACAGCCAACGTGGTAACATCGAAAGCACCACGATCGACCGATTCCAAAACCAAAACTTCTCAAGAAGAAACCGAAGATTCGAAAGTTTCCATTCTACAATCTGGTCCTAGCTACCAACAGGTGAAACGTTACCTAAAGAGACTTTAAAACCAATTTCTGACGGAAGTAAGTGGATACTCACCCCATAAGTCCAATACGCGCCCTACCATATCAGCGGACACCACCCAACTAAAGACTATGCAGTTAGAAGTCCTCTACGATGTTCGAGGTATGGCAAGCAGAACCTACAGAGTCCAGCGAACCCCAAAATCGCGAACTACCGCCAACGGATAATAAAGGATTGGTGAGCATGATCCCTGTTTGCCCTGGTGTTTAACCTAGTCAGAGTTAGGCATTGGGAGGTGGGAGGTGTATTATTTCTGTAACCCCTTTTGAATGTGTGATGAAGTGTTCTTTATTCTAGCCATTTCAAGCTTGACACTGTACTTTCCTTGTCTGTAATAAAATCGAAGTTCTTTGCACCAAAACCAGTTGTCTCTTGCACTTTGTCACATCCCCCAAATAAATCCAAAGTCTAGAACCCAGAGAGCGGGAGCAATTCGAACTGCTCAGAAGGTCATAGGTGAACCTGACCCTGCACACCACCCCCTACAGGACGCCTGGAAGGCCCGGCCGTACTCTGCACCACCTCAGGATGGGCGGCGGCAGTGTGAGCTGGCTGGATGACAGGCAGCGACTAGTGCAATGGCAGAGTGGCAGTGATGAGATCAAGAATGCTGTCATCCTGAGAGGACAGCAGGTTCCTGGTCCACTGACCCACTGACACTCCCCCAAGGCAGCACCTCATCATTCCTACCAATCTGCTGGAGCACAGGTTGGTGGCTTGCTACGACACCGTGAGATCCCCGCTGGACTGTGGTGGACCCAGTGATGATGGCAGCAGTCAGAGCTTGTGTGGCATCCAGCTGAGACTGCATGAGAGCAGTCTGAGATTCGATGCCACCAATCTTTGTCTGCATTATAGCACTAAAACGTTACGTGGCTTCCTCCTGTACTACAATGGAAGCTGCCAGATTACCCATGACATGCGTCGTCAGGTCTGGGTCCCCACGGTCTCTCTGGGAGTCCACCATCCTTTGCAGAGTGGAACTGATGGGCTCCAAGGTGTGCACAGAGCTCTGTGCGATGTTGGTGGCGGCCTCCTCCACGCTCCTTACCATTGCCAAGGGACTCTCGGGCACCCTTGCCATTGCACCTATAATCTCAGAGTGCATGGCCATCAACCTTCTTGTGAACACCTCCACATCGAGGTCCCATTTGAGTCCTGTGCAGCAGATCTCGCATGCGAACTCGCTCTTCGGGGAGCTGGCTCCCGAGCTACTTTTCCCCCTGGCCTTGCTGCAGCCCACTCCAGTACATCACCCAGTGCAGACTCATCTACTCAGGGTTTGATTCCATACTTGTCTCCACAGCCCATCTAATTCCCAGGTTTCCCTGAGGTTTTCTGTGATGTCACCACATGTCTGATCTGCACAATTCACTTGATCAGCAGCCCATCCACTGGCTTAAACATTCACTCCCTTCACCACAGGTGCACTGTGGCTGCAGTGTGTACCATCTACAAGATGCACTGAAGCAACTCGTCACGGTTTCTTTGACAGCGCCTCCCATACCCGCGACCTCCACCACTTAGAACGGCAAGGCCGGAATGTGCAGGGGAACACCTCAACTCCAAGTTTCTTACCGAGCCACATCCCATCCCGATGTGGGTATATATTGCCATTCTTTCATCGTCAGTGGGTCAAAATTCAGGAACTGTGGGTTTACCTTCACCACACGGACTATAGCAGTTCAGGAAGATGGCCACCATCACCTTCTCAGGGGCAACTAAAGGTCAGCAACAAATGCCGGCCGTGCTCTTGATGCCCACGTCCTGAGAATGCACTTTTTAGAAAACGGAATTAGTCTTCGGTGGACAAAAAAATTGCAGCCAGAGCCTTTTTTGACAGTGGTTACATTTGCCACCAACAAAATGACAAGGCAGTACAAATCTCCCCATCTACACGGACAGCTAATTATTAATGTTAGGACTATGACAGTATCCACTGGCTCCGAACTCTAAAAAAAATTGAAAAGTAAGATTACTACCTGGACATTTTAAAAATGTAGCTTTTTTTCAAAATTTGTTGTTGGGATGTGGATGATACTGGCAAGGCTGCATTTATTCCAAATCACTAGTAGTGCTAAGAAGGTGGTGGTGGGCCGTGTCCTTGAACTGCTGCAGTGATTGTGGTGACCGTGTTGGATCTTGTCATGTTTGTAACCTTCACATAACTGTAACCAATATGTAACAACACTGTACACTGTATACAACTGTGAAATACACACCTTGACCACAGGGGGTGAACTTGTGGGAGACACTCCTTACCTGGTCAGCCAGGTACTTAAAGGGAGGTTCCACGTAGGCTCAGCACTCCTTGGTCCCGGGAATAAAGGTGCAGGTCATGAGTGACCTTGTCTGCAGTATATGCCTCGTGTGAATATGTTCTAGAGTTGAGAACTCTACATCTGGCGACGAGAAACGGGTATCACTGAACCACAAGGATAGCCACCGGTAGCACAGAGGAACGTTACTGTGTGGGTGAGGACTGGGACGATTTTGTGGAGTGACTCCAGCAGATCTTTGTCACAAAGGCCTAGCTGGGAGTGGAAGCGGCTGACAAGCGGAGGGCGCATCTACTGACAAGCTGCGGGACAATAACGTACGCGCTGATGAAAGACCTGCTTGCACCTCTCAAGCCGGCCGACAAGTCCTTCGAAGAGCTCAGCCAGCTGATCAGCGAACACCTGAAGCCGGCGAGCAGTGTACACATGGCCCAGCACCGGTTCTACACACACCGGCGTCGGGAAGGGCAAAACATCTCGGACTTCGTTGCAGACCTGAGGCGCTTGGCCAGCTTCTGTAAGTTCACAGACGCCTGCAGGGGGGAGATGTTAAGTGATTTTTTCATTGAGGGCATAAGTCATGCCGGTATTTTCAGGAAGCTTATTGAGGGCAAGGACTTGACTTTGGAAAGGGCAGCTTTGATAGCTCAGACCTTCTTGGCGGGGGAAGAGGAAACCAAGATAATTTACGCAAGCAGCCCTGGTTTTAACGTTGCGATGAACCAGGGAGTTAACATTGTAAAAGTGATACAGAACCCCGCAGGCAGGCAAGGGCAATTTGACACCGCCCAGGCAGGCAGGCAAGGGCAATTCGACACCGCCCAGGCAGCAACAGACTCTAGGGTGGGACAGCAATAGAGACAATGGCAGGAGGATCGGCAGTTCACGCCATCAAGAGGAACAATGCGTCCCGTGATGGAACCATTGACACTCACCAACAGAGTGCTTAGAAACAACCAAGGGGACAATCAGAGAGGAATGCCTGGTAACAGCCCCTTTGTGAACAACAATCTCAGCCAATGCTGGAGATGCGGAGTAGACATACTGCTAAAAGCTGCAAGTTCCAGCAGTTCACCTGCAGGAATTGTAATGCCAGAGGATATATGGCTAGAATGTACCAAAAGGCTGCAGCAAGGCTAATCTATGAAACAGAGGAATCAGATGAGGGGTCTGCAATGCACGATGATGCATGGGGCAAAGCCATGGATGCTGAGGTTCAGAGGGTTCATGTGGTTGATGTGCGCAGCTCATACACCAAAATGCCACCCATGATGATGAAAGTTTTATTGAATGGCATCCTGGTGCGCATGGAGCTGGATATGGGAACGAGCCAGTCCCTCATGAGCATCCAACAATTTGAGAGACTATGGCCACACACAGCTAGCAGGCCCAAACTGGAACGCATTGACACGAAGCTACGCATGTACACCAAATAAATCATCCCAGTGCTAGGCAGTGCAAACCTGGTGGTAACACACAATGGGTCACAGAAACGCCTGCCACTCTGGATTGTTCCGGGAAATGGCCCCGCGCTTTTGGGAAGGAGCTGGCTAGCCGAGATGAACTGGAAATGGGGAGATGTGCACGCCATTTCGTCTGTGGAGCGAAGTTCATGCTTGCAGGTCCTACAAAAATTTGGGTCACTGTTTCAACCCGGTGTCGGAACGCTCAAGGGCACCAAAGCAGTGATATGCATCACCCCGGATGCCAGACCAGTGCACCACAAAGCCGTATGTGAAGTGTGAGAAAATTGAGAGTGAATTGGACAGGCTGCTCAGAGAGAGCATAATTTTGCCCGTTGAATTCAGTGACTGGGCAAGTCCCATCATTCCTGTCCTTAAAGCGGATGGCTCGGTCAGGATCTGCGGCGACTACAAAGCCACCATCAACCGAGTGTCGCTGCAGGACCAATACCCACTCCCGAGAGTGGAGGACCTTTTTGCCACGTTGGCAGGTGGCAAGCTGTTCACTAAGTTGGACCTCACCTCGGCCTACATGACTCAGGAACTGGCTGAAGAATCTAAGCTTCTGCCCACCGTCACGATGCACAAGGGATTATTCATCTACAATAGGTGTCCATTTGGCATTCATTCAGCGGCCGCAAGCTTGCTCAAATCCATTTCCGGCACAATCATATTCCAAGACAACATCCTAATAATGGGTCAAGACACCGAGGAACACCACCACAACCTGGAGGAGGTGCTACGCCGACTGGACCGGGTAGGCCTGCGGCTGAAAAAGGCCAAGTGTGTGTTTTTGTCCCCAGAGGTCGAGTTTTTGGGCAGGAGGGTTGCCGCAGATGGGATCCAGTCTACCAAATCCAAAACGGAGATGATCCGCCGAGTGCCCCGGCCTGGCAACACATCGGAGTTGCGATCGTTCCTGGGACTTTTGAACTATTTCGGGAACTTCCTGCCTAACATAAGCACATTGTTGGAGCCGTTACATGTGCTCCTGCGTAAGGGTTGTGACTGGTTCTGGGGGGACTGTCAGGAATGGGCTTTCAACAGGGCGCGGAACCTGCTTTGTTCTAACAAACTGTTGACTTTGTATGACCCCTGTAAAAAACTAGTTTTAACATGCGATGCATCATCATACGGGGTTGGGTGTGTGTTGCAGCAGGGAAATGACGATGGCCGACTACAACCGGTGGCTTATGCCTCCAGGTCGCCCTCCCAGGCAGAGCGTGGGTATGGCATGGTCGAAAAGGAAGCACTCGCTTGCGTTTACGATGTGAAAAAGATGCACCAGTATCTTTTCGGCAGACCGTTGGATTAGAAATGGATCACAAGCCGTTAACATTCCTTTTGTTCGACTGTCAATGCCAATGCGTCAGCTCACATACAGCGATGGGCTCTCACGCTGGCTGCATAAGACTACACCATACAGCACCGGCCAGGCACCAAAAATTGCGCTAACGCGCTCAGCAGGCTTCCACTGGCCACCACCGAGAGGGCAGCGCAGCAAAGCGCTGAGGTGGTCATGGCCGTTGAGGTTTTTGACACCGCAGGTTCCCCCATCACAGCCCGCCAGATCAAACTCTGGACCAACAGGGACCCCCCTCCTATCCATGATAAAGAAATGTGTCCTGACTGGGGATTGGGCGCCCGCACACGTTTCAGAGACGGATGGATGAGCTCTCCATCCAAGCCGACTGCCTACTATGGGGCAGCCGGGTAGTTATGCCCCAGAAAGGAAGGGAAGCATTCATCAGGGAACTCCACAGTGAGCACCCTGGCATTGTGCTAATGAAGGCCATTGCCCGGTCACATGTATGGTGGCCGAGGATTGACTCAGACCTGGAACACTGGGTTCGCAGGTGCACGGCGTGTGCCCAGCTGGGCAATGCCCCCAGGGAGGCCCCGCTCAGCCCGTGGCCCTGACCCACCAGGCCATGGTCACGCATCCACGTGGACTATGCGGGCCCGTTCATGGGAAAAATGTTCTTGATTGTAGTCGATGCATACTCGAAATGGATCGAGTGCATCATATTAAACTCGTGCACGACATCCATCACCATGGAGAGTCTACGTACGGTTTGCGCGACCCACGGCTTGCCGGATATTCTGGTCAGCGACAATGGCCCGTGTTTCACCAGCCATGAATTCCAGGAGTTTATGTCAGGTAATGGCATTAAACACGTCCGGACGGCACCGTTCAAGCCGGCTTCCAATGGCCAGGCAGAACGTGCGGTCCAAGACATAAAACAAGGCATGCTCCGTATCCAGGGACCCTCTCTTCAGTACCACCTATCGCGCCTCCTGCTGGTCTATAGGTCCCATCCGCACTCGCTCACGTGGACAGTTCCACCAGCGGAACTCCTCATGAAACGCACACTCAAAACGCGGCTGTTCCTCATTCACCCAAGCCTGGCAGACATTGTTGAGGGCAAGCGGCAGTCCCAAACCGAGTGCCATGATCGAAACTCAAGGGGGAGGTGTATAGAAATGGATGACCCGGTATTTGTGCTTAACCATGCACTAGGACCCAAGTGGCTTGAAGGCACCGTAATTGGTAAAGAGGGGAATAGGATCATAGTGGTCAGGTTAAACAATGGGCAGATATGCCGCAAACATCTGGACCAGGTAAAGAAAAGGTTCGGCATGGACACTGAGAAACCTGAAATAGACCATGGGATGCCAACTACACCACCGCCAGTGAACGAGCAACAAGGACATTCAACAGCAAGCACAGTCCCTACGGCCAGCCCGGACAAGCCAGAACCAACTCATGCCACAGAGACACATGCCAAGGCCCAACCACCAGAGCCACAACTGCGGCGCTCTACGAGAGAGCATCGACCACCTGAAAGATTCAATCTTTGACCCAAAGACATGAGGGGAGAGGTGATGTCACGTTTGTAACCTTCACATAACTGTAACCAATATGTAACAACACTGTACACTGTATACAACTGTGAAATACACACCTTGACCACAGGGGGTGAACTTGTGGGAGACACTCTTTACCTGGTCAGCCAGGTACTTAAAGGAAGGTTCCACGTAGGCTCAGCACTCCTTGGTCCGGGGAATAAAGGTGCAGGTCATGAGTGACCTTGTCTGTAGTATATGCCTCGTGTGAATATGTTCTAGAGTTGGGAACTCTACAGATCTGGTCTGCAGACAGAGAGGCTCTCCAAGGTAAGGAAAACCATTCCTGTGAGACTCCAGAAGGAGCAGACATGCACAAAATCCAGGCTGATACTTCAATGCAGAACTGAGAGAGTGCTGCACTGTCAGAGTTGCTGTCTTTGGATGAGACATTAAACCCAGACCCTGTCTGCCCACTTACCAGACTCTTTTCGAAGAAGAGAAGGGGATTTCTCACTGTTCTCCTGCCGATATTTATCCGTCAACCAAAATCACTAACACAGATTATCTGATCATTATCATATTGTTGTTTGTGGAACCTTGTTGTTGACCAAATTGACTGCCTCATTTTCTATATTTCCTACAGTGACTATACTTCAAAAATAGTTCATCAACAATAGATAAATCACCAGGAGCAGATGGGATGCATCCTAGGATGCTGAGGGAATTGAGGGCAGAAATCGTAGAGGCACTGACCATAATATTCCAATCCTCCATAGATACAGGGGTGGTGCCAGAGAACTGGAGAATTACAAATGTTACACCATTGTTCAAAAAAGGGTGTAAAGATAAACCCAGCAACTACAGGCCAGTCAGTTTAACTGAGGCAGTGGAAGCTTTTAGAAACATTAATTCAGGGACAAAATTAACAGTCACTTGGATAGGGTGGATTAATTAAGGAAAGCCAGCACAGATTTGTTAAAGGCAAATCATGTTTATCCAACTTGATCGATCTTTTTGATGAGGTAACAGAAAGAGTTGATGAGGGTAATGAAGTTGGCGCAGTGTACATTGATTTTCAAAAGACGTTCGACAAAGTGCCACATAATAGGTATGCCAGCAAAGTTGAAGCCCATGGAATAAAAGGGACAGTGGCAGCCTGGATACGACATTGGCTAAGTGACAAGAAACAGAATAGTGGTGAACAGTTGTTTATCGGACTGGAGGAAGGTACACAGTGGTGTTCCCCAGGGGTCAGTTCTAGGACCACTGCTTTTCTTGATATATATTAATGTCGTAGACATGGACGTACAGGGCACAATTTTAAAATTTGAAGATGAGACAAAACTTGCAAGTATAGTGAACAGTGAGGAGGAGAGTGATGGACTACAGGAAGACATAGACAGGCTGGTGAACTGGGCAGACAGGTGACAGATGAAATTTAATGCAGAAATGTGTCTAGTGATGCATTCTGGTGAAAAGAATGAGGAGAGGACATATAAGCTAAATGGAAAATTGTAAAACGGGTGCACAGACAGAGAGATCTGGGGGTACGTGAGCATAAATCATTGAAGATGGCAAGGCAGGATGAGAAAGCAGTTAACAAGACTTATGGGATCCTGGGCTTCACAAATAGAGGTATAGGTGGCGAAACTTCCCTTTTTTATAGCCCCATTAGCACCACCAGGGGGCATAATAGGGCACGACAAGATTATCGCCTGGGGCAAGGGTTCGAAAGCACCTCTGGGGAAATTGCCCTGAGGTTTGGGGTCGTTGTGTCATTAGTGCGCATCCTGTGATTTTCACCCCGGCTGGCGCACGCACAGTGCTGATGTCATCAGCGTGCATGCCAATCCATCACCACCACGTGTCAACCCCTTTGCACCCCATGGGTGGAATTGCCCCACGGATGGCGAGGATGGTGCCGGCCAATATCACTGCCAGCTTTGCGGATCGCGAAGTGGTGGACATCCGCCACCAGGGAACCCCTTCAAGAGGAGGCCGTTTACGCTGTGGCCTGTCATATTTTTCTGTTGGCTGACTCTGTAGCACTGACGTTGCGAGCAGGGCGCTGGGCTCCAGCGCTGGACTCCGATAGGGCCGAATTCTGCACCCGGCCCTGGTAGGTTACAGCCTCCAAACAAGGAGCAATTTCGCCCCCTTAGAGTGCAAAAGTAGGATGAACCCGTATAAAACACTGGTTCAGCTCCAATTGGAGTATAGTGTCCAATTCTGAGCACCACACTTTATGAAGAATGTGAAGCCCTTAGAGAAGGTGCAGAAAAGATTTATGAGATGATTCATAAGAATATAAGAACATAAGAGATCGGAGCAGGAGTCGGCCATTTGGCCCCTCGAGCCTGTCCCGCCATTCAATAAGATCATGGCTGATCTGATCCTGTCCTCAACTCCATTTTCCCATCCACTCCCCAGAACCCTTGACTCCCTTATCATTCCAGGATTGAGGGACTTCAGTTATGTTGTTAGACTGGAGAAGCTGGGTTGTTCTCCTTAGAGCAGAGAATAGATTTAATAGAGGTGTTCAAAATCTGGAGGGATCTGGACAGAGTAGAGAGAAACTGTTCCTTTTAGCAGAAGGGTCGAGAACCAGAGGATACAGATCTAAGTTGATTGGCAAAAGAACCAAAGGCAACGTAAGAAAAACATTTTTATGTAGCAAGTGGTTAAAATCTGGAATGCACTGGGTGGTGGAGGCAGACTCAATTTTATCTCTCAAAAGGGAGTTGGATAAGTATCTGAAGGAAAAAAAATTGCAGTGCTATGGGGACAGGGTAGGAGAGTGGGACTACCTGAGAGTCGGCATGGGCCTTCTTCCGTGCTGTAACCATTCTATGATTCAATGACTGTAAAGCGCTTTGGGACGTCCTGAGGTTGGGAAAGGTGCTATACAAATGCAAGTCTCTCTTTTTTCTTAACAGGAGCGAAAACTGACTAAAGGAATGATTTTAATGCAAGAAATTAATAGATTGAATGGACGTATAATGAGTCTATGGGGGAGAAATTTGGTAGCATCCCATTTGGGGCATTAGCTTTTGAAATCTGAAAAAATTAGCGCTCAGTGCTAATGATTCTCAGATTTCTTTAAATTGGGTGTTAGCACACCAGGAAAGAAGTGGAGCGCTAAATCAAGCGTTACCATTTCTGTTGGAGTGCTAAACCATGCAGGCAGGGCGGTAGTGGTGCAGCGGTGAACAATATCCCGTGCAGTGTTTCCGGATTCCGAGGTTCAGTCCCTCCCTTAAAGGGAAGGACCATCGCTACAGGCTCTGCTCTGGAACGAGTTAGCTGGTCCCCGACGACAGCCGCAATCCAGCCCGATCAGCCCCAAGCACTCTAGCAGAGTGCCAGGCTGATCAATCGTGGCCAAAGAAAAATTGGAAAAATAGATATTATATATTCGGGAAAAAAAATTATCTTTCCCGCACCAACATCCCGTTTAACGTGCACCCCCAAGCTCCCGGCCTCCCAAACAACACCTCCTGCAGTTGTCGGCCGCCGATGCTACAGGGGCTGGAACCGAAGTTTGGGTCCGGGGCATGACCGGGTGATGTGCAGGATGATGACATCACGATCTCCGGGGTTACCGCCACTGCAAACCTCAGGGGGAAAATTAGTGGCAGTCGTTTCGTTCGCCGCGCCCAGTCAGTAAGTTATTTGTGCCTCCAGTTATAGCCCCAATGAGGTGATAACAGGGAGGCACAACAGAGGCCAATTTCTAGCCCTATGGGCCAGACTTTCGGCTTCATTGTCGGCGATTTTCTCGGCGTTACAGCTGTTTTTTTTGCCCGGCGAGAGTTTGCATGCAAGTTTTTTCCTTGGTATTGCCCACATCAGAAGTCGCCCACCAGGACCAGACCGCCCACGTGCAATGTCGAGAATAAGCGTCAGGGCGTAGGTTTGAGCTCATCCACTGGCGTCCAGATCGCCGAGAGACCCACCCTGTAAAAGCTGCTTTTACTGGGCGGCAAGGGGGGGGGGGATCCCTGCAAAGAAAGGTAAGTGAAAGGTTGTATAATTATTTATTTAAAATTTTATCAAGGCTTAAAACTGTCTTGAGAATGCTTTGTATGTGTTTTTTTTAATAATTTTTTCTTTAGGTTTTCTCCCTCCGTAGACCCAACCACAGCCTTGGCCTAAATTTTTGTACTTACTGTCCATTCTGATAATGACCGCCCGTCTGGCTAACTTTCCACTTAACCGCCGAGAGACCGCCGAGAATGAGTGTGCAACGCCAACCTTTTTTCGCCGGGCGATCAGTTCCACACAACTTTACCCGCAAAATGGAAACTCTTGCCCTTTTTTTTTTCGCTGAGCGTTAGCGATCCTTCTCAGCGGGCAATCGGGCGTTGAGGGCTTTTATGGAAAGTCTGTCCCTATGTATTTTAACACAAATACTGCCTTTGACAGCTTTTTTAGCTGACCCTTACTAGGGTATCATTTATTCTGAATAAGCACACAGCTATTCCTTTGTTCTAAAGCAATTTCTAGTCGCCTTATTCTGTTCCAGCAAACACAATTCTGATAAAAAAAGTTAGAATTTTCATTTGCGAAAAGTGGACTTTGAAAAGCTGTAATTCAATGAGAAGCTCCTGATGATGTCACAAACCACAAGAGCAGTTTGTGAATATTAACAGAATCGTGGCCTGAATTACAGCTTTCAATCAACAGCAACTATTTGTAATTGTATCACACCGATATAATACTTTAATTCTTTTATACTGCCCATACACTGTCATAATTGATTTCCACATTGTTTTTATGCATTGACTGAAGAGTAGGAGTATATGAATTTTATAAATCAAGAGCTGTTCTATCTAAAAGAAAGAAATACTTGAATTTATATAGCGCCTTTCACGACTACCGGACATCTCAAAGCGCTTTACAGCCAATGGAGTACTTTTGGAATGCAGTCACTGTTGTAATGTAGAAATGTGCAGAAATGTCATCTCTGTGGTGGAAAGGGACTCTGGCCGTCAGTGAATAATAAAGAACCAGACTGACTTGTCTGTTTGAAAAATGAAAGAATTTGTTCGGTGAGAGGAGGCCATTCATCTGCTACTTGCATGTCCACTGTGTGAAGGAATTCATAAATGGTCACATTTTAAAATGTTTTTCTATGTCATAAGGCCTTAACATTTCAGTCACAAGTTGACCATACAGCAGTTATTTCTGTCTCGCTGATATTCTGAAGAAGCCTGGCTGCAAAGCCACAAGAGGCCATGCTTCCAAGAGTGGTAAATTAATCTGCCTTAAAATGCCTAATTGCCTGGCACCTGCACAAAATCCCTAGACCAGTAACTCTTTTGTGCAACCATTCTAAATCATGATGGGGATAATGCGATCCATGCACAGCATCAACATGAGGGCTACTCCTCAGGTACCGTGGGTATCTGGTGTCAGCCATGGCTCAGTGGTAACAGTCTCACCTCTGGATCAGCAAACTGGCGATTCAAGTCCCACTCCAGAGACTTGACCACAAAATCTATGCTGATACTCCAGTACAGTGCTGAGGGAGTGCTACACTGTCGGAGGTGCCACCTTTTCGATGGGATGTTAGATTGGGGCCCCCAGCCCTCTCAGGTGGATGTAAAAGGTCCCTTGACACTATTTCAAAGAACAGGAGGGGAGTTCTTCTGGTGTCCTGACCAATATTTAGCCCACAATCAACATCATTAAAACAGATTATTTGGTCATTAGCACATTGCTGTTTGTGGGACCTTGCTGTATAAAAATTGGCATCTGTGTTTCCTACATTACAACAGAGACTGTACTTCAAAAAGTACTTCAATGGCTGTAAAGCGTTTTGGGCATCCTGAGGTTATGATTGGCACTATATAAATGCAAATGTTTTCTTTCCTTAGGACTGCTCCTCAGGTACTGCAGGCATCTCTGCCCTCACTAAGTTGACCTCACCCAATAATGTGAGGTCAGCCCAATTAAGTGTTTTCAATGTTTTCCTTTCCAAAGAGCTGCCATTCATTTCTCTGCTTCACTTCTTTAGCCTTCGAAGGCCAATTCATATAAAATGGTTGCTGTACCCCAAACTGTATGGATATCAGGTGCAAGCAGTTATTGAAGGGTTGTTGGCTAACCTTAAAAACATCACTATTTCTTTGTCCATCAGTTGGGGTATCTGTTACACTGGGAGTGCCAAGTGCATTGGGGCCAGAATGTCAGGCACAATTAGCTGTTAAAGGGCTACTGCAGCTGTTAAAGTACTGCCATGGTGTCATGGCCAATATTTATCTCCAACATCACTAATAATAAGTTATTAAAGGGTTTATCAAGGGGAAATTACACTAACTGTATTCAATTGGGCCAGAATCTATGACCCACCAGACTGGCTTTGCCACAATGTGAGACTACTTGCTGGAAGAGGCCGAAGTGATAATGCAATATCTAAACCACATTGCATTGATGCGCATTGTGTTGGACAGCTGGCCCAGGAGAAAGTTTTATTCATCGCACAATAATGACCTTAAAGGAAATTTGAGCATAAAGCTATTAAATAATAGATTTGCATTAAAGAAATGTTACTTTTTTTTATAAAAAGCTTCAAAAAGCTAACCACTTAAGTGGGACAAGCAGTACCATTGACTGTTCCAAGAATTTCCTTCATTTACAGAGTACCTGCCAACCTTCTTTAGCCTGATTTATGGGAAAGGGATTCACATTTGTTTTCTTTTGAGCTAAGTGCTTTTGAACTAGTTGTTAATCCAGTCGAGTCCTTCTGCACTAAAGTCCACTAATTCGTTTTAATAGTTTCCACCCATGTGTAACAGTCATCAGATGTTAATATGGATAGGGTTGCAAAAGGGAAAACACTGTGGGCTAGACTTTCCACTATGATTGCTATCACCCAAAAATGGGCAATATTTCCGACCTTAGTGCTTTTTTTATTTTTCAGGATCGCTGGAATATCGTCCATTTTAAAAACCGCTAGTTTCACCTTTTTCATTTGGGCGATAGCCTTAGTGATATGAAATGGGTGAAAGCGATGTATTCAGTTGTGCTGGCCTCCATAGCAACAGCCATTCTGCGCATGCATGCGCGTTTTTTTTTCAGCAAAGAATTTTTCCTGCCATTCAGGAGTTCAAGGGTCATCTGCGCATGCTCAGAAGACTGAAAAAGAGGGGGAGAGAGAAGGAAGGTAAAAAGAAGTCTGTGAAGGGTGCAAAATGTCCAACCAAGAATCTAGCGATAGTAGTATGCAGCAGGAGCTGTCAGGGAGAAGGAGGGCGAAAGCCGTCTCTGATGAGGCCAATGAGGCCCTGGTTAATGAAGTCGAAAATCGTTGGGGCCAATTAACCCAGGATGGGCATGGCAAACCTCCCCCCTCCTCCCTGCATATATCAAAAAATATGGGGTGATATCGCTACCCTAGTCTCATCGTCTGTCCACGATAGGCATGAGGCAGACCAGTGCCGCAAGCGGTGGGACAGTCTCGTTGCACCGGCAACTCTTGTAATAAAAATTATTATATTTTAAATTGTAATGATGAACTGACTCTTTAATTAGAATGTAAATCTGCCAGATTGTAATTAAGCTGGGTAATCTTCCCTGCTAAGGGACTGGGGTCGGAACCTTCGCCCTTTAAGTCTAATTTTGCTGAGATGCCTTACATTTAATCAACAGTATTAATTATTATTATTTAAAGCCTTTGATCAAAAATTGTAGCCAAAGAAATGACTGGAACAGACAGACCACAAACATTCGGCATTTCTACCACTTTTTGGTTACATTGGTGGATGGGGCATGACTGAGCACTGAGGGGTCCGGTCACCTTTACTCAGACTGTGTGAGTGTCTCTGGCTGCTGTCACTCACACAGTGACCCAGCCTGGACTGGTGGAGAGCTGCCCTGGCTCACTGTTTGCCCTGGCACACTTTGGGACATTAGCTCTAGCCATATGGAGGTCTCCGAGCGTTGCCCATGGACACGGCGCCCCCTCCCATTACAGTCCTGTCATTGCTGAGCTCACCAGCGGTCCTGATTTCCCACCCCCCCCTGGGGGACCTCCATCGATTCAAATAAACCGCCTATCTCCCCTCACGCACCGAATGGCTCGGCCTGTGGATGGGGCCTTTCCCAGAGATTGTACGCGAGATGTTTGGTGTCAAGCATTAATTCATAAACACAATCTTATTGAATATTTTCTCTGAACGTAGATGTTATAACCATGCATCCATTGTGGATACAAACTGTATTAGCATATAACGTTAATGATGAATAGCATGTGGGGTGACTAATTGTGGATTACAATATCTGTTGTGTTTCCGTAACAGTACCTAGTCAATTAGCTTATGCCATGCTCTTGTCACCTTTGCAGAGGAAGATATCTAAGAATCATGCCGAGCAGAGGCGGACCGGAAGAGGGCCTGCTGAGCTGCACCCTCTCACTGACCGAGAAGAACGTGCCACAGCATTAGTGGGCATTCATAATCGTTCTGCCACCCATGCTGGTGCAGATCCTGTTGTTGCGCCACATGAGTAATGTGCAAAGCAGTGGTAAACCAGTGGTAATTTAAAGTAATTTAACGGCACTTCATTATAATATATGAATGATATAATGTTATGCATGCAGTTCCTGTACTCTTATGTTAATCATATGTAACATCTCTCATTCACATTTATTGCAGTAGTGTTGCTCCTCGTACATATGCCAGCGCAGCGCAAGCATTCTCAGGTCTCCCCTTCTCTTCTAATAACCTCAATTATGTTTTCCAGCTGCCCAGACTCCCCAGGTGCAAAGGGAGGCCCCTGCAGCAACACCTGTACCGCTGCAGGTCATCATCACCACGGGTGACAAACACCAAAGTGAGGAGGAGGAGGATGAAACAGAGCCTGATTTCTCATCTGTGGTACCTGCGGCCACGTCATCCTCAACGGATGAAGCAGCAGGCGACTCCAAGTCGTCCAGTGCCCACACCGACCCCGCGGAGGTTGAGTCGGCGAGGTAGGCACGCGCTGCGACAGGCAGATGTCAATGAGGACATGGTGTCACTGTCAAGGGCGAGCGTCGACACTGTGAGAATAACGGAGGGCATGGAGCAGATAGTTGCAGCAATGGGGCAAACGACCGACTATGTCGATGCCTTGCGGCATGCGATAGTTTCGGGATATGGCACTGCACCTCAAGGTGCCGTACCATCAAGCACCACGACAGATGCGAGACAGGAGGAAGAACTTCCTTCTGACTCGGAAGACGTTTCTTCCCAAACGTCTTCTCCTCCATCCACTGAGGTAATTCTGCCAACGTCACCCTCCCCCACAGCAACAGCCCTTGAGGTGCTCTGCTGCAAGACATCCCGTTACTCGGGGATTACGTAGGAAATGGGGGGGTTTCAACAAGGGGGGGTCAAGGTACAGGAGGGAAGCGTGGCCGCAAGTGGGGGGGGTGGGGAAGGGTCATTTATTATTGTTGTTATGAAAAAAAATTGTTGAATGTTGACTGTTGGGGATTGGCTGGGAGTGTTATACATATTTGTTTTAAAAAAAATTAAAATTACCTGTTAAATTATGAAAACATTTTATTTAAGTTTACAATTGTTGTGAAGTGCCTTCTAATAACGTAAGGTAAAACATCAATACAATGGTTGGAAACAATGGCCATGGCCAGGGCAGGCAAGGATAAAATGTAACGTAACTGTAACTGTCACCAACATAACTTCATGCAAAGCGTTCATTTATGAGCTGCTGATGCAAGAGTTTTGCAGCTGAGTAACTACCACGGGGCTTTTCCAGTGATGTGGGAGGGGGGAGGGCGTGGGTTCATCGCCAGGCTGATTGTCCTCCCCGAGGTCCTCGTTCTCCTCCTTGACCTCCTCTTCCACTGCCCCTCTCTCCTGCGGTGGTCCAGTGGTCCCATCTGGCAATTGTTGTCTTCTCCTCATAGCTAGGTTATGTAAAATGCAGCACACCACAATGAACTCAGTGACCTGCTCAGGGTGGTATTGTAGGTTGCCTCCTGAGTGGTCCAGGCATCTGAAACGCTGCTTCAGAACTCCAATTGTCTTTTCGACGCTACTGCGTGTAGCTATATGGCTTTCGTTGTAGCGCTTCTCGGCTTCTGTCTGGGGCTTACGCAGGGGGGTCATGAGCCAGCTGGCAAGGCCATATCTTTTATCCCCCAGCATCCAACCGTGTCCTTGTGGCTGACTCTTAAACAGGTTAGAGACAGTGCTCTCACGCAAGATGCGCGCATCATGGATGCTCCTTGGAAAATTTGCATTTACTGTCATGATTATTTGCTTGTGGTCGACAACGAGTTGCACATTCAGGGAGTGGAATCCCTTTTGGTTCCAAAACACCACTGCACCCTGTAAAGATGTTCGCAGGGCAATGTGCGAACAGTCCATTGCTCCCTGCACCTTGGGGAAGCTTGCTATTCTCGAGAAACCCAAAGCCCTCTCAGTCTGTGCCTCGCTGGTCATAGGGAAGTTTATAAGTTTATAAGAGAAGTCCATCCTGCGACTGTAAAGGGCTTCAGTCACCTGTCGAATGCAGCAATGTGTGGCGTGCTGAGAGATACCGCAAATGTCGCCAGCTGAGGCCTGAAAGGAGCTTGATGCATAGAAGGAAAATGCCGCAGTAACCTTAACCTCAGTGGACAGTGCAGCCCTGATGGTGCTGGTAGGCTGCAGATCTCCCTTAATTAGCTGGCATATCTCACTGATGAGCTTCTTTCGGAATCGCAGCCTTCTAACGCAGGTGTTATCATACAATTCCAGGTATGATCACTTATCCCTGCAAATGAGTTGGGTGTAACGTCTCCTCATCATGAGCAGTCTGCCATCTCTTTGATTGGGCGCATAATGCTCTTTAATAAACCGTCTCCATCTCTAATCTGCAGCATGTGAGTAGTCATCAATACTGGCTGAGAAATTACAGGCCACATCACTATAAATCATTATAAATGCCCTTAATTTGTCCTCAACAAATACAAATGTGATTAGGTGATTGGCAAAATGCCCTTAAAATCACTCACAAATTGCTTCCCCTGACAAGCACTTCAAACAGCCTTTTATTAAAGATCCTCTGAGTTACAAATTGGTGACCATAGTGCCGGGTTAAGCACAGGTGATTGCAGCTTTTCGTCAACGTTTTTTGGATCAGCGATTATTTGGGCGAATTATGGGCGAAATGCTGAAAGTGGTGCTCGGCGATCACCTTGGTGATAATCGGGTGCTAGTTTCCATTATAACCAGTATTCTCAGCCTTGCACGGGGATGACGTCATATTTTTTTTTAAATAGGCCGGGCAACGCAACTCTTTCCTGTATGCCGAAAGTTGCGCCGGCGATAAATGGGCTATAATCGGACGCTAGTTTCCATTTTTCATCAAAAAAGGCGATAGCCTGAATCTCCACGCTTACATGGGCGCTAAATGGATGCTAAATGGGCGATGATGTGCCAAAAGTCTAGCCTTGTGATTTTTACCATTGTTTTAAAATTAATAACACAAAATGAGTAAATTAATGTAAAATGCTTATTTATATTACCTTTTGAAAGTCCAGCTGCATTAATATCACACAGACATCACATGTGGGTAGAAATAATTATTAGGAATTGCATGCAGCAATAGAGGAAGGGTCAGTAAATGAACTATATCATACAATTGTAATCAGCCACGTGGAACTGTATTTTCGAAGATGTGTGTTCTGTTAATATTGAGAGATGATAAAATGGTGACTCTAGTTCTGATGATGTGGTTATGATGATGTCATGTATACCACAAGCATTTCAATAGATGGTATTGCAGAAAAAGAGGTTTATTGACAAATGTTTTCAAACACCAACCTGTCAACACAATGTTTCAAGGTGCACTGTTACTGATGGCAGCACTGTAGGGAACACGTAGGAGTGATGACATCTCAATAGATGCCAAGATCCATCCAAAGAGGCAATGCAAATAATGCCTCTGCCAGCCCCCACTGTCTTTGGCCACAGTCTGCCTGTATGGGCAAATGATGCAGTTTCTCAATCGCTGACCAGTAATCAAAGATTGTTCAGTGCCCAGGAAAGTAAAGTCATGTGCCCAGATTTTGGGGTCAGCAGCGAAGGAACGGCCCTCACCATTCATTGCACTTACAGCTTACTTTTTGTGGGCTTTCGAGCTCATGGTTAACAAAGATCTGTTCCAGCGCGCACCCTCGACAGGGGATCCGTGGCATGTGTGACAAGGGAAAGCAACAGCGTGTCTCTTCAACCAATCATATTGAAGAATCCTCACTGAGACTCGCAGAGGGGAGTTTTTCAGGGGGTCAGTGGACGTGTTTGGTGGTGGGTCGGGAGGGGAAATTTTTTTTTTTTACAGTGGGTCAGGACCCCGCAGTCAACATGCCACCATGCTACTTTCCCAAATGTAGGTTCTGTCAGGGCTGAACAGGCCTGACAAGTAGTGACGGGGGAGGCAATTTAGATCATTGTGACCTTGTTAACAGCCCTTTAAACAGAATTTTGAGCTCACCTTTAGATTTTACCATGTTGTCCAGGGGTCTACGTTGTTCGGGGATGTCGGGAGTTGTGCTACCATGAATTCATTTCATTACTCAACAGCTGGAATTGTGCTATAAAAGTTCTCATCTCACAGCTGATCACTTTCCAAGCTCAGAAGCTGTTGCTTACTGCATTCGGAAGGCAGATTGAGCTTTATGCAGGTTGGAAGTGTTTGTGGAGCAAACTCTCTATCCAGTGTCACCTCATTGGAACAACCTCTCTCACCATTGACAGATTGCTTCTGTCATCTCAAGTTCACCTGCCATCTATTACATTAGATCGGTGCCCTTCAAACTTTCTCATCTTGGTTCTCAGAATCTCACCACGATCAACCCCAACACCAGCAGCACCAACAACCACACCAACCTTCTCCACAATCAACTGATGCTGCGCAGAGTGGGGGGCATCAGCGCCCGACCACGTTGCTGCCCGGGAGGTCAAGGCTGGCCTCACCATGGCCAGATTTACTTCACTTGACGCTGTATACCCTGGCTGCCACATGATGTGCCACATGATGCGCCAGGTTGGCACCACCCCACACCAACAGCATAAAGCATCCCTACAATGCCCAAGCCATTCTTTTCTCACTCATCACCATTGCAGAGGGTACCGTTATATCACATCATTCACTGCTACTCACTAAGCCACTTCCAAAGGTTCACACAAATCTGTCCAAGAAGGCAAAGTGTTGAAAATAAAGATTTCAATGTTTGACAACACATTAACAGAAACGTCACATGAACATTGGCTAAAAGGCCCAAGTGCCTACCCTTGTGTGTTGTTAGTGGTATGATTGGATTAGGATGAGGGTGAGTGTGAGGGGTGGCTAGTGAGATGGGGAAGTGATAATGTAGATAGAGAGGGATGGGTGGAGGTCCAAGGTAAATTGGTGTAAGGATGTGCAGGAATAGGGTAGGGAAGGCAGAGTGATGGGGATGTGATGAGTGGCACAGCAGGATGAGGTTGAGTGTGGCTTTGCAGTAACGTTTCATGATCTACTGAGATCATTGAAAGGTTTGTGCTACTGCTGCCCTGACAACACCCCTGCTTGTGTCCTCCTGTGCAATGTGCAACCAGGCTGCGTTGATCTCCTGGCGAGGTCCCTTCTGCCTATTGGAAGGGAAGAGGACCTCCCTGTGTGATGTGACTACCTCCATAAGCATATGGAGGGAATCATGGGAGAGCCTGGAGTGCAGCCCTGCACCTTTGTGTAGTGATTGTCAGTGTTTGCAGCACCTCATTGCTGTAGACCACTGACAGCAAAACTGTCAAAATTAATTTGCACAAGGTTCCTTTAAGGAAACCAGCTGATGACGCGTCATCAAATGATCACTTCCTTCAATTGGCTGGCAAACGAGTTCTGGTATAGAAAAGCTTGGACAAACTGGACAGCATTTCCTGATTTCCATGTTTAACTGCATGTGCGAACATCGGAAGTTGCTGTCCAATTTACTCCATCCTAACAGTGAGCGCTGAAAGCCTCACCGTTATTCTTAATGGAAAATCTGGGCCACGAGTTAGAACTTCAGAATGATTGCACATGCTCAACTTTTTGTCTGTTGCTTCCGGTGTGGTAGAATCTGCCCAAACAGTATCAAAGGGGCAGAATTCACATCAGCGATATGATGCGAACATCAACAATATGGAACAGCAGTGTGGCAGATTAAAACAGCGCGCAACAGCAGTCAGCAACAGAGCCTATTGGGAGAAGCAGAGCGGCGGATTCCACACAAAGGAGAAAACTCAAAAATGACGTCATAGCACAGAGTGTGCAGCGGCATGGGTACGTTACAGATAATATTTAGTTTATTGGTTTGTGTTTTTGGTGGTTGTGTAAGTAGTTTATTAGTTAGTGTTTTTAGTGGTTAGTGATTTTTTTTAGTGGTTAGAGTTTATGTTTTAGTGTTAGCTAAACAGTTAAATAACCTTACAGCTAAAAAGAATCTATAAATAAATGTTATCTATAAATATAAGATGAAGATATGGCAGAGCAGGTTGTGGGTCTCGACTGCAGTATGTGGGAGTTTGTGGACTGTGAGACTGTCCCGAGCGAACACGTCTGCAGGAGATGTCTCCATCTCAAATCTCTCCGGCTCAGAGTCATTGAGCTGGAGTGTGAGATGGAGACACTCTGACACATAAGGGAGTGGAAGGAGTATCTGGACAGTTTGCTCCAGGCCTCAGTCACATCTCATAGAGAGGTGCAGGATCAGAATGGGGTTAGTGTGACTGATAGTGTGCAGAGGAAGCAGAACCCAGGTGAGATAGAGAGCAAGGATGCACAGAAATTGATTCTATCCAACAGGTACAATGTACTTGCTCCTGTGAGGATAAGGATGAAGACTGTCGGAAGAACAGCCAAAATGCTGACCATGGCACCTTGGTGCACTGAGAGGTTAGGATTTGGAATGCACTGCCTGATAGGGTGATGGATACAGATTCAATAGTACCCTTCAAAAGGGAATTGATAAATGCTTGAAGGAGAAGAAATTGTAGAGATATGTGAATGAGCCAAGGAGTGGGACTAACTGGATTGCTCTTCGAAAGAGCCGGCCTGGACTCGATGGGCTAATTGGCCACCTTTGGTGCTGCACTATTCTATGATTCTATGGTATGAAGTCTACCTCATGCCAGGGTGAGGGTCAACTGAAAGCAGTTTGAAAGGATTTAGAGAAGGAGGGGGTTATTTGGGCCTCACACTCTGACCTGTCCTGTTCTAATGTTGTTGTGGTTCATGTTAGGACCAACAACATAGGAAAGAATAGGCAAGAGGTCATATTCAGAGAGAATCAGGAGCTAGCAGGTAAATTAAAAACAGGACCTCAAGGGGTGTAATCTCTGGATTATTACTAAACAACATGCACATTGGTGTAAGGACAAGCACATTAGGGAAGTAAACACATGGCTGAAGGAGTGCTGTGGGAAAGAGGAGTTCCATTTCATGGAACACTGGCCCAAGTAATGGGACAGGAAGGAACTGGACTATTGGGATTGGCTCCACCTGAACCAGGCTGGAACCAGGGTCCTTGCAGAAAGGAGCAATCACAAGGACTTTAAACTAGTAAATGGGGAGAGGGATCAGGTGGAAAGGTAATAAATAATAATTCTAAAACAAATGAAAAGGAAGAGAATAGTCATAAACTTTGCTTTAGTCACTGCAAGTAAAGGGACAACTAAAAGATGTAATTAAATCAAGAGAGAGAAATAAGAAATGTGAGAGAAAAGCAACATTAGAACAGGACAGGTCAGAGTGTGAGGCCCAAATAACCATTCTTTATAAAAATGCATGGAGTATAAGGAACAAAGTGAAAGAACTGCAGGCGAAAATTCAACTTGAAGGGTACTGTCATATCTTCGGAGAGCACACAACACACTACCTGTAAAATGGCTGCAGGTTCCGGAATCTTCTGACCTGCTGGTCAGGTGACCTGCTCTTTATTAAACAGCATGAGCTGCAGTAACACAGGCGTCCACAGTGTGGAGCTACAGACATTACAGGTTCAACATGGTAGCTATTACTGAGACATGGCTGCCAGATGGTCAGGACTAGGAATTGAATATTACAGGTGATAATGTCTACAGGAAGGAAAGGGAAATTGCTAGAGGGGGAGGAGTAGACTGAGTGATTAAAGATTAAATTACTTTTTTGATAAGGGAGTTAAGCATGCAGTGGAGACACGATCTTAATAAAATAGTTGAAGCGCATGCCAGCAACATTAAGAGTCTGACTACCACTTAAATTGCCTGCTAGTGCTCATAAAGAGGCTGCACAGCATTGTGGTGGTTAGTGCTTGACCTAACACCCTCTCCTAACACAAACCAGCTGATTAGGAGTAAACAAGTCGTTGCTGAGGATTTCAAATGCTATTTTAAGGCATACTTACCTTTTACTGGTTTACTTGCTGCTGGAGGTTTGAAGAGGACTTTTGAAAAGCATGGGGAGACTTTCCAGGTAATTTTGTCAAAACTTCACCAACACACTATCAACATTTCTTCTGAAAATCTCTGAGGACTTCACCTAAAAAGTGTAACTGCTGTGCTACTCTATCTTGTTGGACACCTTATAGGGGTTACCAGGAGAAAGGGTGTGCTTGGTCATCGGCATCTAGGGCGAGGAATGGGAGGAGGATATGATGCAAGGCAGATCAGCACCAGCTGTTGCAGGAGAGAGAGAGACAGGAGGGCAAAGTGTAAAGGGCAGTGAGGAGGAAGAATTACTGAAGTGTGTTCAAGAGAATTTTCTTGATCAGTACGTTTGTTGCCCAACGAGGAAAGAGGCATTACTGGATCTGGTTCTGGGGAATGAGGTGGGGCAAGTGGAGCAAGTGTCAGTAGGGGACCATTTAGGGAATAGTGGTCATAGTATCATAAGTTTTAGATTAGCTATAGAAAAGGACAGGGAACAATCTAAAGTAAAAATACTTAGTTGGAGAAAGGCCAATTGCAGTGAGTTGAGAACAGATCTGGCCCGGGTAAATTGAAATCAAAGGTTGAAGGCAAAACTGTAATTGAACAATGGGCTGTCTTTAAAGATGAGATGGTTCAGGTACAGTCGAGGTACATTCCCACTAGGGGGAAAGGTAGGGTAACCAAAGTCAGGGCTCTCTGGATGATGAAAGAGATAGAGAGAAAGCTGAAGCAGAAAAACAGAGTATGACAGATGCAGATTGAAAATACAAGTAAGAATCAGGGTGAATATATTCAGAGGGGAAATGAAAAAGAAAATGAGGGGAAAAGAGATAGAGTATGAGAATAGATTGGCAGCTAACAGGGATTGTGGATGCATTGGTTGTAATTTACCAAAGTTCCCTGGATTCTGGGAAGGTCCCAGCAGATTGGAAAACTGCAAATGTAACGCCCCTATTTAAAAAAGGAGGCAGACAAAAAGCAGGAAACTATAGACCAGTTAGTCTAACATCTGTGGTTGGGAAGATGTTGGAGTCCATTATTAAAGAAGCATTAAAAAAGCAAAATTCAGTCAGGCAGAGTCAGCATAGATTTATGAAGGGGAATTCATGTTTGACAAATTTGCTAGAACTCTTTGAGGACGTAACGAACAGGGTGGATAAAGGGGAACCAGTGGATGTAGTATATTTGGACATCCAGAAGGCATTTGACAAGGTGCCACATAAAAGGTTACTGCACAAGATAAAAATTCATGGGGTTGGGGGTAATATATTAGCATGGATAGAGGATTGGCTAACGAACAGAAAACAGAGAGTCAGGATAAATGATTCATTCTTGGGTTGGCAATCAGTAACCAGTGGGGTGCCGCAGGGATCAGTGCTGGGACCCCAACTATTTACAATCTATATTAATGACTTAGAGGAAGGGACCGAGTGTAACGTAGCCAAGATTGCTGACAACACAAAGATGGGAGGAAAAGCAATGTGTGAGGAAGACACACAAAATCTGCAAAAGGGCATAGACATGCTAAGTGAGTATGCAAAAATTTGGCAGATGGAGTATAATGTTGGAAAGTGTGAGGTCATGCACTTTGACAGAAAAAAATCAAAGAGCAAGTTATTATTTAAAAGGAGAAAGATTGCTAAGTGCTGCAGTACAGTGGGACCTGGGGGTATTTGTGCATGAAACACAAGAGGTTAGCATGCAGGTACAGCAAGTGATCAGGAATGTCAATGGAATCTTGGCCTTTATTGCAAAGGGGATGGAGTATAAAAGCAGGGAAGTCTTGCTACAGTTATACAGGGTATTGGTGTGGCCACACCTGGAATACTGCTTACAGTTTTGGTTTCCATATTTACGAAAGGATATACTTGCTTTGGAGGCAGTTCAGAGAAGGTTCACTAGGTTGATTCCGGAGATGAGGGGGTTGAATTATGAGGAAAGGTTGAGTAGGTTGGGTCTCTACTCATTGGAATTCAGAAGAATGAGAGGTGATCTTATCGAAACATATAAGATTATGAGGGGGCTTGACAAGGTGGATGCAGAGAGAATGTTTCCACTGGTGGGGGAGATAGAACTAGAGGGCATAATCTTAGAATAAGGGGCCACCCATTTAAAACAGAGATGAGGAGAAATTTCTTCTCTCAGAGGGTTGTGGATCTGTGGAATTCGCTGCCTCGGAGAGCTGTGAGAGCTGGGACATTGAATAAATTTAAGACAGAAATAGACAGTTTCTTAACCGACAAGGGAATAAGGAGTTATGGAGAGCGGGGAGGGACGTGGACCTGAGTCCATGATCGGATCAATCATGATCGTATTAAATGGCGGAGCAGGCTCGAGGGCTGTATGGCCTATTCCTGCTCCTATTTCTTATGTTCTTATAAAAGGTAATCCAAAAGTATTCTATTGGTATATAAATAGTAAATGGGTAGTAAGAGCAGGGGTGGGGTTGATTAGGGACCAAAAAGGAGAGCTACGCATGGAGGCAGAGGACATGGCTGAGGTACTGTCTTCACCAAGGAAGAAGATGTTGCCAAAGTCACAGTGAAGGAGGAGGTAGTAGAGATACTGGATGAGATAATAATTGATAAAGAGGAGGTACTAGAAACCCCAGCTGTACTTAAAGTAGATAAGTCACCACACAGGATAGGATGCATCATTGGATGCTGAGGGAAGTTAAGGTGGAAATCGTGGAGGTACTGGCCATAAACTTCCAAAACTCTTAGATACAGGAGTGGTGACAGAGGACTGGAGAATTGCAAATGTTACATCCTTGTTCAAAAAAGATTGTGAGGATAAACCCAGCAACTGCAGGCCAGTCAGTTTAACCTCGGTAATGAAGATGCTTTTAGAAATGATAATCAGGGACAAAATTAACAGTCACTTGGACAAGTTTGGATTAATTAAGGATAGCCAGCACGGATTTGTTAAAGGCAGATTGTCCAACTAGATCGAGTTTTTTGATGTGGTAAAAGAGAGGATTGATGAGGTTAATATGGTTGCTGTGGTGTACATGGACTTCCAAAAGGTGTTTGATAAAGTGCCATATATTAGGTTTGTCAGCAAAGTTGAAGCCCATTGAATAAAAGGGACAGTGACAGCATGGATATGAAATTGGCTAAGTGACAGGAAACAGAGAGTAGTGGTGAACAGTTATTTATCGGACTGGAGGAAGGTATATACAGTGGTGTTCCCCAGAGGTCGGTACTAGGACCACTGCTTTCTTGATATATATTAATGACTTAGACTTGGGTGTGCAGGGCACAATTTCAAAATCTGTAGATGTCACAAGATTTGGAAGTATAATGAACAGTGAGGAGGATAGTGTTAGACTTCAAAAGACATAAACAGGCTGGTGAAATGGGTGGACACATGGCAGATGAAATGTAATGCTAAAAAGTGTGAAGTGATTCATTTTGTTGGGAAGAATGAGGAGAGGACATATCAGCTAAATGGAAAATCGTGAGGACTCTACACTGCTGTCCCTGCCTCCACCATCTGCTCTTGCTCTCTTGTGAGTTATGAGACACCAGGTGACAACACTACTCTATCTCGTGTCAGACCCACCCAGGTGTGTGTATCTGTGCTGGTGCTGGGTGCGCTTATGTCTGGTGATGGTGCGCCCTCAGAGGCTGGAAGCTCCTCTGAGGAGTCATCTTCCTCTTCCTCCTGGATAGTGGTGGAGACGATGACTTGATGGACCTGTGGGCGGGGAGAGTAAAGAGATGAGTGAGATATGTCATATGAAGAATGGGTACAGATACCATTATGCACACGATGACCAGTCACTGGCTGCTGACATCAGTCTGCATATGAGTGACTGATGTATGCCATGTAACTGTATGATATGTAATTCTGTCACCAGGTTGCTGAGATGTCCCCCTTAGAGCCAGACCTTTCACAAATGAAGTTAGGAAACACTTCGACACATAAAGGGTGGTAGAAGTTTAGAAGTCTCTTCCGCAAATTTCAATTGATGCTAGATTAATTGTTAATTTTAAATCTAAGATTGATATATTTCTGTTAACCAAAGGTATTAAGAAATATAGGGCACAGATCAGCCATGATCTCATTGAATGGCAGAATAGGCTCGAGGGCTAAATGACCTACTCCTGTTCCTATGTTGCCAGCTTTGTTCCTAATATAAATGATGCAGAATTCACATCAACGGTATAAATGGAGAGAATTCACAGCTGATGCATGGAAGTGAGAAAGTAGGTGATACGGAGTGACTTTGGGGGGTTGAGGGAGCAAAGACTTCTGTGTGGCCTTGTCCTCATCATACACTTCCCCATCATCATCTTCATTGCCTTTGACATTGACAGAGTGTAGTGTAACAAAATTTGCAGATGACACAAAGATTAGTGGGAAAGCGGGTTGTGTAGAGGATACAGAGGCTGCAAAGGGATTTAGATAGGTTAAGCGAATGGGCTAAGGTTTGGCAGATGGAATACAATGTCGGAAAATGTGAGGTCATCCACCTTGGAAAAAAAAACAGTAAAAGGGAATATTATTTGAATGGGGAGAAATTACAACATGCTGCAGTGCAGAGGGACCTGGGGGTCCTTGTGCATGAAACTCTTTTAGGAGTCTACCTGCAAAACATAAACAACATTAAACTGTGCCACCCGACCTGGGTGACACAGCAGACATTTTCAAGCCCCTTTTTTTTTTTTGGTTTTTGGTTTTTTTTTTTTGGGGCGCTAAAATCAAATTTTTCCAGTGCCCCCTATAAAAGGAGAGGGGGACACTAAAAACACCGGCAATTAAAACAAATTAAACTTTAAAACGTAAAATCAAATTAAAATTTGGTTGCCGGGCGTGATGATGCACTCCAGTCCCTCCGGTGCCCACCTCTCGCGGAAGGCCGCGAGCGTACCGGTGGACACCGCGTGCTCCATCTCCAAGGACACCCTGGACCGGATGTAAGAGCGGAAGAGAGGCAGGCAGTCAGGTTGAACGACCCCCTCGACCGCCCGCTGCCTGGACCGGCTGATGGCACCCTTGGCCGTGCCCAGGAGCAGTCCTACGAGGAGGCCTTCGGACCTACCCGCTCCCCTCCGCACAGGGTGCCCAAAGATCAGGAGAGTGGGACTGAAGTGCAGCCAGAATTTCAGGAGCAGCCCCTTCAAATAGTGGAACAGGGGCTGCAACCTTGTGCACTCCATAAAAACATGGAACACGGACTCCTCCAGACCGCAGAAATTGCAGGCGGCCTGGGAGTCCGTGAACCGGCTTAAAAATTTGTTGCACGGCACTGCTCCGTGCACCACCCTCCAGGCCAAGTCCCCGATGAATAGTGGGAGGACCCCTGCGTAGAGTGCCCTCCATCGGGGACCCCCGCCTCCTCCGGACGGCAAGATGGTACGCCATGGCGTGTCCGGACGGCCGGCGAGGATGGCAAAGTTGAGGGTGTGCAGGAGCAGCCCGTACAGGAAACCCCTCCGCGCGGAACTGAAAGGCACGGAGGGGATTTCCCCGAGGCGGCTCAAGTTGTGAGGCGCCGGCCCCCGAGGGAGGTTCCGGGGTTTGGCGCCGATGAGGAATTCCGTCCGGACGGGGGTCAGTTCGGACGGGATCTCCCCACGTGCTTGAGCCTCCTCGATGCACCTAACGGAGTCAGGGCCCAGAGCTGTTTTTAGCGACTCGATGGCATCGGCCGCGCGGCGGACGTTGGCAGAATTTAGGCGCCGCGCCAGCGTGACTGGCGCCATCCAGCCCGCTCCTCCGCCATCGAGCAGGTCCCTGACCCTGGTCACCTCACCAGCCACAGCCCTCTCTTCCGACCGCCACATGAAGCCTCGGCCGTGGAGGTACGGATTCCCGAGCAGCGGCTCCTGCAGGACGGCCGCCACTCCAGCCGGCGGAGAGCTGCGCTTGGTGGAGACTTTGTTCCAGACCCTGATGAGTTCCCTGTAAAAGACAGGCAGCTCCCGGAGGGCGGTCCTGGCACCCCCCAAGTTCACAAACAGGAGCTGCGTGTCATAATTGAGGTCGAGCTGCTGGCGGAAGAAATACCTCGCCAGAGCACACCACCTAGGAGGGGGCTCGACGTAAAGGTATCTCTGCAGGGTCTGAAGACGGAAAGTCGCGAGCTGGGCGCTGACGCACACCAACGACTGACCGCCCTCCTCAAGCGGGAGACTCAAGACCGCGACAGAGACCCAGTGCTTCCTGTTGTTCCAGAAGAAGTCCACCAGCTTCTTCTGTATCTTGGCGACAAACGCAGGGGGAGGGGTCAAAGTGACCAGCCGGTACCACAGCATTGCGGCCACCAGCTGGTTTATGACTAGCGCTCGACCCCTGTAGGACAGCACTCGGAGCAGTCCTGTCCAGCGCCCTAGGCGAGCGGCGACCTTGGCCTCCAGCTCCTGCCAGTTCGCCGGCCAGGCTTCCTCGTCGGGGCTAAGGTAGACTCCCAGATAGAGGAGATGGGTCGTGCTCCAGGCAAAAGGCCTGAGCTCCTCCGGCAGGGAGTCCACCCGCCACTGACCCACCAGGAGTCCGGAACATTTCTCCCAGTTGATCCTGGCGGAGGACGCGGCCGAGTAAATCTCCTGGCACTCACGCATCCTCCGCAGGTCAGCGGGATCCTCTACCGCGAGGAGCACGTCATCGGCGTAAGCCGAGAGGACGACCTCCACGCCCGGCCCTTGCAGAGCCAGTCCCGTCAACCTCGTCCGCAAGAGGCGCAGGAAAGGCTCCACGCAAACGGCGTATAACTGGCCGGACATGGGGCATCCCTGGCGCACCCCTCTCCTAAAGCGAAGGGGCGCCGTCAAGGACCCGTTAACCTTAATCAGACACTCCGCGGCGGCGTACAAAAGTCGGATCCGGGCGACGAAATGCGTCCCGAACCCGAAAGCGCGCAGAGTTCCGAGCAGATAGTCGTGATCCACCCTGTCGAACGCCTTCTCTTGGTCGAGGGATAGGAAGGCGACCGACAGACCAGCCTCCTGGGAACAATGGATGAGGTCCCGGACCAGATGGATGTTGTCGTGGATTGTCCGGCCCGGGACCGTGTATGACTGGTCGGGGTGGATCATGTGGTCCAGCACGGCACCAAGGCGAGCAGACATCGCCCTGGCGAAGATTTTGTAGTCCGTGCTGAGGAGGGAGACCGGGCGCCAGTTCTTAAGGAGGCGGAGATCGCCCTTCTTAGGCAGCAGGACGATGACTGCCCTGCGCCAAGAGAGGGGCATCTCCCCGGTCGCCAGACTTTCCCCCAGGACCCGCGCGTAGTCGCTCCCCAGGACGTCCCAGAACGCCCTGTGGAACTCCACGGTCAGCCCGTCCAGCCCCGGGGATTTTCCCCTCGAGAGCCGGGCGAGGGCACCGGTCAGCTCCGCCAGGCTTAGCGGAGCTTCCAGATTTTCGGCGCCCTCCGGGCCGACCTTCGGCAGGTCCTCCCACAAAACTCTACGCGCTTCCTCGCTGGACGGATCCGGAGAGAACAGAGCCCCGTAATATTCACGGACCCTGTTGTTGACGCCCTCCGGATCCGAGACGAGAGAGCCGTCGTCGGCCAGCAGCGTCAAGAGCTGCTTACGGGCACTCTGCCTTTTTTCCAGCGAGTAGAAGAAGGGGGAGCCGCGGTCCAGATCCCGCAGGAACCGGATCCGCGACCTCACGAACGCGCCTCGGGACCCGACGAGCTGCAGGTCCTTCAGCGCGGCCTTCTTCGCTTCGTACACCGTCCGCAGGGCCGGGTCCTGGACGACTTGACCGAGACGGGCTTCCAGGTCGAGCACCTCTTTTTCTAGGCGCCCGACTCTGGCCGCCCGCCTCTTGGTCGACCCCCTCGCGTACTCTTGACAGAAGACGCGGACGTGAGCCTTGCCCACGTCCCACCATAGCCTCAAGGAGGGGAAGCCCCCCTGCTTCCTTCTCCAGTCGGACCAGAATCGACGGAACGAGTCCTGGAACCGCACGTCCTCCAGCAGCCGGTTGTTAAAGTGCCAGTACGCGGACCCCGTCCTCGCGCGGAGCGAAGCGAGCTCCGCCCACACCAGGTGGTGGTCCGAACACGGCACCGGCCGCATGGAGGCCGCCGGGACGCAGGAAACGTACGCCCGAGACACGTAAAGGCGGTCGACTCTAGACCATCCAACTCCAGGCCTCACCCAAGTAAAGGCGCTGGAGTCGGGGTGGAGATTTCGCCAGACGTCCACCAAGTCGAAGGACCCGACCAGGTCCCTCAACTTCTCCATCGCCGTCATGCACTGCGGGGCACCGGAGCGGTCCCTCGCCTCGAGGGTGCAGTTAAAATCCCCCCCGAGGACAATGCAGTCGCCGACGTCGACGGAGCCAAGAAGAGCGGACACCTCTTCAAAGAAGCGCGTTTGCTGCGGGCCGGGATGAGGGGCGTACACGTTCACGAGATGGAGCGGCACGTCCCCCAGGCGAACCGTTACGTGCAGCAAGCGGCCTGGCACGGGCTCCTCGACCCCCAAGATCTCCGGCTGAAAATGCGGGCCCAGCAAGATGGCCACCCCACTAGAAATGGCGGTGAGGTGGCTCATGCGGACCTCTCCTTGCCATTCCAGGAGCCACGTGGCTTCGTCTCCCGGAACGGTGTGGGTTTCTTGCAGGAAGCACACCGCATATTTCCCCTCCCGCAGGAGCGAAAAATTGTCAAATCTACGGCGTGCCCCTCTGCCGCCGTTGATGTTGAGGCTGGCTATGGTTATCTTCATGACAAAAGCATAGTGCAACCTCTACCTTAACCTATTGTGGGGGAGGGAGCGGAGTCTTTTGTTGAACTGCGCTCCCTCCGCAGCCCAGCGAGGAGTCCCTCGAGCTCGCGCAGCTCAAGGTGCTGCTCCTTTGTCAAGGGCCCGCCCGCGGCCAAGGTTTTAACGGCGGCGCGGACGGACCCCTTGATCAGCTCCGGCTCGGACCATTTTTCCAGGGCCAGTCGGGCTTGGTCGCGGCGACCCCGGCTCTGGGCCAAAAAGTCCCGGAGTTCCTTTGCAGGAACGAGGAGGGCCTCAGCGGCGGCCGCGAGCAGATCCACCGCCTCACTGGCGGTGGTCTCTAGGTCCTCACCCGCGTCCCCCACCGAGTCCCCGTCCTCCTCCGGGAGGTGGCCGCCAGCAGCCGGCCCATCGACCGCACAAGGTACGGCAAATGAACCGGCCGCTCCAACCGGCCCTGGCACTGCCCCGATCCCACCCCCAGGATCGTCGGCAGAGGAGTCCCCACTGGGCTCTTTTAAAAATGGTGCCGGGTCGGGAAATGACAGCGGAAGGGGTTCCCCCTCCGCCCCAGGAACCGGAGAACAAGGAGAGACCCGGCCATAGGAAATCCCCAGGCCCTCCAAGTGCTCCAGCTCCAAAGTAAGGGGCGAGGGTGGGTGTTCCTCCCCCTCCCCGCTGCCACCCCCCGGCCCAGCATCTACAGTTTCATTAAAAACAGTAAATTGTGTTTCTGCCGGGTCGAGCGTCTCCCGGGGGAAGTTGGGTATTGGCTGGGCGGGCTCAGGTTCGGCCTTTTCGGCCTCGCCCGCCTCAGTCCCCGCGACGCCCGGCCCGGCGGCTACGCATTGCTCCGCGGTCCCCACGCCCCTCACGACAGGCAGATCTTCCACTCCATCCCCGGGAGGCAGAGGCTGGGCAGCCTCAACTGTCTCACCCTCCCCGGGGAAAGACTCCTCGCGCCTGCAGCGCAATTTGGGGGCGCTGGTGGGGGACGCGGGACACGCGGCGGGCACCGACTCCTCCGCGGAGGGATGTTGTTCCCCCTCCGCGTCATTGGGGCGGTGCCTCTTTTTGTTCCTGGGGGCGCGCGGAGTCAGGGAGACCTCCATGTCTGCCGAGGCCTCCCGCTCCGCCCCCCCCTTTTCCTTTTCTTGCCCGCGCCCGGGCCCCTCTGCGGTATTGGTCAAGGGCTCGGGCACGGGCTCGGGGCACCCCGCGCTCGCCGGTGGCTGGGTTGGGCCGAGCGCGGTGGTCAATCCTTCTGGCGCACTGAGGGGACCCGCCTCTAGATGTTTCTTCTTGTTCCGCGCCTTCTTTCCGCTCGGACGCTCTCCCTCCCCCCCGCCGGAGGCCCTGAAAACAAAGGCCTCCGACGATGCCCGCGCACCTACGGCTCCCGGCACGCGGACGCAACTAGGGGGAGGGGTGGCGGCGGCGCCAGCCTTGGCCGCCTTCGATGGTTTGGCGGCCTTGGAGGCGGGGCAGTTCTTGCGAACGTGCCCCACCTCCCTGCAGGCATGGCACCGCACGCCGTCCGACGTCCAGAAGACGCGGTAGGCAGTCCCCTCGTGCACCACATTAAAATCTCCCTCCGTCGTGTCCTCCCGCGCCAGCCGGACAAAGAGCTGGCGGCGGAAGGAGAACACGTGGCGCAGGCTGTTCTCCCTGAGGCCGAGCGGTATGGGGTTGATCCCTGACCTTACCTCCCCCAGTTGTTGTAGGTGAGGGAGGAGGAGCTCAGCGGAAACAAAGGGCGGGACGTTTGAAACGATGACCCTCTGCGCGGTGGCCTCGAGAGGGTCCACCGGCAGGAACGTCCCGCCCACCGTGAGCCCCTTTTCGAGGGCCAGGGACACCGCCCGCTCCGACCCCAGGAAGAAAACAGCCTTCCCAGACATCTTGGAGGCTGCGACAATGGCCGAGGGGCCGACTACCCCAGCCATCGCCCGCACGCACTCCTCAATGCTCATTGTGGGGTGAGTGTAGCTCTTGACCCCGTGTTTTCTAGTAATTAATCTAAATGGTGGCAGGGCAGCGGGTGGCGCAGGAGGTGCTGTGGAAGCGGTTGCCACCTGCGCATACGTCCTTGCTGGCCCTGCCACCGGCGTGGATGGGGTCGCCATCACGGGGTCCCTTTAAGGGCTACACCCACCCCAAAGTCACAGGCCTTAATGGTCTTTAATGGCCTCTTATGTTCACTGAGCAGAGGAGCCCTTAACGAGGCACCTCTCCCCTCGTTGACAATTGGGGAGAGGCCTTGCTCCCTCTGCTCAGTTGTCTTAATTGGTTTTTTTTTTTTAAATTTGGAAGGAAAGGGTTCTCAGAGAGAGAGGGGAGAAACAGAGTAGCAGAGAAAAGAGAGAGGGGGGTGGGAAGGGGGGGGGGCTGCGAGGGCAGGTCTCTCCTCGCAGCTGTGGGTGGGTGCACTCCCCAGATGGCAAAACACAAAAGTCTTTGAGGTGGTCTTCAGGTGGGGGGAGAAGATGTCTTCACCTGGGGTAGCTGGAGCCACCAGGCACTCCTAACGATCTTTAATTGGGTGATTTAATAACAATCTTCAGCCTGGTAGCTCCAGCTATCCCAGGCTAGGCTAATGTGGGGGGTGGGGGGGGTTCCAATTGTGGGGGGGGCCCAGTTGTAAGCACGGCCCCCACGCACACTACCACACACACACACACACACCCCCCGCGATGTTCCGGCCCTCAGTGGTCTTCTTTCCTCCCCCCACCGAAACAACAAAGTCTTTTTGGGAAATGCACCCACACCCACCTGTAGAATTGTTGAGTCTCCCTCCTTCCACACTGGATGGTTGTTGTGGTTTTTCCCCCTCTCTCCAACTCCTTGCAGAATGATGAAAAGTTGTTGAAATGTTTTCTGCTTTCTCCTCCTCTCCCTCTGGATAAAAGTTGAAGGTGAAGCCCCTTCCTTCCTTCTCTTCCTGGGCTGGTCTCAGGGCTCTCCAGGCAGGAGCTCAAGTTGCTAGCTGCTTCCCTCACTGCTCACAGCTCCAACTGTGCAGGACACGCCTCCACTGCTTCATGATTGGTTCCTTGTGCATGAAACTCTTTTGAGTTTACCTGCGAAAACATAAAACATGTATCCGTGCCACCCGACCTGGATGACACACACAAGACATTTACAAGGCCCTTTTTTTTTTTTTTGTGGTTTTTTTTTTGGGGCACTAAAATCAAATTTTTCCTTTTTTTCCAGTGCCCCCTATAAAAGGAGAGGGGGACACTAAAAGCACCGGCAATTAAAACAAATTAAACTTAAAAAACGTAAAATCAAATTAAAATTTGGTTGCCGGGCGTGATGATGCACTCCAGTCCCTCCGGTGCCCACCTCTCGCGGAAGGCCGCGAGCGTACCGGTGGACACCGCGTGCTCCATCTCCAAGGACACCCTGGACCGGATGTAAGAGCGGAAGAGAGGCAGGCAGTCAGGTTGAACGACCCCCTCGACCGCCCGCTGCCTGGACCGGCTGATGGCACCCTTGGCCGTGCCCAGGAGCAGTCCTACGAGGAGGCCTTCGGACCTACCCGCTCCCCTCCGCACAGGGTGCCCAAAGATCAGGAGAGTGGGACTGAAGTGCAGCCAGAATTTCAGGAGCAGCCCCTTCAAATAGTGGAACAGGGGCTGCAACCTCGTGCATTCAATAAAAACATGGAACACGGACTCCTCCAGACCGCAGAAATTGCAGGCGGCCTGGGAGTCCGTGAACCGGCTTAAAAATTTATTGCACGGCACTGCTCCGTGCACCACCCTCCAGGCCAAGTCCCCGATGAATAGTGGGAGGACCCCTGCGTAGAGTGCCCTCCATCGGGGACCCCCGCCTCCTCCGGACGGCAAGATGGTACGCCATGGCGTGTCCGGACGGCCGGCGAGGATGGCAAAGTTGAGGGTGTGCAGGAGCAGCCCGTACAGGAAACCCCTCCGCGCGGAACTGAAAGGCACGGAGGGGATTTCCCCGAGGCGGCTCAAGTTGTGAGGCGCCGGCCCCCGAGGGAGGTTCCGGGGTTTGGCGCCGATGAGGAATTCCGTCCGGACGGGGGTCAGTTCGGACGGGATCTCCCCACGTGCTTGAGCCTCCTCGATACACCTAACGGAGTCAGGGCCCAGAGCTGTTTTTAGCGACTCGATGGCATCGGCCGCGCGGCGGACGTTGGCAGAATTTAGGCGCCGCGCCAGCGTGACTGGCGCCATCCAGCCCGCTCCTCCGCCATCGAGCAGGTCCCTGACCCTGGTCACCTCACCAGCCACAGCCCTCTCTTCCGACCGCCACATAAAACCTCGGCCGTGGAGGTACGGATTCCCGAGCAGCGGCTCCTGCAGGACGGCCGCCACTCCAGCCGGTGGAGAGCTGCGCTTGGTGGAGACTTTGTTCCAGACCCTGATGAGTTCCCTGTAAAAGACAGGCAGCTCCCGGAGGGCGGTCCTGGCACCCCCCAAGTTCACAAACAGGAGCTGCGTGTCATAATTGAGGTCGAGCTGCTGGCGGAAGAAATACCTCGCCAGAGCACACCACCTAGGAGGGGGCTCGACGTAAAGGTATCTCTGCAGGGTCTGAAGACGGAAAGTCGCGAGCTGGGCGCTGACGCACACCAACGACTGACCGCCCTCCTCAAGCGGGAGACTCAAGACCGCGACAGAGACCCAGTGCTTCCTGTTGTTCCAGAAGAAGTCCACCAGCTTCTTCTGTATCTTGGCGACAAACGCAGGGGGAGGGGTCAAAGTGACCAGCCGGTACCACAGCATTGCGGCCACCAGCTGGTTTATGACTAGCGCTCGACCCCTGTAGGACAGCACTCGGAGCAGTCCTGTCCAGCGCCCCAGGCGAGCGGTGACCTTGGCCTCCAGCTCCTGCCAGTTCGCCGGCCAGGCTTCCTCGTCGGGGCTAAGGTAGACTCCCAGATAGAGGAGATGGGTCGTGCTCCAGGCAAAAGGCCTGAGCTCCTCCGGCAGGGAGTCCACCCGCCACTGACCCACCAGGAGTCCGGAACATTTCTCCCAGTTGATCCTGGCGGAGGACGCGGCCGAGTAAATCTCCTGGCACTCACGCATCCTCCGCAGGTCAGCGGGATCCTCTACCGCGAGGAGCACGTCATCGGCGTAAGCCGAGAGGACGACCTCCACGCCCGGCCCTTGCAGAGCCAGTCCCGTCAACCTCGTCCGCAAGAGGCGCAGGAAAGGCTCCACGCAAACGGCGTATAACTGGCCGGACATGGGGCATCCCTGGCGCACCCCTCTCCTAAAGCGAAGGGGCGCCGTCAAGGACCCGTTAACCTTAATCAGACACTCCGCGGCGGCGTACAAAAGTCGGATCCGGGCGACGAAATGCGTCCCGAACCCGAAAGCGCGCAGAGTTCCGAGCAGATAGTCGTGATCCACCCTGTCGAACGCCTTCTCTTGGTCGAGGGATAGGAAGGCGACCGACAGACCAGCCTCCTGGGAGCAATGGATGAGGTCCCGGACCAGATGGATGTTGTCGTGGATTGTCCGGCCCGGGACCGTGTAGGACTGGTCGGGGTGGATCATGTGGTCCAGCACGGCACCAAGGCGAGCAGACATCGCCCTGGCGAAGATTTTGTAGTCCGTGCTGAGGAGGGAGACCGGGCGCCAGTTCTTAAGGAGGCGGAGATCGCCCTTCTTAGGCAGCAGGACGATGACTGCCCTGCGCCAAGAGAGGGGCATCTCCCCGGTCGCCAGACTTTCCCCCAGGACCCGCGCGTAGTCGCTCCCCAGGACGTCCCAGAACGCCCTGTGGAACTCCACGGTCAGCCCGTCCAGCCCCGGGGATTTTCCCCTCGAGAGCCGGGCGAGGGCACCGGTCAGCTCCGCCAGGCTTAGCGGAGCTTCCAGATTTTCGGCGCCCTCCGGGCTGACCTTCGGCAGGTCCTCCCACAAAACTCTACGCGCTTCCTCGCTGGACGGATCCGGAGAGAACAGAGCCCCGTAATATTCACGGACCCTGTTGTTGACGCCCTCCGGATCCGAGACGAGAGAGCCGTCGTCGGCCAGCAGCGTCAAGAGCTGCTTACGGACACTCTGCCTTTTTTCCAGCGAGTAGAAGAAGGGGGAGCCGCGGTCCAGATCCCGCAGGAACCGGATCCGCGACCTCACGAACGCGCCTCGGGACCCGACGAGCTGCAGGTCCTTCAGCGCGGCCTTCTTCGCTTCGTACACCGTCCGCAGGGCCGGGTCCTGGACGACTTGACCGAGACGGGCTTCCAGGTCGAGCACCTCTTTTTCTAGGCGCCCGACTCTGGCCGCCCGCCTCTTGGTCGACCCCCTCGCGTACTCTTGACAGAAGACGCGGACGTGAGCCTTGCCCACGTCCCACCATAGCCTCAAGGAGGGGAAGCCCCCCTGCTCCCTTCTCCAGTCGGACCAGAATCGACGGAACGAGTCCTGGAACCGCACGTCCTCCAGCAGCCGGTTGTTAAAGTGCCAGTACGCGGACCCCGTCCTCGCGCGGAGCGAAGCGAGCTCCGCCCACACCAGGTGGTGGTCCGAACACGGCACCGGCCGCATGGAGGCCGCCGGGACGCAGGAAACGTACGCCCGAGACACGTAAAGGCGGTCGACTCTAGACCATCCAACTCCAGGCCTCACCCAAGTAAAGGCGCTGGAGTCGGGGTGGAGATTTCGCCAGACGTCCACCAAGTCGAAGGACCCGACCAGGTCCCTCAACTTCTCCATCGCCGTCATGCACTGCGGGGCACCGGAGCGGTCCCTCGCCTCGAGGGTGCAGTTAAAATCCCCCCCGAGGACAATGCAGTCGCCGACGTCGACGGAGCCAAGAAGAGCGGACACCTCTTCAAAGAAGCGCGTTTGCTGCGGGCCGGGATGAGGGGCGTACACGTTCACGAGATGGAGCGGCACGTCCCCCAGGCGAACCGTTACGTGCAGCAAGCGGCCTGGCACGGGCTCCTCGACCCTCAAGATCTCCGGCTGAAAATGCGGGCCCAGCAAGATGGCCACCCCACTAGAAATGGCGGTGAGGTGGCTCATGCGGACCTCTCCTTGCCATTCCAGGAGCCACGTGGCTTCGTCTCCCGGAACGGTGTGGGTTTCTTGCAGGAAGCACACCGCATATTTCCCCTCCCGCAGGAGCGAAAAATTGTCAAATCTACGGCGTGCCCCTCTGCCGCCGTTGATGTTGAGGCTGGCTATGGTTATCTTCATGACAAAAGCATAGTGCAACCTCTACCTTAACCTATTGTGGGGGAGGGAGCGGAGTCTTTTGTTGAACTGCGCTCCCTCCGCAGCCCAGCGAGGAGTCCCTCGAGCTCGCGCAGCTCAAGGTGCTGCTCCTTTGTCAAGGGCCCGCCCGCGGCCAAGGTTTTAACGGCGGCGCGGACGGACCCCTTGATCAGCTCCGGCTCGGACCATTTTTCCAGGGCCAGTCGGGCTTGGTCGCGGCGACCCCGGCTCTGGGCCAAAAAGTCCCGGAGTTCCTTTGCAGGAACGAGGAGGGCCTCAGCGGCGGCCGCGAGCAGATCCACCGCCTCCCTGGCGGTGGTCTCTAGGTCTTCACCCGCGTCCCCCACCGAGTCCCCGTCCTCCTCCGGGAGGTGGCCGCCAGCAGCCGGCCCATCGACCGCACAAGGTACGGCAAATGAACCGGCCGCTCCAACCGGCCCTGGCACTGCCCCGATCCCACCCCCAGGATCGTCGGCAGAGGAGTCCCCACTGGGCTCTTTTAAAAATGGTGCTGGGTCGGGAAATGACAGCGGAAGGGGTTCCCCCTCCGCCCCAGGAACCGGAGAACAAGGAGAGACCCGGCCATAGGAAATCCCCAGGCCCTCCAAGTGCTCCAGCTCCAAAGTAAGGGGCGAGGGTGGGTGTTCCTCCCCCTCCCCGCTGCCACCCCCCGGCCCAGCATCTACAGTGTCATAATTATTTGTTTCATTCTCTGCCGGGTCGAGCAAATCCCGGGGGAAGTTGGGTAATAGCTGGGCGGGCTCAGGTTCGGCCTTTTCGGCCTCGCCCGCCTCAGTCCCCGGGACGCCCGGCCCGGCGGCTACGCATTCCTCCGCGGTCCCCACGCCCCCCACGACAGGCAGATCTTCCACTCCATCCCCGGGAGGCAGAGGCTGGGCAGCCTCAACTGTCTCACCCTCCCCGGGGAAAGACTCCTCGCGCCTGCAGCGCAATTTGGGGGCGCTGGTGGGGGACGCGGGACACGCGGCGGGCACCGCCTCCTCCGCGGAGGGATGTTGTTCCCCCTCCGCCTCATTGGGGCGGTGCCTCTTTTTGTTCCTGGGGGCGCGCGGAGTCAGGGAGACCTCCATGTCTGCCGAGGCCTCCCGCTCCGCCCCCCCCTTTTCCTTTTCTTGCCCGCGCCTGGGCCCCTCTGTGGTGGTATTCAAGGGCCCGGGCACGGGCTCGGGGCACCCCGCGCTCGCCGGTGACTGGGTTGGGCTGAGCGCGGTGGTCAGACTTTCCGGCGCACCGAGGGGACCCGCCTCTAGATGTTTCTCCTTCTTCCGCGCCTTCTTTCCGCTCGGACGCTCTCCCTCCCCCCCGCCGGAGGCCCTGAAAACAAAGGCCTCCGACGATGCCCGCGCACCTACGGCTCCCGGCACGCGGACGCAACTAGGGGGAGGGGTGGCGGCGGCGCCAGCCTTGGCCGCCTTCGATGGTTTGGCGGCCTTGGAGGCGGGGCAGTTCTTGCGAACGTGCCCCACCTCCCTGCAGGCATGGCACCGCACGCCGTCCGACGTCCAGAAGACGCGGTAGGCAGTCCCCTCGTGCACCACATTAAAATCTCCCTCCGTCGTGTCCTCCCGCGCCAGCCGGACAAAGAGCTGGCGGCGGAAGGAGAACACGTGGCGCAGGCTGTTCTCCCTGAGGCCGAGCGGTATGGGGTTGATCCCTGACCTTACCTCCCCCAGTTGTTGTAGGTGAGGGAGGAGGAGCTCAGCGGAAACAAAGGGCGGGACGTTTGAAACGATGACCCTCTGCGCGGTGGCCTCGAGAGGGTCCACCGGCAGGAACGTCCCGCCCACCGTGAGCCCCTTTTCGAGGGCCAGGGACACCGCCCGCTCCGACCCCAGGAAGAAAACAGCCTTCCCAGACATCTTGGAGGCTGCGACAATGGCCGAGGGGCCGACTACCCCAGCCATCGCCCGCACGCACTCCTCAATGCTCATTGTGGGGTGAGTGTAGCTCTTGACCCCGTGTTTTCTAGTAATTAATCTAAATGGTGGCAGGGCAGCGGGTGGCGCAGGAGGTGCTGTGGAAGCGGTTGCCACCTGCGCATACGTCCTTGCTGGCCCTGCCACCGGCGTGGATGGGGTCGCCATCACGGGGTCCCTTTAAGGGCTACACCCACCCCAAAGTCACAGGCCTTAATGGTCTTTAATGGCCTCTTATGTTCACTGAGCAGAGGAGCCCTTAACGAGGCACCTCTCCCCTCGTTGACAATTGGGGAGAGGCCTTGCTCCCTCTGCTCAGTTGTCTTAATTGGTTTTTTTTTTTTAAATTTGGAAGGAAAGGGTTCTCAGAGAGAGAGGGGAGAAACAGAGTAGCAGAGAAAAGAGAGAGGGGGGTGGGAAGGGGGGGGGGCTGCGAGGGCAGGTCTCTCCTCGCAGCTGTGGGTGGGTGCACTCCCCAGATGGCAAAACACAAAAGTCTTTGAGGTGGTCTTCAGGTGGGGGGAGAAGATGTCTTCACCTGGGGTAGCTGGAGCCACCAGGCACTCCTAACGATCTTTAATTGGGTGATTTAATAACAATCTTCAGCCTGGTAGCTCCAGCTATCCCAGGCTAGGCTAATGTGGGGGGTGGGGGGGGTTCCAATTGTGGGGGGGGCCCAGTTGTAAGCACGGCCCCCACGCACACTACCACACACACACACACACACCCCCCGCGATGTTCCGGCCCTCAGTGGTCTTCTTTCCTCCCCCCACCGAAACAACAAAGTCTTTTTGGGAAATGCACCCACACCCACCTGTAGAATTGTTGAGTCTCCCTCCTTCCACACTGGATGGTTGTTGTGGTTTTTCCCCCTCTCTCCAACTCCTTGCAGAATGATGAAAAGTTGTTGAAATGTTTTCTGCTTTCTCCTCCTCTCCCTCTGGATAAAAGTTGAAGGTGAAGCCCCTTCCTTCCTTCTCTTCCTGGGCTGGTCTCAGGGCTCTCCAGGCAGGAGCTCAAGTTGCTAGCTGCTTCCCTCACTGCTCACAGCTCCAACTGTGCAGGACACGCCTCCACTGCTTCATGATTGGTTCCTTGTGCATGAAACTCTTTTAGAGTCTACCTGTGAAAACATAAAACAATAACGGTGCCACCCAACCTGGGTGACACTCCAGACATTTACAAGGCCCTTTTTTTCCCCCCCTTTTTTTGTTTTTTTTTTTGTGTTTTTCTTTTTTTGGTTTTTTTTTGGGCACTAAAATCACAATTTTTCCCCAGTGCCCCCTATAAAAGGGAAGGGGACACTAAAAGCACCGGCAATTAAAACAAATTAACTTTAAAACGTAAAATCAAATTAAAATTTGGTTGCCGGGCGTGATGATGCACTCCAGTCCCTCCGGTGCCCACCTCTCGCGGAAGGCCGCGAGCGTACCGGTGGACACCGCGTGCTCCATCTCCAAGGACACCCTGGACCGGATGTAAGAGCGGAAGAGAGGCAGGCAGTCAGGTTGAACGACCCCCTCGACCGCCCGCTGCCTGGACCGGCTGATGGCACCCTTGGCCGTGCCCAGGAGCAGTCCTACGAGGAGGCCCTCGGACCTACCCGCTCCCCTCCGCACAGGGTGCCCAAAGATCAGGAGAGTGGGACTGAAGTGCAGCCAGAATTTCAGGAGCAGCCCCTTCAAATAGTGGAACAGGGGCTGCAACCTTGTGCATTCAATAAAAACATGGAACACGGACTCCTCCAGACCGCAGAAATTGCAGGCGGCCTGGGAGTCCGTGAACCGGCTTAAAAATTTGTTGCACGGCACTGCTCCGTGCACCACCCTCCAGGCCAAGTCCCCGATGAATAGTGGGAGGACCCCTGCGTAGAGTGCCCTCCATCGGGGACCCCCGCCTCCTCCGGACGGCAAGATGGTACGCCATGGCGTGTCCGGACGGCCGGCGAGGATGGCAAAGTTGAGGGTGTGCAGGAGCAGCCCGTACAGGAAACCCCTCCGCGCGGAACTGAAAGGCACGGAGGGGATTTCCCCGAGGCGGCTCAAGTTGTGAGGCGCCGGCCCCCGAGGGAGGTTCCGGGGTTTGGCGCCGATGAGGAATTCCGTCCGGACGGGGGTCAGTTCGGACGGGATCTCCCCACGTGCTTGAGCCTCCTCGATACACCTAACGGAGTCAGGGCCCAGAGCTGTTTTTAGCGACTCGATGGCATCGGCCGCGCGGCGGACGTTGGCAGAATTTAGGCGCCGCGCCAGCGTGACTGGCGCCATCCAGCCCGCTCCTCCGCCATCGAGCAGGTCCCTGACCCTGGTCACCTCACCAGCCACAGCCCTCTCTTCCGACCGCCACATGAAGCCTCGGCCGTGGAGGTACGGATTCCCGAGCAGCGGCTCCTGCAGGACGGCCGCCACTCCAGCCGGCGGAGAGCTGCGCTTGGTGGAGACTTTGTTCCAGACCCTGATGAGTTCCCTGTAAAAGACAGGCAGCTCCCGGAGGGCGGTCCTGGCACCCCCCAAGTTCACAAACAGGAGCTGCGTGTCATAATTGAGGTCGAGCTGCTGGCGGAAGAAATACCTCGCCAGAGCACACCACCTAGGAGGGGGCTCGACGTAAAGGTATCTCTGCAGGGTCTGAAGACGGAAAGTCGCGAGCTGGGCGCTGACGCACACCAACGACTGACCGCCCTCCTCAAGCGGGAGACTCAAGACCGCGACAGAGACCCAGTGCTTCCTGTTGTTCCAGAAGAAGTCCACCAGCTTCTTCTGTATCTTGGCGACAAACGCAGGGGGAGGGGTCAAAGTGACCAGCCGGTACCACAGCATTGCGGCCACCAGCTGGTTTATGACTAGCGCTCGACCCCTGTAGGACAGCACTCGGAGCAGTCCTGTCCAGCGCCCTAGGCGAGCGGCGACCTTGGCCTCCAGCTCCTGCCAGTTCGCCGGCCAGGCTTCCTCGTCGGGGCTAAGGTAGACTCCCAGATAGAGGAGATGGGTCGTGCTCCAGGCAAAAGGCCTGAGCTCCTCGGGCAGGGAGTCCACCCGCCACTGACCCACCAGGAGTCCGGAACATTTCTCCCAGTTGATCCTGGCGGAGGACGCGGCCGAGTAAATCTCCTGGCACTCACGCATCCTCCGCAGGTCAGCGGGATCCTCTACCGCGAGGAGCACGTCATCGGCGTAAGCCGAGAGGACGACCTCCACGCCCGGCCCTTGCAGAGCCAGTCCCGTCAACCTCGTCCGCAAGAGGCGCAGGAAAGGCTCCACGCAAACGGCGTATAACTGGCCGGACATGGGGCATCCCTGGCGCACCCCTCTCCTAAAGCGAAGGGGCGCCGTCAAGGACCCGTTAACCTTAATCAGACACTCCGCGGCGGCGTACAAAAGTCGGATCCGGGCGACGAAATGCGTCCCGAACCCGAAAGCGCGCAGAGTTCCGAGCAGATAGTCGTGATCCACCCTGTCGAACGCCTTCTCTTGGTCGAGGGATAGGAAGGCGACCGACAGACCAGCCTCCTGGGAACAATGGATGAGGTCCCGGACCAGATGGATGTTGTCGTGGATTGTCCGGCCCGGGACCGTGTATGACTGGTCGGGGTGGATCATGTGGTCCAGCACGGCACCAAGGCGAGCAGACATCGCCCTGGCGAAGATTTTGTAGTCCGTGCTGAGGAGGGAGACCGGGCGCCAGTTCTTAAGGAGGCGGAGATCGCCCTTCTTAGGCAGCAGGACGATGACTGCCCTGCGCCAAGAGAGGGGCATCTCCCCGGTCGCCAGACTTTCCCCCAGGACCCGCGCGTAGTCGCTCCCCAGGACGTCCCAGAACGCCCTGTGGAACTCCACGGTCAGCCCGTCCAGCCCCGGGGATTTTCCCCTCGAGAGCCGGGCGAGGGCACCGGTCAGCTCCGCCAGGCTTAGCGGAGCTTCCAGATTTTCGGCGCCCTCCGGGCTGACCTTCGGCAGGTCCTCCCACAAAACTCTACGCGCTTCCTCGCTGGACGGATCCGGAGAGAACAGAGCCCCGTAATATTCACGGACCCTGTTGTTGACGCCCTCCGGATCCGAGACGAGAGAGCCGTCGTCGGCCAGCAGCGTCAAGAGCTGCTTACGGACACTCTGCCTTTTTTCCAGCGAGTAGAAGAAGGGGGAGCCGCGGTCCAGATCCCGCAGGAACCGGATCCGCGACCTCACGAACGCGCCTCGGGACCCGACGAGCTGCAGGTCCTTCAGCGCGGCCTTCTTCGCTTCGTACACCGTCCGCAGGGCCGGGTCCTGGACGACTTGACCGAGACGGGCTTCCAGGTCGAGCACCTCTTTTTCTAGGCGCCCGACTCTGGCCGCCCGCCTCTTGGTCGACCCCCTCGCGTACTCTTGACAGAAGACGCGGACGTGAGCCTTGCCCACGTCCCACCATAGCCTCAAGGAGGGGAAGCCCCCCTGCTTCCTTCTCCAGTCGGACCAGAATCGACGGAACGAGTCCTGGAACCGCACGTCCTCCAGCAGCCGGTTGTTAAAGTGCCAGTACGCGGACCCCGTCCTCGCGCGGAGCGAAGCGAGCTCCGCCCACACCAGGTGGTGGTCCGAACACGGCACCGGCCGCATGGAGGCCGCCGGGACGCAGGAAACGTACGCCCGAGACACGTAAAGGCGGTCGACTCTAGACCATCCGACTCCAGGCCTCACCCAAGTAAAGGCGCTGGAGTCGGGGTGGAGATTTCGCCAGACGTCCACCAAGTCGAAGGACCCGACCAGGTCCCTCAACTTCTCCATCGCCGTCATGCACTGCGGGGCACCGGAGCGGTCCCTCGCCTCGAGGGTGCAGTTAAAATCCCCCCCGAGGACAATGCAGTCGCCGACGTCGACGGAGCCAAGAAGAGCGGACACCTCTTCAAAGAAGCGCGTTTGCTGCGGGCCGGGATGAGGGGCGTACACGTTCACGAGATGGAGCGGCACGTCCCCCAGGCGAACCGTTACGTGCAGCAAGCGGCCTGGCACGGGCTCCTCGACCCCCAAGATCTCCGGCTGAAAATGCGGGCCCAGCAAGATGGCCACCCCACTAGAAATGGCGGTGAGGTGGCTCATGCGGACCTCTCCTTGCCATTCCAGGAGCCACGTGGCTTCGTCTCCCGGAACGGTGTGGGTTTCTTGCAGGAAACACACCGCATATTTCCCCTCCCGCAGGAGCGAAAAATTGTCAAATCTACGGCGTGCCCCTCTGCCGCCGTTGATGTTGAGGCTGGCTATGGTTATCTTCATGGCAAAAGCATAGTGCAACCTCTACCTTAACCTATTGTGGGGGAGGGAGCGGAGTCTTTTGTTGAACTCCGCTCCCTCCGCAGCCCAGCGAGGAGTCCCTCGAGCTCGCGCAGCTCAAGGTGCTGCTCCTTTGTCAAGGGCCCGCCCGCGGCCAAGGTTTTAACGGCGGCGCGGACGGACCCCTTGATCAGCTCCGGCTCGGACCATTTTTCCAGGGCCAGTCGGGCTTGGTCGCGGCGACCCCGGCTCTGGGCCAAAAAGTCCCGGAGTTCCTTTGCAGGAACGAGGAGGGCCTCAGCGGCGGCCGCGAGCAGATCCACCGCCTCCCTGGCGGTGGTCTCTAGGTCTTCACCCGCGTCCCCCACCGAGTCCCCGTCCTCCTCCGGGAGGTGGCCGCCAGCAGCCGGCCCATCGACCGCACAAGGTACGGCAAATGAACCGGCCGCTCCAACCGGCCCTGGCACTGCCCCGATCCCACCCCCAGGATCGTCGGCAGAGGAGTCCCCACTGGGCTCTTTTAAAAATGGTGCTGGGTCGGGAAATGACAGCGGAAGGGGTTCCCCCTCCGCCCCAGGAACCGGAGAACAAGGAGAGACCCGGCCATAGGAAATCCCCAGGCCCTCCAAGTGCTCCAGCTCCAAAGTAAGGGGCGAGGGTGGGTGTTCCTCCCCCTCCCCGCTGCCACCCCCCGGCCCAGCATCTACAGTATCATTAAAATCAATTGTTTCATTCTCTGCCGGGTCGAGCAAATCCCGGGGGAAGTTGGGTAATAGCTGGGCGGGCTCAGGTTCGGCCTTTTCGGCCTCGCCCGCCTCAGTCCCCGGGACGCCCGGCCCGGCGGCTACGCATTCCTCCGCGGTCCCCACGCCCCCCACGACAGGCAGATCTTCCACTCCATCCCCGGGAGGCAGAGGCTGGGCAGCCTCAACTGTCTCACCCTCCCCGGGGAAAGACTCCTCGCGCCTGCAGCGCAATTTGGGGGCGCTGGTGGGGGACGCGGGACACGCGGCGGGCACCGCCTCCTCCGCGGAGGGATGTTGTTCCCCCTCCGCCTCATTGGGGCGGTGCCTCTTTTTGTTCCTGGGGGCGCGCGGAGTCAGGGAGACCTCCATGTCTGCCGAGGCCTCCCGCTCCGCCCCCCCCTTTTCCTTTTCTTGCCCGCGCCTGGGCCCCTCTGTGGTGGTATTCAAGGGCCCGGGCACGGGCTCGGGGCACCCCGCGCTCGCCGGTGACTGGGTTGGGCTGAGCGCGGTGGTCAGACTTTCCGGCGCACCGAGGGGACCCGCCTCTAGATGTTTCTCCTTCTTCCGCGCCTTCTTTCCGCTCGGACGCTCTCCCTCCCCCCCGCCGGAGGCCCTGAAAACAAAGGCCTCCGACGATGCCCGCGCACCCATGGCTCCCGGCACGCGGACGCAACTAGGGGGAGGGGTGGCGGCAGCGCCAGCCTTGGCCGCCTTCGGTGGTTTGGCGGCCTTGGAGGCGGGGCAGTTCTTACGAACATGCCCCACCTCCCTGCAGGCATGGCACCGCACGCCGTCCGACGTCCAGAAGACGCGGTAGGCAGTCCCCTCGTGCACCACATTAAAGTGCCCTTCTGTCACGTCCTCCCGCGCCAGCCGGACAAAGAGCTGGCGGCGGAAGGAGAACACGTGGCGCAGGCTGTTCTCCCTGAGGCCGAGCGGTATGGGGTTGATCCCTGACCTTACCTCCCCCAGTTGTTGTAGGTGAGGGAGGAGGAGCTCAGCGGGAACAAAGGGCGGGACGTTCGACACGATGACCCTCTGCGCGGTGGCCTCGAGAGGATCCACCGGCAGGAACGTCCCGCCCACCGTGAGCCCCTTTTCGAGGGCCAGGGACACCGCCCGCTCCGACCCCAGGAAGAAAACAGCCTTCCCAGACATCTTGGAGGCTGCGACAATGGCCGAGGGGCCGACTACCCCAGCCATCGCCCGCACGCACTCCTCAATGCTCATTGTGGGGTGAGTGTAGCTCTTGACCCCGTGTTTTCTAGTAATTAATCTAAATGGTGGCAGGGCAGCGGGTGGCGCAGGAGGTGCTGTGGAAGCGGTTGCCACCTGCGCATACGTCCTTGCTGGCCCTGCCACCGGCGTGGATGGGGTCGCCATCACGGGGTCCCTTTAAGGGCTACACCCACCCCAAAGTCACAGGCCTTAATGGTCTTTAATGGCCTCTTATGTTCACTGAGCAGAGGAGCCCTTAACGAGGCACCTCTCCCCTCGTTGACAATTGGGGAGAGGCCTTGCTCCCTCTGCTCAGTTGTCTTAATTGTTTTTTTTTTTTGCAAATTTGGAAGGAAGAGGCCTCAGAGAGAGAGGGGAGAAACAGAGTAGCAGAGAAAGAGAGAGGGGGGTGGGAAGGGTGGGGGGCTGCGAGGGCAGGTCTCCCCTCGCAGCTGTGGGTGGGTGCACTCCCCAGATGGCAAAACACAAAAGTCTTTGGGGTGGTCTTCAGGTGGGGGGAGAAGATGTCTTCACCTGGGGTAGCTGGAGCCACCAGGCACTCCTAACGATCCGCAATAGGGTGATTAATGACTCTTCAGCCTGGTAGCTCCAGCTATCCCAGGCTAGGCTAATGTGGGGGGTGGGGGGGGTTCCAATTGTGGGGGGGGCCCAGTTGTAAGCACGGCCCCCACGCACACTACCACACACACACACACACACCCCCCGCGATGTTCCGGCCCTCAGTGGTCTTCTTTCCTCCCCCCACCGAAACAACAAAGTCTTTTTGGGAAATGCACCCACACCCACCTGTAGAATTGTTGAGTCTCCCTCCTTCCACACTGGATGGTTGTTGTGGTTTTTCCCCCTCTCTCCAACTCCTTGCAGAATGATGAAAAGTTGTTGAAATGTTTTCTGCTTTCTCCTCCTCTCCCTCTGGATAAAAGTTGAAGGTGAAGCCCCTTCCTTCCTTCTCTTCCTGGGCTGGTCTCAGGGCTCTCCAGGCAGGAGCTCAAGTTGCTAGCTGCTTCCCTCACTGCTCACAGCTCCAACTGTGCAGGACACGCCTCCACTGCTTCATGATTGGTTCCTTGTGCATGAAACTCTTTTAGAGTCTACCTGCGAAAACATAAACATTAAACTGTGCCACCCGACCTGGGTGACACTCCAGACATTTACAAGGCCCATTTTTTTTTTTTCCCCCCTTTTTTGTGTTTTTTTTTTTTTTTTCTTTTTTTTTTTTGTTTTTTTTTTGGGCACTAAAATCACAATTTTTCCCCAGTGCCCCCTATAAAAGGGAAGGGGACACTAAAAGCACCGGCAATTAAAACAAATTAACTTTAAAACGTAAAATCAAATTAAAATTTGGTTGCCGGGCGTGATGATGCACTCCAGTCCCTCCGGTGCCCACCTCTCGCGGAAGGCCGCGAGCGTACCGGTGGACACCGCGTGCTCCATCTCCAAGGACACCCTGGACCGGATGTAAGAGCGGAAGAGAGGCAGGCAGTCAGGTTGAACGACCCCCTCGACCGCCCGCTGCCTGGACCGGCTGATGGCACCCTTGGCCGTGCCCAGGAGCAGTCCTACGAGGAGGCCTTCGGACCTACCCGCTCCCCTCCGCACAGGGTGCCCAAAGATCAGGAGAGTGGGACTGAAGTGCAGCCAGAATTTCAGGAGCAGCCCCTTCAAATAATGGAACAGGGGCTGCAACCTTGTGCACTCAATAAAAACATGGAACACGGACTCCTCCAGACCGCAGAAATTGCAGGCGGCCTGGGAGTCCGTGAACCGGCTTAAAAATTTGTTGCACGGCACTGCTCCGTGCACCACCCTCCAGGCCAAGTCCCCGATGAATAGTGGGAGGACCCCTGCGTAGAGTGCCCTCCATCGGGGACCCCCGCCTCCTCCGGACGGCAAGATGGTGCGCCATGGCGTGTCCGGACGGCCGGCGAGGATGGCAAAGTTGAGGGTGTGCAGGAGCAGCCCGTACAGGAAACCCCTCCGCGCGGAACTGAAAGGCACGGAGGGGATTTCCCCGAGGCGGCTCAAGTTGTGAGGCGCCGGCCCCCGAGGGAGGTTCCGGGGTTTGGCGCCGATGAGGAATTCCGTCCGGACGGGGGTCAGTTCGGACGGGATCTCCCCACGTGCTTGAGCCTCCTCGATACACCTAACGGAGTCAGGGCCCAGAGCTGTTTTTAGCGACTCGATGGCATCGGCCGCGCGGCGGACGTTGGCAGAATTTAGGCGCCGCGCCAGCGTGACTGGCGCCATCCAGCCCGCTCCTCCGCCATCGAGCAGGTCCCTGACCCTGGTCACCTCACCAGCCACAGCCCTCTCTTCCGACCGCCACATGAAGCCTCGGCCGTGGAGGTACGGATTCCCGAGCAGCGGCTCCTGCAGGACGGCCGCCACTCCAGCCGGCGGAGAGCTGCGCTTGGTGGAGACTTTGTTCCAGACCCTGATGAGTTCCCTGTAAAAGACAGGCAGCTCCCGGAGGGCGGTCCTGGCACCCCCCAAGTTCACAAACAGGAGCTGCGTGTCATAATTGAGGTCGAGCTGCTGGCGGAAGAAATACCTCGCCAGAGCACACCACCTAGGAGGGGGCTCGACGTAAAGGTATCTCTGCAGGGTCTGAAGACGGAAAGTCGCGAGCTGGGCGCTGACGCACACCAACGACTGACCGCCCTCCTCAAGCGGGAGACTCAAGACCGCGACAGAGACCCAGTGCTTCCTGTTGTTCCAGAAGAAGTCCACCAGCTTCTTCTGTATCTTGGCGACAAACGCAGGGGGAGGGGTCAAAGTGACCAGCCGGTACCACAGCATTGCGGCCACCAGCTGGTTTATGACTAGCGCTCGACCCCTGTAGGACAGCACTCGGAGCAGTCCTGTCCAGCGCCCTAGGCGAGCGGCGACCTTGGCCTCCAGCTCCTGCCAGTTCGCCGGCCAGGCTTCCTCGTCGGGGCTAAGGTAGACTCCCAGATAGAGGAGATGGGTCGTGCTCCAGGCAAAAGGCCTGAGCTCCTCCGGCAGGGAGTCCACCCGCCACTGACCCACCAGGAGTCCGGAACATTTCTCCCAGTTGATCCTGGCGGAGGACGCGGCCGAGTAAATCTCCTGGCACTCACGCATCCTCCGCAGGTCAGCGGGATCCTCTACCGCGAGGAGCACGTCATCGGCGTAAGCCGAGAGGACGACCTCCACGCCCGGCCCTTGCAGAGCCAGTCCCGTCAACCTCGTCCGCAAGAGGCGCAGGAAAGGCTCCACGCAAACGGCGTATAACTGGCCGGACATGGGGCATCCCTGGCGCACCCCTCTCCTAAAGCGAAGGGGCGCCGTCAAGGACCCGTTAACCTTAATCAGACACTCCGCGGCGGCGTACAAAAGTCGGATCCGGGCGACGAAATGCGTCCCGAACCCGAAAGCGCGCAGAGTTCCGAGCAGATAGTCGTGATCCACCCTGTCGAACGCCTTCTCTTGGTCGAGGGATAGGAAGGCGACCGACAGACCAGCCTCCTGGGAACAATGGATGAGGTCCCGGACCAGATGGATGTTATCGTGGATTGTCCGGCCCGGGACCGTGTATGACTGGTCGGGGTGGATCATGTGGTCCAGCACGGCACCAAGGCGAGCAGACATCGCCCTGGCGAAGATTTTGTAGTCCGTGCTGAGGAGGGAGACCGGGCGCCAGTTCTTAAGGAGGCGGAGATCGCCCTTCTTAGGCAGCAGGACGATGACTGCCCTGCGCCAAGAGAGGGGCATCTCCCCGGTCGCCAGACTTTCCCCCAGGACCCGCGCGTAGTCGCTCCCCAGGACGTCCCAGAACGCCCTGTGGAACTCCACGGTCAGCCCGTCCAGCCCCGGGGATTTTCCCCTCGAGAGCCGGGCGAGGGCACCGGTCAGCTCCGCCAGGCTTAGCGGAGCTTCCAGATTTTCGGCGCCCTCCGGGCTGACCTTCGGCAGGTCCTCCCACAAAACTCTACGCGCTTCCTCGCTGGACGGATCCGGAGAGAACAGAGCCCCGTAATATTCACGGACCCTGTTGTTGACGCCCTCCGGATCCGAGACGAGAGAGCCGTCGTCGGCCAGCAGCGTCAAGAGCTGCTTACGGACACTCTGCCTTTTTTCCAGCGAGTAGAAGAAGGGGGAGCCGCGGTCCAGATCCCGCAGGAACCGGATCCGCGACCTCACGAACGCGCCTCGGGACCCGACGAGCTGCAGGTCCTTCAGCGCGGCCTTCTTCGCTTCGTACACCGTCCGCAGGGCCGGGTCCTGGACGACTTGACCGAGACGGGCTTCCAGGTCGAGCACCTCTTTTTCTAGGCGCCCGACTCTGGCCGCCCGCCTCTTGGTCGACCCCCTCGCGTACTCTTGACAGAAGACGCGGACGTGAGCCTTGCCCACGTCCCACCATAGCCTCAAGGAGGGGAAGCCCCCCTGCTTCCTTCTCCAGTCGGACCAGAATCGACGGAACGAGTCCTGGAACCGCACGTCCTCCAGCAGCCGGTTGTTAAAGTGCCAGTACGCGGACCCCGTCCTCGCGCGGAGCGAAGCGAGCTCCGCCCACACCAGGTGGTGGTCCGAACACGGCACCGGCCGCATGGAGGCCGCCGGGACGCAGGAAACGTACGCCCGAGACACGTAAAGGCGGTCGACTCTAGACCATCCAACTCCAGGCCTCACCCAAGTAAAGGCGCTGGAGTCGGGGTGGAGATTTCGCCAGACGTCCACCAAGTCGAAGGACCCGACCAGGTCCCTCAACTTCTCCATCGCCGTCATGCACTGCGGGGCACCGGAGCGGTCCCTCGCCTCGAGGGTGCAGTTAAAATCCCCCCCGAGGACAATGCAGTCGCCGACGTCGACGGAGCCAAGAAGAGCGGACACCTCTTCAAAGAAGCGCGTTTGCTGCGGGCCGGGATGAGGGGCGTACACGTTCACGAGATGGAGCGGCACGTCCCCCAGGCGAACCGTTACGTGCAGCAAGCGGCCTGGCACGGGCTCCTCGACCCCCAAGATCTCCGGCTGAAAATGCGGGCCCAGCAAGATGGCCACCCCACTAGAAATGGCGGTGAGGTGGCTCATGCGGACCTCTCCTTGCCATTCCAGGAGCCACGTGGCTTCGTCTCCCGGAACGGTGTGGGTTTCTTGCAGGAAGCACACCGCATATTTCCCCTCCCGCAGGAGCGAAAAATTGTCAAATCTACGGCGTGCCCCTCTGCCGCCGTTGATGTTGAGGCTGGCTATGGTTATCTTCATGGCAAAAGCATAGTGCAACCTCTACCTTAACCTATTGTGGGGGAGGGAGCGGAGTCTTTTGTTGAACTCCGCTCCCTCCGCAGCCCAGCGAGGAGTCCCTCGAGCTCGCGCAGCTCAAGGTGCTGCTCCTTTGTCAAGGGCCCGCCCGCGGCCAAGGTTTTAACGGCGGCGCGGACAGACCCCTTGATCAGCTCTGGCTCGGACCATTTTTCCAGGGCCAGTCGGGCTTGGTCGCGGCGACCCCGGCTCTGGGCCAAAAAGTCCCGGAGTTCCTTTGCAGGAACGAGGAGGGCCTCAGCGGCGGCCGCGAGCAGATCCACCGCCTCACTGGCGGTGGTCTCTAGGTCTTCACCCGCGTCCCCCACCGAGTCCCCGTCCTCCTCCGGGAGGTGGCCGCCAGCAGCCGGCCCATCGACCGCACAAGGTACGGCAAATGAACCGGCCGCTCCAACCGGCCCTGGCACTGCCCCGATCCCACCCCCAGGATCGTCGGCAGAGGAGTCCCCACTGGGCTCTTTTAAAAATGGTGCTGGGTCGGGAAATGACAGCGGAAGGGGTTCCCCCTCCGCCCCAGGAACCGGAGAACAAGGAGAGACCCGGCCATAGGAAATCCCCAGGCCCCCCAAGTGCTCCAGCTCCAAAGTAAGGGGCGAGGGTGGGTGTTCCTCCCCCTCCCCGCTGCCACCCCCCGGCCCAGCATCTACAGTTTCATTAAAAACAGTAAATTGTGTTTCTGCCGGGTCGAGCGTCTCCCGGGGGAAGTTGGGTATTGGCTGGGCGGGCTCAGGTTCGGCCTTTTCGGCCTCGCCCGCCTCAGTCCCCGGGACGCCCGGCCCGGCGGCTACGCATTCCTCCGCGGTCCCCACGCCCCCCACGACAGGCAGATCTTCCACTCCATCCCCAGGAGGCAGCGGCTGGGCAGCCTCGACTACCTCACCCTCCCCGGGGACAGACTCTTCGCGCCTGCAGCGCAATTTGGGAGCGCTGGTGGGGGACGCGGGACACGCGGCGGGCACCGACTCCTCCGCGGAGGGATGTTGTTCCCCCTCCGCGTCATTGGGACGGTGCCTCTTTTTGTTCCTGGGGGCGCGCGGAGTCAGGGAGACCTCCATGTCTGCCGAGGCCTCCCGCTCCGCCCCCCCCTTTTCCTTTTCTTGCCCGCGCCCGGGCCCCTCTGTGGTGTTGTTCAAGGGCTCGGGCACGGGCTCGGGGCACCCCGCGCTCGCCGGTGACGGGGTTGGGCTGAGCGCGGTGGTCAAATTATCCGGCGCACTGAGGGGACCCGCCTCTTGATGTTTTGTCTTCTTCCGCGCCTTCTTTCCGGTCGGACGCTCTCCCTCCCCCCCGCCGGAGGCCCTGAAAACAAAGGCCTCCGACGATGCCCGCGCACCCATGGCTCCCGGCACGCGGACGCAACTAGGGGGAGGGGTGGCGGCGGCGCCAGCCTTGGCCGCCTTCGGTGGTTTGGTGGCCTTGGAGGCGGGGCAGTTCTTGCGAACGTGCCCCACCTCCCTGCAGGCATGGCACCGCACGCCGTCCGACGTCCAGAAGACGCGGTAGGCAGTCCCCTCGTGCACCACATTAAAATTACCCTCCGTCGTGTCCTCCCGCGCCAGCCGGACAAAGAGCTGGCGGCGGAAGGAGAACACGTGGCGCAGGCTGTTCTCCCTGAGGCCGAGCGGTATGGGGTTGATCCCTGACCTTACCTCCCCCAGTTGGTGTAGGTGAGGGAGGAGGAGCTCAGCGGGAACAAAGGGCGGGACGTTTGAAATGATGACCCTCTGCGCGGTGGCCTCGAGAGGGTCCACCGGCAGGAACGTCCCGCCCACCGTGAGCCCCTTTTCAAGGGCCAGGGACACCGCCCGCTCCGACCCCAGGAAGAACACGGCCTTCCCAGACATCTTGGAGGCTGCGACAATGGCCGAGGGGCCGACTACCCCAGCCATCGCCCGCACGCACTCCTCAATGCTCATTGTGGGGTGAGTGTAGCTCTTGACCCCGTGTTTCCTGGTTATAAATCTGAACGGTGGCAGGGCAGCGGGTGGCGCAGGAGGTGCCGTGGATGTGGACACCGCCTGCGCATACGTCCTTGCTGGCCCTGCCACCGGCGTGGATGGGGTCGCCATCACGGGGTCCCTTTAAGGGCTACACCCACCCCAAAGTCACAGGCCTTAATGGTCTTTTAATGGCCTCGTATATTAACTGAGCAGAGGAGCCCTTAACGAGGCACCTCTCCCCTCGTTGACAATTGGGGAGAGGCCTTGCTCCCTCTGCTCAGTTGTCTTAATTGGTTTTTTTTTTTTTTTTTTTTTTTTTTTTTTTTTTTTTTTTTTTTTTTTTGCAAATTTGGAAGGAAGAGGCCTCAGAGAGAGAGGGGAGAAACAGAGTAGCAGAGAAAGAGAGAGGGGGGTGGGAAGGGGGGGGGGGGACTGCGAGGGCAGGTCTCCCCTCGCAGCTGTGGGTGGGTGCACTCCCCAGATGGCAAAACACAAAAGTCTTTGGGGTGGTCTTCAGGTGGGGGGAGAAGATGTCTTCACCTGGGGTAGCTGGAGCCACCAGGCACTCCTAACGATCTTTAATTGGGTGATTGATGACAATCTTCAGCCTGGTAGCTCCAGCTATCCCAGGCTAGGCAAATGTGGGGGGGTGGGGGGGGTTCCAATTGTGGGGGGGGCCCAGTTGTAAGCACGGCCCCCACGCACACTACCACACACACACACACACACCCCCCGCGATGTTCCGGCCCTCAGTGGTCTTCTTTCCTCCCCCCACCGAAACAACAAAGTCTTTTTGGGGAAATGCACCCACACCCACCTGTAGAATGTTGAGTCTCCCTCCTTCCACACTGGATGGTTGTTGTGGTTTTTCCCCCTCTCTCCAGCTCCTTGCAGAATGGTAAGGATGTTTAAATGTTTTCTGCTTTCTCCTCCTCTCCCTCTGGATAGAAGTTGTAGTGAAGCCCCTTCCTTCCTTCTCCTCCTGGGCTGGTCTCAGGGCTCTCCAGGCAGGAGCTCAAGTTGCTAGCTGCTTCCCTCACTGCTCACAGCTCCAACTGTGCAGGACACGCCTCCACTGCTTCATGATTGGTTCCTTGTGCATGAAACTCTTTTAGAGTCTACCTGTGAAAACATAAAACAATAACGGTGCCACCCAACCTGGGTGACACTCCAGACATTTACAAGGCCCTTTTTTTCCCCCCCTTTTTTTTTTTTTTTTTTTTTTTTTTGTGTTTTTCTTTTTTTGGTTTTTTTTTTGGGCACTAAAATCACAATTTTTCCCCAGTGCCCCCTATAAAAGGGAAGGGGACACTAAAAGCACCGGCAATTAAAACAAATTAACTTTAAAACGTAAAATCAAATTAAAATTTGGTTGCCGGGCGTGATGATGCACTCCAGTCCCTCCGGTGCCCACCTCTCGCGGAAGGCCGCGAGCGTACCGGTGGACACCGCGTGCTCCATCTCCAAGGACACCCTGGACCGGATGTAAGAGCGGAAGAGAGGCAGGCAGTCAGGTTGAACGACCCCCTCGACCGCCCGCTGCCTGGACCGGCTGATGGCACCCTTGGCCGTGCCCAGGAGCAGTCCTACGAGGAGGCCTTCGGACCTACCCGCTCCCCTCCGCACAGGGTGCCCAAAGATCAGGAGGGTGGGACTGAAGTGCAGCCAGAATTTCAGGAGCAGCCCCTTCAAATAATGGAACAGGGGCTGCAACCTCGTGCACTCAATAAAAACATGGAACACGGACTCCTCCAGACCGCAGAAATTGCAGGCGGCCTGGGAGTCCGTGAACCGGCTTAAAAATTTGTTGCACGGCACTGCTCCGTGCACCACCCTCCAGGCCAAGTCCCCGATGAATAGTGGGAGGACCCCTGCGTAGAGTGCCCTCCATCGGGGACCCCCGCCTCCTCCGGACGGCAAGATGGTACGCCATGGCGTGTCCGGACGGCCGGCGAGGATGGCAAAGTTGAGGGTGTGCAGGAGCAGCCCGTACAGGAAACCCCTCCGCGCGGAACTGAAAGGCACGGAGGGGATTTCCCCGAGGCGGCTCAAGTTGTGAGGCGCCGGCCCCCGAGGGAGGTTCCGGGGTTTGGCGCCGATGAGGAATTCCGTCCGGACGGGGGTCAGTTCGGACGGGATCTCCCCACGTGCTTGAGCCTCCTCGATACACCTAACGGAGTCAGGGCCCAGAGCTGTTTTTAGCGACTCGATGGCATCGGCCGCGCGGCGGACGTTGGCAGAATTTAGGCGCCGCGCCAGCGTGACTGGCGCCATCCAGCCCGCTCCTCCGCCATCGAGCAGGTCCCTGACCCTGGTCACCTCACCAGCCACAGCCCTCTCTTCCGACCGCCACATGAAGCCTCGGCCGTGGAGGTACGGATTCCCGAGCAGCGGTTCCTGCAGGACGGCCGCCACTCCAGCCGGCGGAGAGCTGCGCTTGGTGGAGACTTTGTTCCAGACCCTGATGAGTTCCCTGTAAAAGACAGGCAGCTCCCGGAGGGCGGTCCTGGCACCCCCCAAGTTCACAAACAGGAGCTGCGTGTCATAATTGAGGTCGAGCTGCTGGCGGAAGAAATACCTCGCCAGAGCACACCACCTAGGAGGGGGCTCGACGTAAAGGTATCTCTGCAGGGTCTGAAGACGGAAAGTCGCGAGCTGGGCGCTGACGCACACCAACGACTGACCGCCCTCCTCAAGCGGGAGACTCAAGACCGCGACAGAGACCCAGTGCTTCCTGTTGTTCCAGAAGAAGTCCACCAGCTTCTTCTGTATCTTGGCGACAAACGCAGGGGGAGGGGTCAAAGTGACCAGCCGGTACCACAGCATTGCGGCCACCAGCTGGTTTATGACTAGCGCTCGACCCCTGTAGGACAGCACTCGGAGCAGTCCTGTCCAGCGCCCTAGGCGAGCGGCGACCTTGGCCTCCAGCTCCTGCCAGTTCGCCGGCCAGGCTTCCTCGTCGGGGCTAAGGTAGACTCCCAGATAGAGGAGATGGGTCGTGCTCCAGGCAAAAGGCCTGAGCTCCTCCGGCAGGGAGTCCACCCGCCACTGACCCACCAGGAGTCCGGAACATTTCTCCCAGTTGATCCTGGCGGAGGACGCGGCCGAGTAAATCTCCTGGCACTCACGCATCCTCCGCAGGTCAGCGGGATCCTCTACCGCGAGGAGCACGTCATCGGCGTAAGCCGAGAGGACGACCTCCACGCCCGGCCCTTGCAGAGCCAGTCCCGTCAACCTCGTCCGCAAGAGGCGCAGGAAAGGCTCCACGCAAACGGCGTATAACTGGCCGGACATGGGGCATCCCTGGCGCACCCCTCTCCTAAAGCGAAGGGGCGCCGTCAAGGACCCGTTAACCTTAATCAGACACTCCGCGGCGGCGTACAAAAGTCGGATCCGGGCGACGAAATGCGTCCCGAACCCGAAAGCGCGCAGAGTTCCGAGCAGATAGTCGTGATCCACCCTGTCGAACGCCTTCTCTTGGTCGAGGGATAGGAAGGCGACCGACAGACCAGCCTCCTGGGAGCAATGGATGAGGTCCCGGACCAGATGGATGTTGTCGTGGATTGTCCGGCCCGGGACCGTGTATGACTGGTCGGGGTGGATCATGTGGTCCAGCACGGCACCAAGGCGAGCAGACATCGCCCTGGCGAAGATTTTGTAGTCCGTGCTGAGGAGGGAGACCGGGCGCCAGTTCTTAAGGAGGCGGAGATCGCCCTTCTTAGGCAGCAGGACGATGACTGCCCTGCGCCAAGAGAGGGGCATCTCCCCGGTCGCCAGACTTTCCCCCAGGACCCGCGCGTAGTCGCCCCCCAGGACGTCCCAGAACGCCCTGTGGAACTCCACGGTCAGCCCGTCCAGCCCCGGGGATTTTCCCCTCGAGAGCCGGGCGAGGGCACCGGTCAGCTCCGCCAGGCTTAGCGGAGCTTCCAGATTTTCGGCGCCCTCCGGGCCGACCTTCGGCAGGTCCTCCCACAAAACTCTACGCGCTTCCTCGCTGGACGGATCCGGAGAGAACAGAGCCCCGTAATATTCACGGACCCTGTTGTTGACGCCCTCCGGATCCGAGACGAGAGAGCCGTCGTCGGCCAGCAGCGTCAAGAGCTGCTTACGGACACTCTGCCTTTTTTCCAGCGAGTAGAAGAAGGGGGAGCCGCGGTCCAGATCCCGCAGGAACCGGATCCGCGACCTCACGAACGCGCCTCGGGACCCGACGAGCTGCAGGTCCTTCAGCGCGGCCTTCTTCGCTTCGTACACCGTCCGCAGGGCCGGGTCCTGGACGACTTGACCGAGACGGGCTTCCAGGTCGAGCACCTCTTTTTCTAGGCGCCCGACTCTGGCCGCCCGCCTCTTGGTCGACCCCCTCGCGTACTCTTGACAGAAGACGCGGACGTGAGCCTTGCCCACGTCCCACCATAGCCTCAAGGAGGGGAAGCCCCCCTGCTTCCTTCTCCAGTCGGACCAGAATCGACGGAACGAGTCCTGGAACCGCACGTCCTCCAGCAGCCGGTTGTTAAAGTGCCAGTACGCGGACCCCGTCCTCGCGCGGAGCGAAGCGAGCTCCGCCCACACCAGGTGGTGGTCCGAGCACGGCACCGGCCGCATGGAGGCCGCCGGGACGCAGGAAACGTACGCCCGAGACACGTAAAGGCGGTCGACTCTAGACCATCCAACTCCAGGCCTCACCCAAGTAAAGGCGCTGGAGTCGGGGTGGAGATTTCGCCAGACGTCCACCAAGTCGAAGGACCCGACCAGGTCCCTCAACTTCTCCATCGCCGTCATGCACTGCGGGGCACCGGAGCGGTCCCTCGCCTCGAGGGTGCAGTTAAAATCCCCCCCGAGGACAATGCAGTCGCCGACGTCGACGGAGCCAAGAAGAGCGGACACCTCTTCAAAGAAGCGCGTCTGCTGCGGGCCGGGATGAGGGGCGTACACGTTCACGAGATGGAGCGGCACGTCCCCCAGGCGAACCGTTACGTGCAGCAAGCGGCCTGGCACGGGCTCCTCGACCCCCAAGATCTCCGGCTGAAAATGCGGGCCCAGCAAGATGGCCACCCCACTTGAAATGGCGGTGAGGTGGCTCATGCGGACCTCTCCTTGCCATTCCAGGAGCCACGTGGCTTCGTCTCCCGGAACGGTGTGGGTTTCTTGCAGGAAGCACACCGCATATTTCCCCTCCCGCAGGAGCGAAAAATTGTCAAATCTACGGCGTGCCCCTCTGCCGCCGTTGATGTTGAGGCTGGCTATGGTTATCTTCATGGCAAAAGCATAGTGCAACCTCTACCTTAACCTATTGTGGGGGAGGGAGCGAAGTCTTTTGTTGAACTCCGCTCCCTCCGCAGCCCAGCGAGGAGTCCCTCGAGCTCGCGCAGCTCAAGGTGCTGCTCCTTTGTCAAGGGCCCGCCCGCGGCCAAGGTTTTAACGGCGGCGCGGACGGACCCCTTGATCAGCTCCGGCTCGGACCATTTTTCCAGGGCCAGTCGGGCTTGGTCGCGGCGACCCCGGCTCTGGGCCAAAAAGTCCCGGAGTTCCTTTGCAGGAACGAGGAGGGCCTCAGCGGCGGCCGCGAGCAGATCCACCGCCTCCCTGGCGGTGGTCTCTAGGTCTTCACCCGCGTCCCCCACCGAGTCCCCGTCCTCCTCCGGGAGGTGGCCGCCAGCAGCCGGCCCATCGACCGCACAAGGTACGGCAAATGAACCGGCCGCTCCAACCGGCCCTGGCACTGCCCCGATCCCACCCCCAGGATCGTCGGCAGAGGAGTCCCCACTGGGCTCTTTTAAAAATGGTGCCGGGTCGGGAAATGACAGCGGAAGGGGTTCCCCCTCCGCCCCAGGAACCGGAGAACAAGGAGAGACCCGGCCATAGGAAATCCCCAGGCCCTCCAAGTGCTCCAGCTCCAAAGTAAGGGGCGAGGGTGGGTGTTCCTCCCCCTCCCCGCTGCCACCCCCCGGCCCAGCATCTACAGTGTCATAATTATTTGTTTCATTCTCTGCCGGGTCGAGCAAATCCCGGGGGAAGTTGGGTAATAGCTGGGCGGGCTCAGGTTCGGCCTTTTCGGCCTCGCCCGCCTCAGTCCCCGGGACGCCCGGCCCGGCGGCTACGCATTCCTCCGCGGTCCCCACGCCCCCCACGACAGGCAGATCTTCCACTCCATCCCCGGGAGGCAGAGGCTGGGCAGCCTCAACTGTCTCACCCTCCCCGGGGAAAGACTCCTCGCGCCTGCAGCGCAATTTGGGGGCGCTGGTGGGGGACGCGGGACACGCGGCGGGCACCGCCTCCTCCGCGGAGGGATGTTGTTCCCCCTCCGCCTCATTGGGGCGGTGCCTCTTTTTGTTCCTGGGGGCGCGCGGAGTCAGGGAGACCTCCATGTCTGCCGAGGCCTCCCGCTCCGCCCCCCCCTTTTCCTTTTCTTGCCCGCGCCCGGGCCCCTCTGTGGTGTTGTTCAAGGGCTCGGGCACGGGCTCGGGGCACCCCGCGCTCGCCGGTGACGGGGTTGGGCTGAGCGCGGTGGTCAAATTATCCGGCGCACTGAGGGGACCCGCCTCTTGATGTTTTGTCTTCTTCCGCGCCTTCTTTCCGGTCGGACGCTCTCCCTCCCCCCCGCCGGAGGCCCTGAAAACAAAGGCCTCCGACGATGCCCGCGCACCCATGGCTCCCGGCACGCGGACGCAACTAGGGGGAGGGGTGGCGGCGGCGCCAGCCTTGGCCGCCTTCGGTGGTTTGGCGGCCTTGGAGGCGGGGCAGTTCTTGCGAACGTGCCCCACCTCCCTGCAGGCATGGCACCGCACGCCGTCCGACGTCCAGAAGACGCGGTAGGCAGTCCCCTCGTGCACCACATTAAAATGACCTTCCGTCGTCTCCTCCCGCGCCAGCCGGACAAAGAGCTGGCGGCGGAAGGAGAACACGTGGCGCAGGCTGTTCTCCCTGAGGCCGAGCGGTATGGGGTTGATCCCCGACCTTACCTCCCCCAGTTGGTGTAGGTGAGGGAGGAGGAGCTCAGCGGGAACAAAGGGCGGGACGTTTGAAATGATGACCCTCTGCGCGGTGGCCTCGAGAGGGTCCACCGGCAGGAACGTCCCGCCCACCGTGAGCCCCTTTTCAAGGGCCAGGGACACCGCCCGCTCCGACCCCAGGAAGAACACGGCCTTCCCAGACATCTTGGAGGCTGCGACAATGGCCGAGGGGCCGACTACCCCAGCCATCGCCCGCACGCACTCCTCGATGCTCATTGTGGGGTGAGTGTAGCTCTTGACCCCGTGTTTTTTTGTTATTAGTCTGAAAGGTGGCAGGGCAGCGGGTGGCGCAGGAGGTGCCGTGGATGTGGACACCGCCTGCGCATACGTCCTTGCTGGCCCTGCCACCGGCGTGGATGGGGTCGCCATCACGGGGTCCCTTTAAGGGCTACACCCACCCCAAAGTCACAGGCCTTAATGGTCTTTATTAGGCCTCTTGTAGATTGACTGAGCAGAGGAGCCCTTAATGAGGTACCTCTCCCCTAGTTGGCAATTGGGGAGGGGCCTTGCTCCCTCTGCTCAGTTGTCTTAAATGTTTTTTTTTTTAAATTAAATTTGGAAGAAAGAGGCTCTCAGAGAGAGAGGGGAGAAACAGAGTAACAGAGAAAGAGAGAGGGGGGGTGGGAAGGGGGGGACTGCGAGGGCAGGTCTCCCCTCGCAGCTGTGGGTGGGTGCACTCCCCAGATGGCAAAACACAAAAGTCTTTGGGGTGGTCTTCAGGTGGGGGGAGAAGATGTCTTCACCTGGGGTAGCTGGAGCCACCAGGCACTCCTAGCGATCTTTAATTGGGTGATTGATGACAATCTTCAGCCTGGTAGCTCCAGCTATCCCAGGCTAGGCTAATGTGGGGGGTGGGGGGGGTTCCAATTGTGGGGGGGGCCCAGTTGTAAGCACGGCCCCCACGCACACTACCACACACACACACACCCCCCGCGATGTTCCGGCCCTCAGTGGTCTTCTTTCCTCCCCCCACCGATACAACAAAGTCTTTTTGGGAAATGCACCCACACCCACCTGTAGAATTGTTGAGTCTCCCTCCTTCCACACTGGATGTTGGTTGTTGTGGTTTTTCCCCCTCTCTCCAACTCCTTGCAGGATGGTAAAGATGTTGCAAAGTTCTCTGCTTTCTCCTCCTCTCCCTCTGGGTAAAAGTTGAAGGTGAAGCCCCTTCCTTCCTTCTATTCCTGGGCTGGTCTCAGGGCTCTCCAGGCAGGAGCTCAAGTTGCTAGCTGCTTCCCTCACTGCTCACAGCTCCAACTGTGCAGGACACGCCTCCACTGCTTCATGATTGGTTCCTTGTGCATGAATCCCAAAAAGTTAGTTTGCAGGTGCAGCAGGTAATCAGGAAGGCGAATGGAATGTTGGCCTTCATTGCGAGAGGGATGGAGTACAAAAGCAGGGAGATCCTGCTGCAACTGTACAGGGTATTGGTGAGGCCGCACCTGGAGTACTGCGTGCAGTTTTGGTCACCTTACTTAAGGAAGGATATACTAGCTTTGGAGTGGGTACAGAGACGATTCACTAGGCTGATTCTGGAGATGAGGGGGTTACCTTATGATGATAGATTGAGTAGACTGGGTCTTTACTCGTTGGAGTTCAGAAGGATGAGGGGTGATCTTATAGAAACATTCAAAATAATGAAAGGGATAGACAAGATAGAGGCAGAGAGGTTGTTTCCACTGGTCGGGGAGACTAGAACTAGGGGGCACAGGCTCAAAATATGGGGGAGCCAATTTAAAACCGAGTTGAGAAGGAATTTCTTCTCCCAGAGGGTTGTGAATCTGTGGAATTCTCTGCCCAAGGAAGCAGTTGAGGCTAGCTCATTGAATGTATTCAAATCACAGATAGACAGATTTTTAACCAATAAGGGAATTAAGGGTTATGGGGAGTGGGCGGGTAAGTGGAGCTGAGTCCACGGCCAGATCAGCCATGATCTTTTTGAATGGCGGAGCAGGCTCGAGGGGCTAGATGGCCTACTCCTGTTCCTGATTCTTATGTTCTTATGTTCTTATGTTCTTCATAGAGCACCAGAAATAATATTCTTCCCTCTTGCTTCTGCTTTTCTTCCTTATCATCATTATCTTCCTCCTGTTTATCATCCACTTCTCCCCCATTGCTGTGGTGGATTTGCAGGAGGGGAGGACGTGAGCTAAGAATAGGTGAGCACTGCTCCCTTCGGATCAAGGAGACAGAGTGTGGAAGCTTGTGGCATTTTGCTGTTTCACATGGATACCCATAATCCAGCACCAAATTGTCTCACCAACTGCCACAACTGGAGGAGTGTGCCTCCCGAGCTGCTCTTTGACCTGCTTTTTGTAGGAGGTCAGCTCTCTAATGCCTGGAATGCCTCCTTCAGCCTGATTGTCTTTATGGGAATTCTGTGCAGGTTTCTCCTGTAACAAGATTGAGGAAATTAGATGAGGGTTAGTAATTGAGGGATGTCTCACAGGTGCCATCAGACAACTGATGTTGGTATTCCCCTGTTAAATTGGAGGAAAGGGTTTTAAGGTTCTGCACATATGTAATTGTTGTTGGGGGAGAGGGTGAAACACCTGATAGGCTTCTGATTTAGTGATTTCTTAACCACAAAGTAGTTTAAAGAGTTCCGTGTGCAGCTATTAAATGACCTTGTGGACCTCATTAAGTCATTAAACTCTTTCCGGCACTGGTCTGCAGTCTTGCAGGATGAGAGAGATAGCATTCAGTGTCACTGCAACCCCCCCATCACATGTAACATGAGACACTTTTCTAAGGTTTCCTCCCAGGGGCACCCAGCAGTCCAGTCTTTGTCTCCTTTGGTGTATTTCATTCAGAAGGTTGGATTTATTAAAATTGTGGGCTCTTCTTTTTGCCTTCCTTCCAATGACCCACTCCCTTCTTTGGATAACCCTTCCAGGCTTTTCACTTGGAGACATGTGGTAAAAGTGCTGCAAAGTCACTAATGAATCATCTATTACAGATACATGACAGTGACCTCAGCATGGCAAAATGTTCACGAGTTACCTACTGCACCTCAGTGTGCTGTTGCAAAATCTTCAGCCACCTTCGGCTTTCTAACAGCCTGCAATTTCCATTGCTCTTTGTAAAGTACACCCATGTTCCATGAGAGTTGTGCTCAGCCAATGCCACTGAATATGCAAATAAGCTGTGTTATGTATGTAAACTTTACTAGCGAGTAAGACTTGCCACCAGGGGGCGCACCTGTGGGAGACCCAAAGGTCACCTGTGCACCCTGGAAAGCAGGTATAAAAGGTGGTCTATCATGCTGCTTCCTCAATCTGGAGTTACATTAAAGAGACCAAGGTCACAATAGTTTGAGCTTGTGGAGTTATTCTGAACATAACAAACTGACTCTACAATTTAGAAAGGAATAATTTGCAATTATATAGCGCCTTTCACAACCTCAGGACATCCCAAAGCACTTTACAGCCAAAGAAGTACTTTTTAAAGTAGTCACTGCTGTTATGTAGGGAAACGCGGCGACCAGTTTGCGCAAAGCAAGACCCCACAAACAGCAATGAGATAAATGGTCACATAATCAGTTTTTAGTTTATGGTGCGGTTAGCGCTAGGGAGAATTGGCATGCAGAAATATTAACTCCAGGGCACATCGCCAACATAAATGGTTTTGTGAATTTTTGGAGCTGTTATTACAGAACTGCTTTGACTTCTCCAACATTTTCTCACTGACCTTCCAAGCTCCATTCCACATAAATTGAAACTTAGCCCCACTCTGCATCTGCATCCTGCCTTGCACTGAGTCTCGTTGCCAAACACCTCTGTCCTTGCTGACCTCCATTGGCTCCTAATACACCAAATTAAGTACCCTTATCGTCATTTGTACAACTCCTTCTACGGTCTTGCGCCACCCTAACCGTGTAACCTTTTCACCCACACGTGCCAACTTGTGTCCTTCAGTTTGCTGATCCTGGCCTCTAGTATATCCCCCCTTCCTGAAACTCCTTAGCAGACTTGAATGAATAATAAAAAGAAAACCTTATCAACTGGCTAGATTCTACCCACTGGAAATCCCTCCCTAAATCTCTTTTTTTCTTGTGGTTTGTCTCTTCATAATTGAAAGCTCCTTCAAACTTATAATTTGGCCAACTCTCCTAATTCTTCAACTGCTCAATCTGTTAAATGAAGCATCTCGGGAGACTTTACTACTTTACTACCTTAGTGGTTGTTGTTGATGGTGCTGCTGTTGTTGTTACTGTAGTAGTGGTATTAATATTGTACTAAGCGTAAGTCGTTCCCTATAGTCATTGGCTTCAGTCCCAGTGTTGGCTCAGAATTAATTGTTTTCTGTGTCCTTAGAATCATAGGACCGCATAAATATCCCTCTATTGACCATAGAACTAAGACAAGCCAGTGCCACTCTTTACACTGGTGAAATGTAACTAAATTGTGCAGTCCATTCAGTTACACTGGATCACGCCCTCACCCCAGTTTAGCTCTGCAATTTCCTCCAGCCCGATATCCTCCCTCCCCCTCCCTCTGACAATGGTATTTTATACATACCCTCTTCTCTTTGCCCCCAAACCAGGTGCCTTCTGTTGGCTGCATACTTGCTGAAGTTTTGGGTCAAAATCCCACTCTTCCTATTAAACAAGTTTGGACAGAAGAACCCAAAGGGGAAAGAAAAAAAACACAGGGAAAGCCAAAAGTAAAATGAGCTGAGGGATAATAGGAACACTTGTACTTAAGAGGCTTTAACAAGAAGCACTTTTCAGCAATATATACAATCACAATATTGTGACTTATCTATTAAAATGGTGCTTAAGTAGGGATGAATGATTGACCTGCTATGGAATCTGAGCCAAATACAGGTCAAATCTCAATTACTAAAACAATTGCTCCCTCCTCTAGCCCAAAGACAAAGTGAATACTTGGCTCAGGTCTGGGTTTCCATTTCAACACTGAAAACAAATCAAGGCTTATCCAAGACCAAGCATAACAGAAGCTTATTTTGAGCTCAGTTCTTCTTGAGCGGGCAAATTGAAACAGATGTGGAATTCAGATCTGAATTGTGTATTTTATCCCTCTTATCAGTGAGGGCTATGAATGACAACTATACTTAACAACTGCTATTAGACCAGCTCTTGTTTAACTCTTGTCTGGTAAAAAAAATTATAGATGTTAACATCGACGTAGCATCAAAAAGTGCAGCTATAGTGTTACTTGTGGAAGTGTTGTTCGTCCGGTTTCATACACCGCACCTTTACATAAAATATTAAATGCAGAACCCATAACAGTGACACCACCACAAAAGTTTGGCCTTCCTGCGTGTATCATCGCTAATGTGGGCATTTAAAATGAAAAAACATGACAGAGGAAAAGGAAATTAAACAATTGATGGAATTAACTGCAGAAAAGGAATTGGTTCTAAAAAATAAATGGGAAGAATTCAGGGTACAGAAGTCACTAGACCCTAATGCCTGCACTCTAGGCCATTGAAAGAAATCAGAGACACGATAGCAAAGGTTCAGGCCATAATTTTTCAATTTTTTAATCCTCCTTAACTATGCAAATAGGGCCATGGAACGATAAAGTAGCCAATGTAAAATCTATGTTTAAGAAAGAAGAGAATAATAAACCAGGTAACTGTAAGCCAGTTAGTCTAATGTTAGCTATGGCCAAATTCTTAGAATCCATTATACGAGATAAAATCAGTGAGCATTGAGAAATGCAGGGGCTAATTAAGGACAGCCTGCAAGGATGTTAAAATCAAGTTGTATTTGACAAATCTAATGGTGGCCCTAAATTTCCTCGGTCGTTCTGCTACTGCACCACCATAACTTTGCAGGAAATGCAGCAGAAACCCCATTTACGTTAATTATGGTGCATTAGAAGAAGTTAAGGCAGTGCAACGATACAAGGACTGAGAAAATTCAGGCTAGAATTTTTCAAAGAGGTGACTGATTGGATAGATAAAGGAAATACAGTAGATGTAGGGCATGTGGATTTTCAGAAAGCATTTGATAAAGTATCACACAAGAGACTTGTTTGAAAAATTCAGGCATTTGGTAGAAGAGGAAGGGCATAGGATAGAATATTGGATTGTGGATAGCAATCAAAGATTTAGGGTAAACAGGTGTTGGTCAGATTGGAGAAGGTTTGCAAGTAGTATAACTCCAGGGGCTGGATTTTCGGCTTTTTGGATTTCGGGGCGTTAATCGAGGCGTTAATCACGGCGGGCATAAAAGTTTGCGCCTGAAAATAGTTTGCAGCTTCGACTGGAAGTTTTGCCAAAAAGTCATTTGGAGGAGCATTGGCGTTAAGTCAGGCATTGCACAACTGACTTTGTGCGCCCGAGCCAAAACTTTCGGAATTAAAGGAGGCAGTCATTTTGTGCATGCGCAGTGAATTTTTTTTTTCTTTTTCGGTCGCAAACGTTAATGTAGGGCACGGCAGCTTCCTGCACGCATGTGCTTAGAAACCGCCCCACTTCTGCTGAGATGGAAAATCAGGAGGGAAGGCAGTGTGCCAAGCACTTCAGCCATGAGGCAAGTGAGGCCTTAGTGAGCGCAGTGGAGAGGAGGTGGGCCTCACTCCATTTTGCTGGGGGAGCCAAACTAGTCCCTCCTATGTTTAAACGAACATAGAGGGAGATACTACAGGAGGTGTCTGCTGCAGACACCGTGCCCAGGACTGGCACACAGAGTCGAAAAAAGTTCAATGACCTTACGATAGTCGTCAGGGTGTGTACCATTTGCAGCTATGTAAACTCTATGACTTCTAATGTTAATCTCACGCACTATGTGAAGTTTGTCATGCATATGGTCCCTCTCAACAATCTGTGGGGTGGCGATCACAATCCATAATAAAAATGAAGGCTTACTTCGGCACCCATTGACTTTTAATAATCCACGCACATTAACGCTATCATTCACATCGTCCCTCGCAATACACTCCAACTGCTGCTACGCTTTTCTGAAAGATCACTTACAGCCCCCATGTTAGATGCCTCAAACCTGTGACCAAATACTGATGAGGCACATGCAACATCCAAACAGATTGAATGGAAGCAACAATAACATTCATACAGTAGCACCTATTGTACTCTGGTAGGCATATGTGCCACGTTAGCAGATAAATCCTTTCTGAACCCTTCCTATTTTTCTCTTTGCAGTCCAAACACTCCCATAATAGAAGGGAGCAACTGTGGACAGGCAGCGGTCCGCCTCAACCAATCCCATTGATGGATATGGAGGAAAGAGTCTTGGCCCTCATCAGAGTCCCAGCTCAGGCAGTTGCCGGGGGTGATGCTGAGCACCCTTCGGGTAGCGAGGGTATGTAAATGGATCGTGCGACGGAAGATATTGCATTGAGAGATATTATGAAGTTGCGGCGGCCCTTCAAATGAACATGTGCAATGTCACCTTCCTCATGTCACCCTGCGCCTTCCCCTGCTGCGAACCACTCCTCTGTTGTTTTCTACTTCCAGATGACCAACCAGAGATGCAGCATCCCTCGAGGGAGGTTTCCACATCAGGCCATGGTGGAGACGATGAGGGAGGGGAGGGGATTGCTCCTGTGAGCATTACAACCCACCAGTTGCCCCATCGGGGCTAAGTTCATCGGGGGACGATGCTGAATTCCCAGGCTTTGAGGAGTCGGAGGCTTCTGGTCCCAGTGGCGTACAGCAATACAGTGCGAGAGGGGAATCTTGCAGGCCAGCTCTCCGGAGGGTCAAAGACAGGCAGACGTGGAACTGGACCTGGTGGAAATGTCCAGGGAAAGCACAGTTATGCACTGTGAGCTTATGGATGCATTGGGATGGATCCCAGCGAGCATCGACAAGCTCACTACGACTGTTGCGGAGGCAGCGTCACAGATGGTTGTTGTGAGTCGTGAGTCCAGAGAGGTCATCATTGCCCACACACAGAGGCTGGTGGCCTCCAGCAGCGACAGTGGAGCTCCAGAATGTGTGGCGCGTGCCATTGACCATGCTGCAGACTTGGGCGCACCACAGGTACAAACTTTGCTTCAGCTTGACCAAGTGATGCAGTCCATGTCTGCTTCCATACTCTCTGCATTCCCCATTGTCCAACGGGGAAGTGACGGTGCCAAAGCAGGCCAGCAGGTTGTGGGGAGACATCGTCCTCCGGTTGCTAAGGCCCAGCCCTATCAGAAAGTTAGTGGCTCTATGGAAATAAGGGGATAAGGAGACAAGGGGTTATGGGGAGCAGGCAGGGAAGTGGAGCTGAGTCCATGATCAGATCAGCCATGATCTTATTGAATGGTGGAGCAGGCTCAAAGGGCCGTGTGGCCTACTCCTGCTCTTATTTCTTATGATCTTAGGTTCTTATGACAGTATTCTGGGTCCACCACTCATTCGCCAACCATGCTCCATACACGGTTGACACCTCAGCCACCTGGGACTGGTGACGCCAATGATGAGGTACCCCAGTTCAAAGCTGGGCCTTCCAGACCAAGAGCTAGTCCAGGGCATCCTCAGATGCCATCTGCATTGTCTGGCCTCCAAACACAGCCTTGCTGTATGCCCTGAGGAGCAGCAGGCATGGAAGGGGGTTGCAGGGAAGGTGGGGGAAGGGGGAATATCTTGCAAAGACCCATTAAGGGCAGGCATCATTTCATTGCCAGGAATGTCTGTACCATTGTCCACATTGTACACAGTCGTGTGATAACAATGCACTCCTCTTCAAGGTTATTGCTGCATGAAGCAGTCTTATGTTAATTTACATTTTGTTCACCACAGGAAGCAGTTTTTTGTTAATTTACATACGCTTTAAGGATTGTATGATTTTGGTTTTTTTTGGGGGGGGGAATTGTAAATGTTGCATTTCAATAAAAATGTTTGTTTGACCTTTGCCATTGGTGTCTTGTGTCTCATTCGCAGAATCAAGTGCAGAATAGCCAGCATGTTGGCATAGAGTAGCGAGTCAACATTGCAACCCCACCTTCCCTGTTCCACCAAACCGGTCAATGATGAGCTGCCAATGTAAGGTTCTTGCTGCGGCCACATCTCCGTGCTGTCTCCTCTGTGGTTCTGGTGGATGCGCAATGGCTTCCTTGCCAGGCTCCTTCTTCGTCCTCCTCCTCCTCCTGAGGTTGTCCTGTAATCCCCATTGGCAATGCCTGTCCCCTCATGATGGCTAAGTTATGTAGCATGCAGTACATGACAATGAACTTGGAGAACTGTTGTGGGGAGTATTGAAGGCTGCCTCCAGAGCGGTCCAGGCATTGGAAGCGCACATCAATTGTTTGTTCGATAATGCTGTGGGTGGCTGCATGGCTCTCAATATAGCTCTGCTTGGCTTCTGTGGCAAGGTTCTGGAGGCGGGTCATGAGTCAGGTGGCCAGGCCATATCCTTTGTCCCCAATCAGCCAGCTCTGACCTTGTCTTTGTCGCTGAAACATTCGTGAGACACTGCTCTCATGCAAGATGAAAGCATCATGTGTGCTCCCTGGATAGTTAGCATTCACTGTGAGGTGGCGCTGAGTGTGGTCGCAGACCAGCAGTACATTTCTGAAGACCTCAGCATTGTGTGATGGTGCTTGCAAGGCGATGTGTGTACAATCAATTGCACCTTGATACTTGGGGAAGCCTGCAAATTGTCCAACCCTTTCTTCTGGCTGTCCCTGCTAATTAGGAACTTTATGAAGTCCATTCTGTGTGGATACAATACTCTTGTAACCTGGCAAATGCAGCAATGTGCAGCGTGCTGTGAGATACTGCATATATCTCCTGCTGCTGCCTGGAAGGAACCGGAGGCATAGAAGGGCATCGCCACATTCACATTCACCTGGATGGGCAGCGCAGTCCTATTGACGCTAGTAGGTTGCAGGTCTGCCTGTCGGAGCTGGCATATCTCTGTCAGCACTTCTTTTCAGAAGCACAGCCTTCAAATGCACTGCACATCAGAGATGTGGAGGTATGAGCGATGTTCTGTGTAAACTCGTGGGGGTAAAGTCTCCTTCCCAAACGTCTGCAACCTCTTCGAATCCGTGACCCAGCATGGCCAAGAACCCGTCTTCCAGCTTGAAGGCGCCTGCCAATAGCAAACAGCATGATACACTGGTGAATGAGTATTGCCTCCATTGAAATCTCTCACTGACCTTATAAGCAAAGTGTCATGGCACATAAAAGTGCTATTTGCAGATCGGAGTTTCACGCAGCGTTCTGCGCGCAACCGTAGCAGTCACAAACAACTGCGATATAATCCTCCAGCCTCCGTTTAAGTATGACAGCAGTAGCATCTGCTGTACCCTGGGACTGCCTGTTTTTTTCAGTCGTTTTCTGGGGCTGGCATTAAATGAGGCGTTAGGGCCGAAAATTCCATCCGGGGTGCTAGCGCAGTCTTGCACGATGATTTACTGATGGTCAAAACAGAGGGCGGGGCGGCAAATCCTGGACGCCCCATTTCACACCCAGAAACAGCATTTCCTGCCCAGCTGGAGCGCGAAATGAGGTACAAAGTGTTATGTATGTAACTATGTAATACTTGCCACCAGAAGGCACGACTGTTGGAGTCTTAATGGTCACCTGCACACACGTGCAGGGCCAGTATAAAAGGGTGGCTGCCAAGTTGTTTAGGCATGCTGGAGTTGTAATAAAGAAGACTAAGGTCATACTAAGTTTAGCTCACAGTACTCAGCCTCATTGAGTTCTTCTATACACAACAATTGGCGACGAGTAACAGAATACTTACCTTCACGCAACCATGGCTGCCGTTGGAATATTAGAGAGATTCGTAGAGGGTGATGATTGGGAAGCCTTCGTCGAGCGTCTTGACCAGTACTTCGTGGCCAACGAACTGGAAGGAGACACTAACGCGGCCAAGCGCAGGGCGGTTCTCCTCACCGTCCGTGGGCCTAAAATATACAGCCTTATCAAGAATCTGCTCGCACCGACAAAACCAACGGAGAAGGAATATACAGAGTTGTGCACACTGGATCGGGACCACAACAAGCTGAAGGAGAGTATCCTCATGGCCAGATATTGTTTTTACACGCACCATCGCTCCAGAGGCCAGGACGTGGCGGATTATGTCGCCGATCTGAGTCGTCTCGCGGGACCTTGCAATTTTGGAGCTGCGTTGGGGCAAATGCTGCAGGACTTTTTCGTGCTGGGCATCAGCCACGAGGTCATTCTTCGAAAGCTGCTGGCTGCCGAAACCCTAGACCTGAGCAGGACCATCGCGATCGCCCAGGCATGCATGACCACAAACGATAACACCAAACAGATATCTTCTCAACATCGAAGCTCACCGGCAGGTACTGTGCATAAAGTTACGTCGCTAACAGGCCGAATTGCATCTGGCAGGGCCTATACGTCTGCGGCTGCAAGACCTGTGATGACTCAGAGTCCGCCATCGGGGGGGTGAATGTGAAGCCATTAGCACCGTGTTGGTGCTGCGGAGGTAATCATCGGGCCCATCAATGTTGATTCAAGCACTACGTGTACAAAGGCTGCGCAATGATGGAGCACCTCCAGCGAATGTGCAAACATGCTGCGACATACCACATGGCAGAGGATGATCGATCCAGCACGGATCACACAGCACAGGCAACTCAACCCGAGGAAGAAGTGTATGGGATACATACCTTCACCACCAAGAGCCCTCCTATAATGCTGAAAGTCAAATTAAATGGAGTTCCAGTATCCATGGAGTTGGACATGGGAGCAAGTCAGTCAATAATGAGCAAGAAGGCTTTCGAGAAACTGTGGGGTAATAAAGCACAAAGGCCCAAACTGAGCCCGATTAATGCAAAGCTGCGTACCTACACCCAAGAGCTCATACCAGTCATTGGAAGTGCGGCAGTGAAGGTATCGCATGATGAAGCTATGCATAACCTATCATTGTGGATTGTTCCAGGCAATGGCCCAACATTCGGCAGAAGCTGGCTAGAAAATATTAGATGGAATTGGAACGACAACAAAGCACTATTTTCAGTGGATGACACCTTGTGTGCTCAAGTGCTGAGCAAGTTTCCCTCGCTATTCGAACCAGGCATCGGCAACTTCGCAGGCACCAAGGTACAGATCCATCTAGGTCCCGATGCATCAAGGCTCGGGCGGTTCCGTACATGATGAGGGAGAAAGTCGAGATCGAACTGGTCGGACTCCAACACGAAGGAATCATATCGCCAGTCGAGTTCAACGAGTGGGCCAGGCCAATTGTTCCGGTGTTGAAAAGCGATGGCACGGTCAGAATCTGTGGAGACTACAAGGCAATGATTAATCGAGTCTCACTACCAGTACCCGCTGCCCAAAGTGGATGATCTGTTCGCAAAGTTAGCGGGGGGGAAGTCGTTCACCAAGTTGGACCTAACCTCCGCCTACATGACACAGGAGCTGGCTGAATCTTCGAAAAGACTGACGTGCATCAACACACACAAAGGGCTGTTTATATACCACAGGGGCCCTTTCAGGATTCGCTCGGCTGCAGCTATTTTCCAGAGAAACACGGAGAGTTGCTGAAATCTGTTCTGCGCACCGTTGTGTTTCAAGACGACATCCTGATCACTGGTCGTGACGCCATCGAATATCTACACAACCTGGAAGAGGTTTTAAGTTGTTTAGACAGAGTGGGACTCAGTCTGAAATGCTCCAAGTGTGTTTTCCTGGTGCCAGAGGTCGAATTTTTGGGCAAAAGATTGCAGCAGACGACATCAGGCCCATGGGCTCAAAGACAGAGGCCATCAAGAATGCACCCAGACTACAGAATGTGATGGAGCTGCGTTCGGTCCTGGGACTCCTCAACTATTTCAGTAACTTTCTACCCGGGTTGAGCACGTTGTTAGAGCCTTTGCACATGTTGCTACGTAAGGGTGACAACCGGGTTTGGGGCAAATCTCAAGACACAGCCTTTGAGAAGGCCAGGAACCTGCTATGTTCAAATAAGTTACTTGTACACTATGACCCATGTAAACATTTAGCTTAACTTGTGACGCCTCATCATACGGGGTCGGCTGAGTGTTACAGCAAGTCAATGTATCAGGCAACCTCCAACTGCTTGCATACTCGTCTAGAAGTCTGTCTAAGGCTGAAAGAGCCGATAGTATGGTCGAGAAAGAGGCGTTAGCATGTGTATATGGGGTTAAGAAAATGTACCAATACCTATTTGGACTTCGGTTTGAGCTTGAAACTGACCACAAGCCGCTCATTTCGCTGTTTTCAGAGAGCAAAGGTATAAACACCAATGCTTCGTCCCGCATCCAAAGATGGGCACTAACATTATCCGCTTATGATTATGTTATCCACCACAGACCAGGCACTGAAAACTGTGCCGATGCTCTCAGCCAGCTACCATTACCCACCACTGGGGTTGAAATGGCACAGCCCGCAGACTTGATATTGGTTATGGATGCTTTTGAGAGCGAGGGGTCACCCGTCACGGCTCATCAGGTCATGACCTGGAGCAGCCAGGATCCTGTGCTATCATTAGTAATGAGTTGCATCCTAAATGGGAACTGGTCAGCTGTTCCCGGGGAAATGCAAGATGAAATTAAGCCGTTTCACCGACGGAAAGATGAAATGTCCATCCAGTCGGATAGTCTCTTATGGGGTAATCACGTGGTTTTGCCAAAAAAAGGCAGTGAAACGTTTATACGCAACCTACACAGTACCCACCCAGGCATTGTTATGATGAAGGCAATTGCCAGGTTGCATGTTTGGTGGCCCGACATTGACTCAGACTTGGAGTCATGCGTGCATCAGTGCAATACTTGCTCACAACTGAGCAATGCACCAAGGTAGGCTCCACTGAATCTGTGGTCACGGCCCTCCAAACCGTGGTGCAGGATCCACATAGTTTTTGCCGGCCCCTTTCAAGGAAAGGTGTTTTTAGTAGTTGTGGACGCTTACTCCAAATGGATTGAATGAGCAATTATGTCATCCAGCACTGTGGACGACCATTGAAAGCCTCCGGGCCATGTTCGCCACCCGTGGCTTGCCCGATATCCTTGTCAACAACAATGGACCGTATTTCACCAGCTCAGAATTCAACGACCTGCAATGGCATCAAGCATGTCAGGTCTGCTCCATTTAAGCCCGCGTCTAATGGTCAAGCGGAGCGGGCAATCCAAACAATCAAGCAGAGCATGAAACGCGTGACTGACGGCTCCCTGCAGACCCGCTTGTCTCGCATTCTGCTTAGTTACCGGACGCGACCCCACTCACTCACCAGGGATCCCCCGGCAGAATTGTTAATGAAGAGAGCCCTCAAAACCAGGCTCTCCCTAGTCCACTCGGATCTTAATGATCACGTGGAAACCCGGCGACACTGGCAGAACAAGTACTACGATCGCGCGGCTGATCATTTGTGACATTGATGTTAACGGCCCTGTGTTTGTCCTGAATTATGGTCATGGTCCCAAGTGGGTTGCTGGCACTGTTTTGGCCAAGGAAGGGGATAGGGTGTTTATAATCAAACTGTTAAATGGCCAAACGTGCAGAAAGCATTTAGATCAGACCAAATTGCGATTTACTGACAACCAGGAATGACTTGAAGAGGACATCACCATCAACGATCCACCAACACACACCCAACCAGCAATTGACCTCGCTGACAACCATGAGGATGAATCCACCATTCCTGACAGTCTGGTCAGACCAGCCGTGGTGCAGTCTGGCCAATTCACACACGCCAGGGCTTGAACATAGACAATCAACCAGGGAGCGAAGGGCTCCGGATCGCCTCAACTTGTAAACAACTTGTACCGAAGACTTTGGGTGGGAGTGATGTTATGTATGTAACTATGTAATACTTGCCACCAGAGGGCGCGACTGTTGGAATCCTAATGGTCACCTGCACACACATGCAGGGCCAGTATATAAGGTTGGCTGCCATGTTGTTTAGGCACTCTGGAGTTGTAATAAAGAAGACTAAGGTCACACTAATTTTAGCTTACAGTACTCAGCCTCGTGGAGTTCTTCTATACACAACACAAAGGAACGGAAAATCCAGCCGCAGGAGTCAGTACTGGATCCATTTGTTCTTGGTAAAAATATATAGATTATTTGGGTTTCGTTATATGGAACACAATCTTGATTCATAGATTGTGGGGTTTGGTAAACAAATGGGTGGACTGTAAAAGATTAGGCATGTCAGCAAAATGGGCAGAGACGTGAAAGAAACAATTTATGTGCTTCCCTAAATTACAACAGTGACTCGACTTCAGAAGTACTTCATTGGCTGTCATGAAAGGTGCTATATAAATGCAAAGTCATTGTTTCTTTCTGGATAAGCGTGATGTAATGCATTTTGGGTGGTAAAACAAGGAATAGGAGTACAAACTCAATGGAAAGACAGTGAAAGATGTGAATGAATCTGGGGGGCTCAAATATATTAATCCTGCAATTATGGCCGACAATATTTTGGGTTATAGAAATAGGGGCATAAAGTGCAAGACTAAAGAAGTACTGATAAATTAATGAAAAAAAAACATTGGTTAGGCCATAGTTAGATTACTATGTGCAGTTTTGGGCATCACATTATAGAAAGTGTACAATGTAGATTCACCAGGATAATGCCAAGAATGGAAGACCATATGTGTGAGGATAAAAAGAGATACTGGGCCTATTTCCACTGGAGCAGAGAAGGCTAATAGGAGATTTAATAGAGGTTTCTAAACTTACGGAGCATGTTGATAGGGGAAGACTATGGGTCGGATTGCCCTGTTTAGTGATGCCTGTTAGCTCATCCGGTGGGGGGGGGGGGTGGGGGGCGGGTGCTACCGGTTCCCACGAAATTGCACGGGAGTTAGTGTAGGCACTGCCCTTGTAGTGCACGCCGCACCCCACCGGTAGCGCCTTGGGCTGGCGCGCAACCGGCGATTACATCATCGCCATGCGTGGCGACCCCTTCGCGCTGCGCGCTGACCCCTTTCCACTCCGCAGCAGACATTGGCCAGCAGCCCACGAGGATGCTGTGAGCAGTCTCAGCGCTAGCCTCGTGGGTTGCAGGGCGGAAGTTAAAGGGGAGGTGGGGACCGCACTGCACCGCACCGCGCCGGCATCTTGCTGATTTGGCTGAGTCACCGGTCGGCCCGACTTCTTCCTCTGTTGCGTGGTCAGGGCTGCCATCATGCAGCCTCGGCACCATGCCACCCTGGTAGCCCATTGGAGGCCATCAGAGGCCTAGCAGAGTGCACAGCAGCCTTCTGCTTTAAACGAAGGAGAGGGGCATTGAAATGCATGAGCGCTATGCGGAGCAGCTGTGTAGTGCTGACCAATGTGCCCCAGTTGCGCTCCACTTCCTATGAGGGGCGGTAACCGCAATTTCACGACCGGAGCAGGACTTCCGTGCCGGGCGCAGGAAATCCCACCCCGAGTCGGTTACTGCCCCCAATCGGGGCGCTGGGGAATTTCGATCCCTATGTCCTCTGGTTCAGAATAAGTGGTAAGGGATCATCAATTTAAAACAGTCACTAAGAGAGTGAGGGCAGAGGTTAAGAAAAATTTCTTTATGCAGAGAGCTTTTGGGTTGCAAAATATTTTTCACAGGGCTTAGGTGCCATTGAGACAGAGACCATTCCATCTTTTATTGAAAACTGATAAATATATGAAGCAGAGGACAGCACGTGGATATAAGGAGCGAGTGGGGCTGAGGGATTCATTTTGTATCGCTCTAGCAAGGAACAAGCACAGAGACAATGGGCCAAATGGCCTCCTTCTGCACTGTAAACCTCTATGATTCTATATTGAGATCAGTTCCAAATATGGTGGCATCTGCACCAGATTGTTGCTGTTATCATTGCACAACATTGGGATTTGACCCAAACCACAGTTTCAATATACTGTCATCCAATTTTCTCTTTGTTCTGTGGAAATTATCTTTGGAGAGCAGAATTGGGTCCTCTTATTCTCTATCCACTTTAAATTCTAAAGCTATCCTAATCTCACAGACGTTAAGGCGAATACAGTAGGGACTTAATTTACTGCCATATTCAAAGAATATCTGTACTGGAGCTCAAAAGCAGATCACAGGTATGGGTGTGTCCCTACTGCCAGGGGCAGTCAAGCCAATAACAAACTAAATAAATACCTTGGGGTGGGCAGGCCATTCTCTTACCATGTGGATTATTGCCCAGACTGCTGCCAAGAAGATGTCATTTACTAACTGAGGTCATTGTCACGTTGAACATTTTATGGATGATTGGGCAGCTCATTCTACTGAAACACAACATTCAGAAACATTTTTTCTTTCAGCTCAGAATTCCCGGTTTGGCTGCACTCAGCTTAAAGGTATATATGAACAATGATGGAACAGGAAAAGAGCCTCTGGTTCATCTAGTCTGTCCCACACATGTGTATCACAATACAGGTGCAATGTCCCGGATCCAGAATTTCAAAAACCGGAATTGTCCGAAAACCAGACATTTTGCGCATCGCAGATAGAGTCATCCGGAATTATTGTCCAAAAACTGGAAATTCTTGAGGCAGCCAATATGGCGACATCAGGAAGCGAGGACGAGGAAACCGATAAAAAGCGCAACGCCAGGGGGCTGCGGGCGTCGTGAATCGGCGGTGGGCGAGGAGCGGAGGAGTGGCGTGAATTATCGAGCAGTGAGGAGCAGAGGAGTGGCGTGAATCAGCGGGCGGCAAGGAGTGGAGGATCGGCGGGCGGTGAGGAGCGGAGGATTGGCGTGAATCAGCGGGCGGCAAGGAGTGGCGGATCGGCGGGCGGTGAGGAGCGGAGGATTGGCGTGAATTGGCGGGTGGCGAGGAATGGAGGATTGGCAGGCGGCAAGAAGCGGAGGATCGATGAGGAGCGGAGCATTGCTGTGAATTGGCGAGTGGCGAGGAGTGGAGGATCAGCGAGGAGCGGAGGAGCGGCGTGAGTTAGCAGGCAGCGAGGTCCGAAATCCGGCAAAACCCGAAATCCAGTACGGATTCGGCCTCAAGAATTCCAGATTTCAGACGTTGTACCTGTATATATACTCCCCATCCCACCTGAATCCATGTGATCTCTTGGGAAAGGCGAAAAACCAGGTAAAAGTCCAGGTCAATATGTGGGGAAAAGATCTGCAAAATTCCTCTCTGACCCCTTAGGCGATCAAAACTACACCGGGGATAACTCTGGACCTAATAATTATATGTTGTACCTACCTTATGTACAAGATGATCTCCGTCCCAGCCAGAAACAGGTCCAGCTCTTGCTTGAAGGAATATAATAGTGATTATATTATTGGATTAATAATCCAGAGAATTTAAGTTCAAATTTCACCATGGCAGTTTGAGAATTTGAATTCAGTTTATAAAAAGCTGAAAATAAAAAAATGGTATCAGTAAAAATGACCATGAAGATTGTTGTAAAAATCCAACAGGTTCACTAATGTCCTTAAGGGAAGAGAACATGACGTCCTTACCCGGTCTAGCCTATATAGAACTCCAGTCCCGCACCAACATGGTTGAATCTTAACTTCCCTCTAAAGTGGCACATCAAGCCACTCAGTTGCAATAAGTGTGGACTATGTACTATGGATGTGCATTGCCAGCGATGCCATACCCTGAGAACTAATTTTTAAAAAACATTCATGGCTGGAATTGTGAGTAACACATGAAATGTATTTTGGTGATATGGGTGGATTTTGTGAGAAAGTTTCTGAATTAAGCATTGACTGACTCTTGAGGGTAGATGTGATAAACTGGCATTCCCAGCCACTCAACACTCAGCAACAATAATAATAAAAACTTGCATTTATATAGTGCCTTTAATGTAATAAATATATTCCAAGGCACTTCACAGGAGTATTATCAAATAAAACCTGACACTGAGGCATGGTGAGATATTAAGTCAGATGACAGTCACAGAGGTCAGTTTTAAGGAGAGTCTTATAGGAGAAGAGAGAGGCAGAGAGGTTTAGGAAGGAAATTCTAGAGCTGAAGGCACAGCCATCAATGGTGGAGCGAAGAAAATCGAGGATGGACAAGAGGTCAGAATTGGAGGGACACAGTGTTTAGCATGCCCATCCTTTTATTTGATATGTATCAGCTGCCAGCAACAGTCAAGAAAGGTGATTTTTTGATGCTGCGTAGAAAATGACATCATGCTATTGACAAAAGCATTTGGCTGCCCATGTTCTAACCAGCACCAAGTCCCGCTCACCCATCACCCCTGCGCTCGCTGACCTACATTGGCTTCCGGTTAAACAATCACATCATTTCAAAATTCTCATCTTTATTTTCAAACCCCTCCCCTCCTGATCTTTGTAATCTCCTCCAGCCCCACAATCCCCCGAGATATCTACGCTCCTCTAAGTCTGCCCTCTTGAGCATCCTCGATTATAATCGTTCAACCATTGTTCGCCGTGCCTTCTGTTGCCTAGGCCCCAAGCTCTGGAACTCCCTGCCTAAACCTCTCCGCCTCTCTACCTCTCTTTTCTCCTTCAAGACGCTCCTTTAAACCTATCCCTTTGACTAAGCTTTTAGTCACCTGCACTAATTTCTATTATGAGACTCGGTGTCAAATTTTTTTATCCCATAATGATACTGTGAGGCGCCTTGGGATGTTTCACTATGTTAAAGGTGCTACATAAATACAATTGTTGTTGTTGTTGTTGAATATTTAAGAATAAAAAGAGCTGCTCATTTTTGAATCTAAGTCAGTATAAATGAATGGAAAAAAAATTCACTCTCCAAATGCCCATTGTTGCACTATACAGACTACAGAGGGGAGATGAAAAAAAACACAACAAATCGTTACGGTCTGGAATGCACTGCCTGAAAGGGTGGTGAAAGCTGATTCAATAATAACTTTCAAAAGGGAATTGGATAAATACTTGAAAAGGAAAAATTTGCAGGGCTATAGGAAAAGATCTGGGGAATGGAACTAATTTTCAAAGTGCTGGCACAGGCACGCTAGGCCAAATGGCCTTTTCTGTGCTATATGTTTCTATGATTCTAATCTTTGGATTGGAAATCTAGTTTCAGTGCTCATCCACATAATAGGGCAAGTGTCTCCCACTGTCAGCACTATGTGGTGGGAATTTGTTAACATTGTGAGCTGTCAAGCTATAGAATGTTTGATAAGAGAAAACACAGCAGGGACCCACTGTAACCGAACTTTCAGCACAATCAAAATATCCTGTAAAAATATCTTTAACAATAAACACAGGGCTGTAACTGCTTATCAGAAACATGTCCGCAAACGTATATACAAAACAGATGTATACGGAATAATTCTATGGATTTGAGCTTCCCAGCAGGAAATGGGTAGAAAGTCATAAGGAACGGGAGCCAAAATTCCCAAAGTGTGTTTCCGGCAGGCAAGGTTCTGCACTAACCCCACACACTCACAAAGACCTCCTTATAAACCACCCCCATAAAGATCCCCTTATAAGCCACAGACTCATAAAAATACATTTTCAAACTACACACTCATAAAAAGCCCCCTTATAAACCACATACTCATAAAAATAACTCATAAACCACACTCATAAAAAAAACCCGAATAAACCACAGATTAATTTAAAAAAACCCTAATAAACGACATACTCGTAAAAAATCCCCTTACAAACCACATACACATAAACATCCTCCAGTAAACCAAGACTCATAAAGACCCCCTTACAAACCACATACTCATAAAGACCCCCCAATAAACCACAGACTCATAAAAACCTCTTTACAAGCCACACACACGTAAAGAATCCCCTTACAAACCATGCACTCGTAAAGAGCCCTCTTATAAACAACATACTCATAAAAATACCTCATAAACCACACTCATAAAGACCCCCTCTTATAAAGCACATAATCTTAAAGGCCGCCTTATAAATCTATCCATAACTGCACACTATGGATAATGCAGTGGGAGCAACTTCACACTCACTAATGTTACATTGGGCTTAATTTTCCCCAAAGCTTTTTTGTGGCGTACTTGGAGAGTTACGCCCGTTTTTTTGGGGACCCAAGTACGCCAAAAAAACATTTTCTATTTCCCCGTTGGATTTCTTCATTTTGGTGCAGCCTAACTGGTCCTTTAGTTTTGGGGATGGAGCCTTGATCTCGCCAAAAAGATCCGGTTGCCACGGTAACCAAGGACACAATGCAGGCTGAGGCTGCAAAGTGAAACATACAGCCCGCTCACAACACATTAAAATATATTGCAGCAACTTAAAAACACATTAAAATACATTGCAGCAACTTACCTCCAATTATTAAAGTCTAAAGTCCCCCCCCTCCCCTCCGGATGCCGGTGCCAATCCCCACCCCTATCCCAGGCCGAAGGGCTTGCCGGTCTGCCTCCCTAGCCTGCCACGAGTTGCTTGCCGGTCCCGCTCCCCCGCCTACCCCTAGCCCCGAGTGGCTTCCGGTCCCACGCCCCCACCCCTCGTCCTGAGTGGCTTGGCAGTCCTGCTCCCCAACCCCTAGCCCTGGCCGAAGGACTTGCCGGTCCATTCCCCCACTTGACCCTGGCCCTGATTGGTCTCCCTGGCCAGCTTGGCCCCTTTCGCGGAAAAAAAACTTACCTAAAAAAATCCCAAATCACTGGTGCAAGTTGATTGGGGAAACTGTGGTTTTTTAAACTTAGGCCAAAAAAAGCAGCCTGCTCCAAAAAAACAGTGCAAATCACTGGGGAAAATTGAGCCCATTAATAGTAGCACTCGTGCCATAGTGTTAATTTAGAATTTTATATAAATTTAAGGTACATTTTACAAGTTAGCACTCCCAGGAACCAGAAAAAACTTATCCAGGGTTCCTGGTCCCAATCATCATCATCATCATCATAGGCAGTCTCTTGAAAGCGAGGAAGACTTGCTTCCACTCTAAAAGTGAGTTCTCAGGTGGCTGTACAGTCCAATGTGAGATTACAGTCTCTACAACAGGTGGGCCAGACAGTCATTGAATGGGTCGGGAGCCTGGTTTGCCGCACGCTCCTTCCACTGACTGCACTTGCTTTCTGCATGCTCTCGGCGACGAGACTCGAGGTGCTCAGCACCCTCCCGGATGCTCTTCATCCATTTTGGAGGATGTTGCACTTTATCAAGGAGGCTTTGAGGTATCATTGAAACGTTTCAAGGTGTCCTTGAAACGTTTCCTCTGCCCACCTAATAATGGCTATACAGAGGCTGCAGTTAGATCTCGAGTTTAGTGTGGATATCCGGTGAGGTTAGGATCACACTTGCCTCCACTGATGAATAGCCCACCGACGATCGCTGTACAGTCTCCTCCAGGAAGAATGGGTGAGGTACGAAAGAGTGGCTGGCATCTGTGGAACCAGAACCTGACAACACACTGTCTTTCACAAAAGAGGAAAGGAAACATGAGCATGAAAATATCCAACGAACCAAAGACTCTCTCAAAACAACAGCAACTAAAAGAAAACAAGAAAGGCTTGCATTTAGATAGTGACGTTCACGACCTCAGGTTGTCCCAAAAGCATTTTATATTGAATGACGTACATTTAAAATATAGTCACTGTTGTAATGTAGACACATAATTTGTGCACAGCAAGATCTTACAAACTATAATGTGATAAATGAGCAGGTTATCTGTTTTAGTGATGTTGGTTGAGGGATAAATGTCAGCCAGGACACCAGGGAGAACTCCCCCTGCTCTTCTTACAAATAGTGCCATGGGATCTTTTACGTCCACCTGACAGGACCGAAGTAGGTTTAACCGCTTATCTGAAAGATGGCATCTCTGACAGTGCAGTATTGTAATGAAGTGACAGCCTGGATTTTGTGCTCAATTTTCTGGCGTGGGTCTTCAACCCACAACAGCTAACTTAGAGGCGAGATTGCTATCACTGAGCCACAGCTGATACCTATAACAAGAACTTGCATTTATATAGCACCTTTAACATACAAAAGCATCTCAAGGTGCTTAATTAAATGAACGACTAGGTACATGTCTGGGTAAGTCTGCGGTAAGTGTAAGCAGTTCGAGGAACTTCAGCTCCGCATTGATGAGCTGGAGTCCGAGCTGCAGACACTGTGACACATCAAGGAGGGGGAGAGTTATCTGGACGCTATGTTCCAGGGGGTAGTCACACCCCTTAGGTTAACTAACTCAGTTTTGGCTAGCGGTCAAGGACAGGAGGGTGTGACGACTATGAGTCAGGAAGGTATGGGTATCCAGGAGGTAGTGATGGAGGAGCCTCGGCCATTGCTCTTGTCCAACAGGTTCGAGGCTCTTACTCCCTGTGTGGACGAGAGCAGGGACTGCAGGGAGGATGAGCAAACTGACCATAGCACCGTGGTACAGCGGGGGGAGTAAAAATAAACATTGTAGTAGTAGGGGACAGTATCATTAGGGGGATAGATATAGTTCTCTTCAGCCGCGAGCGTGAATCCCGAAAGCTGTGTTGTTTGCCCGATTCTAAAACTAATTAGTCGGGGGAGGTTTCAGGTGAGCTGCAACCTAAAAGCTCAAAGAACAAGGTGAAGGCAATAAAGCAGGGAGAAATGAAAACCAGAGCGTGACAGGAAGGGACAGAATCAATAAACATGAGTGTATCAGAAACTGGGGCCATAGCAGGAGAAAATGGTAAGAAAACAAATTTAAAAGCTCTTTATCTGAATGCACACAGCATTTGTAACAAATTAGATGAGTTGTCGGCACAAATAGTTACAAATGGGTATGATCTGGTAGCCATAACAGAGACGTGGTTGCAAGGTGACCAAGACTGGGAACTAAACATTCAGAGGTACTTGACAATTCGGAAGGACAGCCAGAAAGGAAAAGGAGGTGGAGTAGCTCTGTTGATAAAGGATGGAATCACTGCAATAGTGAGAAACGATATTGGCTCAAATCATCAGGATGTTGAAACAGTATGGGTGGATATTGTAGTGTCCTTAGATCTTACTATAGAATCACATGAGGCATGTACTGCAGACAAGATCACAACGTGACCTGAACCTGTGTGGGATCTCCCTTTATATACCTGGATGACCAGGTGAGGAGTGTCTCCCACAAGTTCACCCCCTGGGGTCAAGGTGTGCATTTCTCAGGTGTATACAGTGTACAGTGTTGTTACATAAAGTTACAGTTATGTGAAGGTTACAAACATGACAGATATAAGGAATAATAAGGGGAACAAGTCACTGGTAGGCGTAGTCTATAGACCCACTACCAGTAGCAACTCTGTTGGTCGGAGTATAAACTAAGAAATAGTGGGGCTTGTAAAAAGGGAACAGCAATAACCATGGATGATTTTAACCTGCATATTGATTGAACAAATCAAATTGGTCAGGGTAGCCTTGAGGAAGAATTCAGAGAGTGCATAAGGAACGGGTTCCTTGAGCAGTATATAATGGAACCAACCAGGGGGCAGGCTATCTTAGATCTGGTCCTGTGTACTGAGACAGGATTAATAAACAATCTCCGAGTAAAGGATCCCCTTGGAATGAGTGATCATGGCATGGTTGAATTTCAAATTCAGATGGAGGGCGAGAAAGTGGGATCTCAAACCAGCATACTAAGCTTAAATAAAGGAGACTATGAAAGTATGAGGGAAGAGATGGCTGAAGTGGACTGAGAAAATAGATTAAAATGTAGGATGGTTGATGAACAGTGTCATACATTTAAGGAGATATTTCATAACTCTCAAGAAAAATATGTTCCAGTGAGGAAGAAAGACTGTAAAGAAAAGGTAGCCATCCATGGCTAACTAAAGAAATAAAGGATGGTATTCAATTAAAAACAAAGTGGCCAAAACTAGTGGGAGGACAGAAGATTGGGAAGCTTTTAAAAACCAGCAAAGAATAACTAAAAAAAATTAAGAAAGGGAAGATAGACTATGAAAGTAAACTACCACGAAATATAAAAACAGATAGCAAGAGTTTCTACAGGTAGAATGTAAAAGAGTGGCTAAAGTAAATGTTGATCCTTTAGAGGATGAGACCGGGGAATTAGTGATGGGGAACATGGAGATGGCAGAAACTCTGAACAAATATTTTGTATCAGTCTTTATGGTAGAGGACACTAACAATATCCCAACAGTGGATAGTCAAGAGGCTATACGGGGGGAGGAACTTAATCCAATCACAATCATTAAGGAGGTGGTATTCAGTAAGATAATGGGACTAAAAGCAGAATCCTCTGGACCTGATGGCTTGCATCCTGGGATCTTAAGAGAAGTAGCGGCAGGGATAGTGGATGCATTGGTTGTAATTTACCAAAATTCCCTGGATTCTGGGGAGGTCCGAGCAGATTGGAAAAAAGGCAGACAAAAAACAGGAAACTATAGACCAGTTAGCCTAACATCTATGGTTGGGAAAATGTTGGAGTCCATTATTAAAGAAGCAGTAGCAGGACATTTGGAAAAACATAATTCAGTCAGGCAGAGTCAGCATGGATTTATAGAGGGGAAGTCATGTTTGACAAATTTGATGGAATTCTTTGAGGATGTAACGAACAGAGTGGATAAAGGGGAACCAATGGATGTGGTGTATTTGGACTTCCAGAAGGCATTTGACAAGTTTCCACATAAAAGGTTACTGTACAAGATAAAAGTTCAGGGGGTTGGGGGTAATATATTAGCATGGGTAGAGGATTGACTAACTAGCAGAAAACAGAGAGTCAGGATAAATGATTCATTGTCGGGTTGGCAATCAGTAACTAATGGGGTGCCGCAAGGATTAGTGCTGAGACCCCAACTATTTACAATCTATATTAATGACTTGGATGAAGGGACCGAGTGTAACGTAGCCAAGTTTACTGACGATACAAAGATGGGAGGAAAAGCAATGTTTGAGGGCACAAAAAATCTGCAAAAAGACAGACAGGCTAAGTGAGTGGGCAAAAATTTAGCAGATGGAGTATAATGTTGGAAAGTGTGAGGTGATGTACTTTGGCAGAAAAAATTAAAAAAGAGCAAGTTATTATTTAAATGGAGAAAAATTACAAAGTGCTGCAGTACAGCGGGACCTGGGGGTCCTGGTGCATGAAACACAAAAGGTTAGTATGCAGGTACAGCAAGTGATCAGGAAAGCCAATGGAATCTTGGCCTTTATGGCAAAGGGGATGGAGTATAAAATCAGGGCAGTCTTGCTACAGTTATACAGGGTATTGGTGAGGCCACAACTAGAATACTGCATACAGTTTTGGTTTCCATATTTAAGAAAGGATATACTTGCTTTGGAGGCAATTCAGAGAAGATTCACTAGGTTGATTCCGGAGATGAGGGGGTTGACTTATGATGAAAGGTTGAGTAGGTTGGGCCTCTACTCATTGGAATTCAGAAGAATGAGAGGTGATCTTATCAAAACGTATAAGATTATGAGGGGTCTTGACAAGGTGGATGCAAAGAGGATGTTTCCACTGATAGACTAGAACGAGGGGGGCATAATCTTAGAATAAGGGGCTGCCCATTTAAAACTGAGATGAGGAGGAATTTTTTCTCTCAGAGGATTGTAAATCTGTGGAACTCGCTGCCTCAGAGAGCTATGAAAGCTGGGACATTGAATAAATTTAAGGTGGAGACAGACAGTTTCTTAACCAATAAGGGAATAAGGGGTTATGGGGAGCGGGCAAGGAAGTGGACCTGAGTCCATGATCAGATCAGCCATGATCGTATTAAATGGTGGAGCAGGCTCGAGGGGCCGTATGGCCTACTCCTGCTCCAATTTCTTATGTTCTTATGTACATCATTAGCTGAAGGCATCATTGAGTGAAATGGAGCTTGGGGTCATTGTCTGAATCACCATTTTGATATAATGCAACCTGACGTTGGTGATTTGAAAAACAATTTCTTAGCCAATAGTCTGTTCCTAAAGCACCTCCCAGACATTGAAAGGACTGGGAGTGAGATATATGGAACTCTATACCAGCCAGTTTTGTTTTCAATACACTATACAATATAATCATCTATTAACACTACATCACAAGAGCACCATAATCACTGAGGTGGCATTCACAGAGTATTTGCGAGGTATTTATCAAATGATAAATCTCAGCAAATGTTAATAAACACTTCGGGTTGGATTTTCATCATTTAGCCCTACATTGGTTTTCCGGTGGTATTTCGGTGCTATTTAAAAATTGAGTTTTTGTTTTACTACCAAAATACCACTCTCATTCAAAAGACACTATTTTCATCAAATAAAACCAGTGGTAGGACTAACTGTATTTCATTCTTATTTTTCAATGTGCAGCACTGAAAGTAAAATGGGTGGTATTTTTGTGCATGCGTCATCAGTACCTGCCCACTCCTCCTCTCCCCAACATGGCCTTACCTTGGGCCAGCTGCTCCTCCTCTCCCCACCACCCCTAGTGCTCCCTCTGAGGCCGGGTCGGCGTGCTGCTTCCCGCTGCCTCCAGTGCTGACTGCGTCCGATGGGCGGCCGCTCCTCCTCTTTCCGCCGCCTCCGCTGCTTTCTCCGAGGCCGAGGTGGCGTGCTCTCCCCCAAGTTCTCCCAATCTCCCCACCCGCCCCACATCACCAGGTGCTTACGAAGCCCACCCACCGGATGTGTTGTTCCCCTGCACCCTTGTTGACTCGGTCCCAGCCTGGCCCAGTGGTGTGCATGGCATCCCTTGAAGGATGGAGACATGGAGATATGGGACACTGTGGGGACATGGGATACTGTGGGGACATGGGACACTGTGGGACATGGGACATGGGACATGGGACACTGTGGGACATGGGACACTGTGGGACATGGGACATGGGACATGGGACACTGTGGGACATGGGACACTGTGGGACATGGGACACTGTGGGGACATGGGACATGGGACACTGTGGGGACATGGGACACTGTGGGGACATGGGACATGGGACACTATGGGACATGGGACATGGGACCCTGTGGGACATGGGACACTGTGGGGACATGGGACATGGGACACTGTGGGGACATGGGACACTGTGGGACAGGGGACACTGTGGGGACATGGGACACTATGGGACATGGGACATGGGACACTGTGGGACATGGGACACTGTGGGGACATGGGACATGGGACACTGTGGGGACATGGGACACTGTGGGACAGGGGACATGGGACACTGTGAGGACATGGGACATGGTGATCTTCTTCCAGCTCTATTCTGCATCATATAAGTAGTCAGCAATATTGGCAGAGATATTTTAGGCCCCATTCCTTTAAATGTCCTGCAAATATTTTCAAAATTTCCTCAAACGTCCTCCAATTTTCTTAGATATCCTTAAAATGTCCTCCAATTTACTCAAATAATAAATTTAAATCCTCAAATAACCTTAAAATCTAACTCTGAACTCACATAAATATGTCTGTGTAAAGCTCAGCCTTCTCTCATGTGGAATGGACTGCAGCTCCATTTTTTAAAATGGCGTCTGTCGCACTGGATTCGATCAGATCAGACTGCACTTTTCTCAGTGGTCAGTGGTTAAAATTGTGGTATTGATGAATTCACCTCTGGTGGTAATTTTCAGTGGTATTTCGGTGTTGCACTCTTAATGATGTAATAAAAACGGAAAAAAATAAGATCGGTGGTATTTTTTTACCACCGGTGGTAAATCACTGATGGATTTAACACTGTTGGTATTTTGGTGCAAATTATGAAATCGGGTATTTTTTGTGGTAAATGGGTGGTAAATAGGTGGTAAATGATCGAAAAAATGACAAAAATCCAGCCCTTCATTTCTAAGGCTTTTATCTTGTTGACTATCATTCATTCATCAGAGAAGCACAGCCCTTTTTATTAATACATTTCTAACATTGACTCAGAGTATTTACCTTACAAACAAAACTGACCAAACAAAGAAGTGTACCTTTCCTTGGTGCTGTGCCTTATCACCTAAATATTAATTGGATCTTTTCATGGGCAGTGTTTTGCTGTGTGAAGTAAAATCGAACAGCTAGTCATTGTAAATAGTGGATTTTTTTTTGCAAACACTCTCATTGAACTTCACTGAACTTCATGTCAAAGAAGAATGCAAAACGCACCACCTGCTCTTAAAGGGATGTCATTGGGAAAGAAAGCATAAAGGATCCTTGGCTTTATAAGTAGAAGCATGGAGTACAAAATCAAGGAAATGATGGTAGACCTTTATAAATAATTGTGTAGGCCTCAGCTGGAGTTCTGTGTCCAATTCTGGGCATCACACATCACGAAGGATGTCAAGACCTTGGAAAGTGTGTGGAGGAGATGTATTAGAATGGAATCAGGGATCAGGGACCTTTGTTACGCAGAGAGACAAGAGAAGCTGGATTGGTCTCCTTAGTGCAGAAAAGGTTAAGGGAAAATTTAATGGAGTTTTTGATAAAGTAGATAGGGAGAAACTATTTCCAATAGCAGGAGAGTAGGTAACCAGAGGACACAGATTTAAATCAGGCAAAAGAAACATTGGAAAAATGAGAAAAAAATTACGCAGCGAGTTGTTATGATCTGAATGCATTGGCTGAAAGGGTGGCAGAAGCAGATTCCATCATAACTTTCAAAGGGAAATTGGACATACACTTGAAAAGGAAACATTTGCAGGACTATGGGGTGTGAGCAGGGGAGTGGGACTAGTTGAATAGCTCTTTCAAAGAGCCAGCACAAGCCTAATGGGCCGAATATCCTCCTGTGCCATATGATTCAATGGGCTAGACTTTCCACTTCAAATCGCTGGGTTAGTGCCCATATATCTCCCAAAAAGGGCTGATATCACCCAAAAATGGGAAGTTGGGACACATCGCTAAGCTTATCGGCGACACATCGCCCGGTGCAACTTTCGGCTCACATCGTCGAGGTGATTGCTGAAGTGATCGCCCACACATCGCCCAGCCCAACTTTCGGCACATTGCCGGCACATCGCTGGACTGATCGCTCGCCGAGAACATCACTGGAGAATAGTTGCTATTGCCTGGCCTTCCTCACAGAACTGGGTACTACAGACGCCATTTTGAATGTCGGAGGAAGACAGGAGGCCTCGTAAACAGGGGCTTAGATAGTTTGTGAATTATTTAAGGGCCTTTTAAAGATAGATACGCTCACAATTAGGCGTGTTCTTATATTTATATAAATTAGTGACGTTTCGTACTTACTTGGTTTGGCCTGGACATTGTTTAACAGTTGCACTAATGTTCTATTTTAACTTACATTATTAGAAGACACTGCACAACAATTGTAAAGTGAAATAAAATGGTTTTAATAAAATGACAACTGTTGAACGTAATTTTTCAATTACAAACACACTCCCACCCCCCACCCCGCCACCCACACCCCAACAGTGAAACGACAATACCAACAATAAATGTGAACAATAGGAACAATATTAAAAAGAGTGCACCCCCCTCCCTACCTGCGGCCACGTTTCCCTCCAGATCCTGCACCTCCCGTGTCGTTGCCTCACCCACCTGCTTTGATCCATGGGTACTGCTGCGAAGCTGGCATGCAGTGAGTGATGGCAAGACTTCCTGCCGTGGTGGGGACATACGGGGACATACTGGGACGATCGCCTGTTGCGGGGAAGAAAAAAAACAGGGGGATCGCCTGCCGAGTCAGGAGGTGGTGCATCCTCTTGACCTACCTGTGTGCCGGTGCTTGTGGTCATGGAGTGCAGCGCCGTGTACCGCCAAGAACGCATGCCACATGGCATGGTTGGATGAGGAGATTCCACGCAACTCCAGGATCAGCTGCTGCATTGCCTCCGTTTGGCGAGCAGACACCCGGGAGAATTCCTGCGTGAACCCTACAAACACCAGGAGCTGCTCGCACTGGATCATGTCAGGCGCTCCACGCGGTGGTTCAGTGTAGGCTTTTACTCAAGCCGCTGACCTGGCCTCCGTGGGGTCTGCGACAGCACCAATGTGCGCCTTGGCGTCGCCAACTGCATGCCGCTTGGTTCCGGTAGCTCCTCAGTTGGGATCCCCATCGTGGCCACAAGTTCCCCAGACAGAGGGATGCAAGGGGCATTCTCCTCTGTCTCCGGGTATTCCTCCTCCTCCTCGAGCTCGGTGGTCTCCTCCTCTTCACCACCCGTGGTGAATGACACATGCAGTGGGTCAGGTCCATGTGAGTGTCTGTCCTCCCGTTGTGCCTCTGGAGCTGTTAAAGCTGTGAGACACAACTGAGATTATTAGAGTAAAAGGCATTGTTGCGTCGCGCTGGCATACGTAGGAGGAACAGAACCAATCCCACAAATGTGACAAAGAAATGTTACATATTAATGCATCATATAGTGGTATCTATGGCAGTACATCGATGTGGAAATCACTGCTCCAGAGAGCTGTGGAGGCTGGATCAGTCGCAGATAGACAGAATGATAAGGGAGTGAGGGTTTATGGGGCGCGGACAGAGAAGGGGACAAATGGCCAGACGGACTGCTCTTATGTTCTTATGTTGTCGACCTGAGCGTGGCAGAGGGTCGCACAGAGGCTGCATGCATAACATGACATCATTCGTCTATGATATGAGAATGAAATGATGTCACAAAGCTCTTACACTGCTTGACACATTACTCACGTGATGCATGCGATGGTCCGGCAACACCACGGGTGGTGACCGCTCGACTGTGGGCCCCCACTAGTGCTGCAGCACGTTCCGCCAGGTCGGTGAGAGTCTGTATTACAGCAGGGCCTCCCCCGGTGCACCTCCGCTGAGCCCGATTATGAGATATCTTCCTCTACGAACGTGAATAGAGCATGGTATAAGCCACTTGACTAGGTTATGTCATTTATACACAACAGTTTCAAACGTTATATGCTAATAGGAGTTGTGTCCACAATTCAATGCCAGTATTTGATGTCCAAACGTGTTCCAGGCTAGACAGTGAGCAAAGGCAGCTCTCCCCCAGTCCATGATGGGTCCCTGTGTAAGTGACAGCAGCCAGAGAGACTTAAAACAGGCACCGGTTCATGGCCCTGTCCAGTTCTTAGTGGGGATGATATATGTTATATGTTAGAATAACAAGCTTACATTCAATCCAGGAGAATTACCATTATAATGATTATTATACTTAAAATGTGCATCATTAAAATATAAAGTCGTACTTACTCTTGCTGAAGCAACGAGGCTGTTCCAGCGTTTGCGGCACTGGTCGGAGCCCCTGGGCTCGTGGGACGCAGACGAGATGACCTCGGCTATCTCGCCCCATACCCTGCGGTACGCCCGTGTGCTGGTTTCCCACCACGCTCCCCCCCCGGTCAATTGGGTCCAGTGGGAGTGCCCCTCCGCCACGAGGGCCTCGTTGGTCTCCTCGGAGAAGGGTTTGGCCCTCTTCCTCCCCATCTCCACATCTCTCCTACTTTCATCGCTGCCAGACATATTTCTCTGTCTTTCTTTCTCGCTCTCTCTCTCTCTCTTTTCTCTCACCTCTCGGTCTCTGCCTTCCTCCTCTCTCTCTATCTCTCTCTCTCTCCCTCTCTCCTCTCTCGATCTCTCTCCCCCTTCTGCGCATGCGTGGATGACCCCTGACCTCCTAAAACGTGGGAAAACATGGCCAACAAAAAAAAAAAATTGCATACCCTTCGACATCGCTGGGCGATGTGACATCGCTGGGCTATCACCGAGCCGAAAATCGCGATCCAAAAAATGGGCGATGTTCGAGCAATCATGAAGGTTGCAACATCGCTAAGGCTGGAACATTGCCCATTTTTTGGACCCTAGCGAACAACGTGGAAAGTCTAGCCCATTAAGAGACACAATAACATTTATAAATGGGTTGATATAATCGAATGTGAGTTAATGCACCATAATAATTTTGTCCCAAACCTTTACAATTTGAAGAATGTTGCATGGCAACATGCCAAGTTTTTGCAGTTTGAGAAATATAAACTCACCCACTTCAATTTCATCATTAATCATGCTTGGGTTCGATTTATGTTAGTAGTAAAATAAAAGTGCATTGAAGCAAAATAACAGATATGGTAAGAATGTTGATATTTCACTGTATGTTCAAGACTCACAATACTGAAATAACCAACTCAACAGATAACAAATCAAATTGTCGAAAAAAATAATGTTATCTAATTAATGTTGCACATCAAATGCTGTGAGTTACTTTATCTCACCAGGTGCTGTGTAGTATTTGACCTCACCGGACGCTATGTGTTAACTCACCAGATAGTGGACTGGAAATTTGGCTTCGTAGCCCAGTTTTTTGGTGCCATGGACGCTGTTTTGTGCCCATAATGGCGTCTCGCCACGCAGGCACACTTCTATTGCAGGCCACACCAGACGCCATTTTGGTGAGGTTGCTAGCCCTGGTGCTGGGAGCGTGTACAGAGTAGGCAGGTCATGACTTTAGTCAGCGTGTAATGATGATTTGACGCCAGCACTGCCATTTTCGACCTCACGCTGCAGCCAACTCCCTTTCTTTAACATATATAGCTGAAGATGCGTTCAGCAGCAGGAAGGATCCCCCATCTGTGCTATTTAAAGGGATCATCACCTGCTTTCAGGTTAGTTTCTGATCGATTTCTACTGATTCTTGGCGAGTGTGTAGAGGTCTTTCTTGCACTTGGTATCTTATTTGAAGTTGCTGAAGTGTCAAGCGAGTGGCGTGGCAGGTTCCTTTAAGGCTTCTGACCTGACCAATGGCTCCAACACACGGTGCTGTAGTTTGTATCCTCCTTGGCCTTCAGCATGGCAGGGAGAATGAGCACAGGCGACACAGAGGGGGACAAGCTGGTCAAAGAGGGAGGAGAGGGAGAAGGACGCTCAGCAGGAGGCCATATCCAGAAAGGGTCTTCAGAGCGCAATTCTCCCACCACAACCTCAGCGAGGAACAGTGTATACGATATCTACGTCTCACTAAGGAGGTGCTAATTGAAATCTGCTCCCTGTTGCAGAGACACCAGCAGTCGGGTGAGGACGGCATTGCCAGTGGCTGTGCAGGTGAGCGAGGCCATGAAGTTTTATGCGTTGGGCTCCTTTCTGGTTGCAGCAGGCGATATTTGCAATATCTCGTAGTTCGCCGTTCACCATTGAATAAAGGAGGTCACCGAGGCTCTGTATGCAAAGAGAGCTGAATACATTTGATTCTCTATTGCCAGAGAGAAGCACGCGGAGCGAGCATACGGATTCGCCAGGATAGCAAGCAGGCTTCCGCATGGTGCAGGGTGCCATTGACTGCACACACGTCGCTTTGGAGGCTCCGCATGTGAATTTGGAGATGTACCACAACTGCAAGGGATTCCACTCCCTCAATGTACAGCTGGTGTGTGGCCATACACAGGGCATTATGCAAGTCAATACTTAATATCCTGGTAGCAGCCAAGATGACTTCATTCCATGGCAGTCCACTCTACCATCTGTTTTTCAGCCACCATGACAAATGAGAGGGTGGCTACTGGACGATAAGAGCTATCCGCTGAACACCTGGCCCAAGACATCGGTGCGCAACCAATCACACATGGGCAGCATGCATATAACAAAAGCCATGATGCAACACAGAATTTGACCGAGCTGACCATTGGGGTCTGTAATGTATTGGCTTCATGGGTTCTTTGTTTAAGAATTCATTGTAACACATTGCTATTAAGAACTAGTTGGTTTATTAGCAAAAGATTTAACAATTGCATTACACATTACCAATTCATCCATCAGGCTCACAACCACCTGCCTCAACATGGATCCCCTGGACCCAACTGGCTGGGGTTTTATTGAGTCTTGTGAACATCACGTGACTGGCTAAGCCACTCCCAACTCAACAGCTCTTCAAACCTGTGAGCATACACACAGATGCATACATTAAAGGGTCCTTAGACAACACTTCTGCTGCCTGGACTGCTCTGGAAGAGCCCTGCAATACTCGCCAGAGCACGTCTCAAAATTTCTCTTGGTCTGCTATATACTGTTCAACTTCGCTATAATGAAGGCCAAGCCCTTGCCAGAAAGGGATGTCTTGGTCCAGGTATACAGTGAAGAACTGAGGAAGAGGAGGAGGAGAAAGAAGAGGAGGAGAAGGAAGAGAAGGAGGAGGCAACCTAGACAGCTCTTTTCTCACTGGCTGCCCGACCAGCTGATCTGACTACGTACCAGTGAATGCAACCCCAATTCCCCATTCACCCAACGTCCCACACCTTACCTTCTCTCAGTTACAATACAGTCCCATCACAGCATCCACTTGGCCACAATGCGAAAATAAAAGCCACCACAAATCATCCCAGAGTACTTAAGGAGGTGGCCTTGGAAATAGCGGATGCATGGACAGTCATTTTCTAACATTCCATAGACTCTGGATCAGTTCCTATTGAGTGGAGGGTAGCCAATGTAACCACACTTTTTAAAAAAGGAGGGAGAGAGAAAACAGGGAATTATAGATCGGTCAGCCTGACCTCAGGAGTGGGTAAAATGATGGAATCAATTATTAAGGATGTCGTAGCAGCGCATTTGGAAAGAGGTGACATGATAGGTCCAAGTCAGCATGGATTTGTGAAAGGGAAATCATGCTTGACAAATCTTCTGGAATTTTTTGAGGATGTTTCCAGTAGAGTGGACAAGGGAGAACCAGTTGATGTGGTATATTTGGACTTTCAGAAGGCTTTCGACAAGGTCCCACACAGGAGATTAATGTGCAAAGTTAAAGAACATGGGATTGGGGGTAGTGTGCTGACGTGGATTGAGAACTGGTTGGCAGACAGGAAGCAAAGAGTAGGAGTAAATGGGGACTTTTCAGAATGGCAGGCAGTGACTAGTGGGGTACCGCAAGGTTCTGTGCTGGGGCCCCAGCTGTTTACATTGTACATTAATGATTTAGACGAGGGGATTAAATGCAGTATCTCCAAATTTGCGGATGACACTAAGTTGGGTGGCAGTGTGAGCTGCGAGGAGGATGCTATGAGGCTGCAGAGTGACTTGGATAGGTTAGGTGACTGGGCAAATGCATGGCAGATGAAGTATAATGTGGATAAATGTGAGGTTATCCACTTTGGTGGTAAAAACAGAGAGACAGACTATTATCTGAATGGTGACAGATTAGGAAAAGGGGAGGTGCAACGAGACCTGGGTGTCATGGTACATCAGTCATTGAAGGTTGGCATGCAGGTAAAGCAGGCGGTTAAGAAAGCAAATGGCATGTTGGCCTTCATAGCGAGGGGATTTGAGTACAGGGGCAGGGAGGTGTTGCTACAGTTGTACAGGGCCTTGGTGAGGCCACACCTGGAGTATTGTGTACAGTTTTGGTCTCCTAACTTGAGGAAGGACATTCTTGCTATTGAGGGAGTGCAGCGAAGGTTCACCAGACTGATTCCCGGGATGGCGGGACTGACCTATCAAGAAAGATTGGATCAACTGGACTTGTATTCACTGGAGTTCAGAAGAATGAGAGGGGACCTCATAGAAACGTTTAAAATTCTGACAGGTTCAGACAGGTTAAATGCAGGAAGAATGTTCCCAATGTTGGGGAAGTCCAGAACCAGGGGTCACAGTCTAAGGATAAGGGGTAAGCCATTTAGGACCGAGATGAGGAGAAACTTCTTCACCAAGAGAGTGGTGAACCTGTGGAATTCTCTACCACAGAAAGTTGTTGAGGCCAATTCACTAAATATATTCAAAAAGGAGTTAGATGTAGTCCTTACTACTAGGGGGATCAAGGGGTATGGCGAGAAAGCAGGAAGGGGGTACTGAAGTTGCATGTTCAGCCATGAACTCGTTGAATGGCGGTGCAGGCTCGAAGGGTCGAATGGCCTACTCCTGCACCTATTTTCTATGTCTATGTTTCTAAACATTACAAACCAACTTTATACATTGATCCATCGAATATTACATAACAAAGTCAACTGTGTCATTGCCTGTCCTAGTGCTCCAGTGCAGTGCTACTCCATTGGCTACAGCTTGACTGGTGGAAGGCAGCTGACCTTCAGTGGGGGAGATTGCAAATGACCTTGCAGGATGATCTCGAGCTGCACTGGGCCTAGAAGGCTTGGCCTTAGACGCCATCACCTCGCCATGGGCGGCAGCAGTCTGGGCTGGTTGGCTGGCTAACTGAAGAGCACTCGTGGAGTAGCAGTGTTAGGAGGACAAATGCTGTAATCCTGAGAGAGGATAGCAGGTCCGTGCTCTTTGGAGCCACTGCCACTCCCCTGGGTGGCCGCCTCTGCAATCCAACTATTCTGTTGGAGGAGAGATTGCTGGACTGCTGTGGCATCCTGCAAGCCCCTTTCCAAACTGAAAACCACATCCATGGCAGCAGTGTGTGCTTGCGTGGCAGCAAGTTGAGTTTGCGTGACGTCAGTTTGAGCTTCCACTGTAGCACTCAGACATTGGATGGCGTCTTCTTGTGCTGCAATGGAACCTGAGACGTTGGCCATCAAACGCTGCATCATGGTTGGGTTCACAAGTATGCTAATGGAGTTGCGCATCACTTCCAGGCTGGAAATGATGGGCTCCAAGCTCTGCACAAAGCACTGTACAAGGTTGGTGCCGGACTCCTCCATGCTCCTTGACATTGCGCTCAGGGTTCTTGGCAGGCCTGCCAATGTGCCAAACATTTCATTGTGCATACACATCAGCCTTCCACTGTAGGCTGCCCCATTGAAGTCCACGCAGCGCGGGCGTGACTGGGAGTGGTGGCAACAGAGGCAGCGGCATAAAGTGAGCAACGGAGAAGGCCCAGCACATAGCGCGGACCTCAGTGAGAGCGGTGGGAGCAGAGGCGGCGACATAAGGTGAGCTGAGCGGTGAATTAAAAACAAAAACCAAAAGGAGTGATGTCACAGGACAGCAGGGAGATGATTGGTTGATATTACGGTTCTTTTGCTCTCTAGGTTAGGTAAGTGGTTTAAATTCAGAACTGGGAGAGTATTAACTACTATGGGCTAGAACCTCCACTATTGTGCTTATCGCCCAAAAATGGGCGATACTTCTGGCGTGGGCAGTAAAAAAGGATTTTCAGATCGCTAGCTTCTCGCCCATTCTCAAAACACCTAGTTTACATTTTTGAAAATGGGCGTTACCGTGAGTGATATCAAATAGGCGGTAGCGTTAAAGTTTTATGACCTTCTGCCATAAAGTGCGGCTGTCCTTAGCAACGCTCGATTCCCGCGATTCAGGAGGTCAAGGGTTACCATGACATACGCAAAAGAGGAGACAGAGAGAGAGAGAGGGAGCTCAGAGGGACTGAAGGCGTGGCTGGGTGTGGTGTGGCTGCTTTGGGAGGAAGGAGGAGACTTTACAGCTTCACAGCAAGTAGGCAAACAAGAAGTAGCTGTTACCAGCCACATATTTGACCGAATTTGCCCTATAATGGAGGGAGAGGAGGAGGCATCGCAGCACGCTGTGGAGACTGACGCTGGAGAGAGCAGTGAGGTGGGAGAGGAGCACATTGGAGGCCGCAAAAGAGCTTGGAGGTTCTCGGATGAGGCAAATGCCTCCCTCCTGCAGGAGGTCGAGTAACGCTGGTGTTGACACCCCAAAGGCCTACCAGAGTATATGGACCGAGAAAGAAGAGGTGATCTCATCGGCGACCAACGAGATGCGTGAGAGCAACCAATGCCGCAAACGATGGAACGACCTTGTGGGATCCGCAAGAGTAAGTATTACATTGATTTACATGTACTTATGCATTTATATAATTTGATTTGTAACAGTCATGAGTGACTATCAGCAGATGTGACATCTTGCACTTTTACCGGGAATGTTTTACTCAAAGCCTGCGGTCACGTAGTTCGTCGTTAGGTAAAGAATGTTAATAATCATAATAGTCATGACTACATCTGTTGGTTATGTGTTGTATCAGTCTCTGTGACAGTACATAGCAATGATATCATGCAATGATCTCATGCCATGTCGTCCTGTCACCTTTTACGGAAGGAGCTATCGACGATGAGTTCTATGCAGAGGCGAACAGGTGGCGGGCCAGCAGTCCCCAGCGACATCACTGACATGGAAGAGCGAGTGCTAGCACTCGTGGGGAAGTACCCCCAACAGCCACAGACGCATCTGCAGACCCTGAAGTGATGCCCCGTGAGTAAAGCTTACACCATTGCGTGATGTAAAGTCAATAGATGCCACACCAACTCATATCCGACCAATCATATATGATAGATGATTTCTAAAAGTGTCCGAGAACTAATGCTGGCCTAATGAAAATTATTGCAATCCACAATGTGTTGATGGGACCATAGAAACATAGAAACATAGCAAATAGGTGCAGGAGTAGACCATTTGGTCCTTCGAGCCTGCACCACCATTCAATATCATGGCTGACTATTCACCTCAGTACCCCTTTCCTGCTTTCTCTCCATACCCCTTGATCCCTTTAGCGGTAAGGGCCACATCTAACTCCATCTTGAATATATCCAATGAACTGGCATCAACAACTCTCTGCGGTAGAGAATTCCACAGGTTAACAACTCTCTGAGTCAAAATGTTTTTCTTCATCTCAGTCCTAAATGGCTTATCCTTTATCCTTAGACTGTGTCCCCTGGTTCTGGACTACCCCAACATCGGGAACATTCTTCATGCATCTAACCTGTCCAGTCCCGTCAGAATTTTATATGTTTCTATGAGATCCCCTCTCATCCTTCTAAACTCCAGTGAATACAGGCCCCGTCGATCCAGTCTCTCCTCATATGTCAGCCCTGCCATCCCAGGAATCAGTCTGGTGAACCTTCGCTGCACTCCCTCAATAGCAAGAACATCCATGCTCAGATTAGGTGGCCAAAACTGAACACAATATTCCAGGTGAGGCCTCACCAAGGCCCTGTACAACTGCAGTAAGACCTCCCTGCTCCTGTACTCAAATCCCCTAGCTATGAAGGCCAACATACCATTTGCCTTCTTCACCGCCTGCTGTACCTGCATGCCAACTTTCAATGACTGATGTACCATGACACCCAGGTCCCCTTTTCCTAATCTGCCGCCATTCAGATAATATTCTGCCTTCGTATTTTTGATACCAAAGTGGATAACCTCACATTTATCCACATTATATTGCATTTGCCATGCATTTGCCCACTCACCTAACCTGTCCAAGTCACTCTGCAGCCTCTTAGCATCCTCCTCACAGCTCACAGTGCCACCCAGCTTAGTGTCATCTGCAAACTTGGAGATATTACACCCAATTCCTTCATCCAAATCATTAATGTATATTGTAAATAGCTGGTGTCCCAGCACTGAGCCCTGCGGCACCCCACTAGTCACTGCCTGCCATTCTGAAAAGGACCCGTTCATTCCGACTCTCTGCTTCCTGTCTGCCAACCACTTCTCTATCCACGTCATTATATTACCCCCAATACCATGTGCTTTAATTTTGCACACCAATCTCTTGTGTGGGACCTTGTCAAAACCTTTTGAAAGTCCAAATACACCACATCCACTGGTTCTCTCTTGTCCACTCTACTAGTTATATCCTCAAAAAGTCCAGAAGATTTGTCAAGCATGATTTCCCTTTCATAAATCCATGCTGACTTGGACCAATCCTGTCACTGCTTTCTAAAGGCGTTGCTATTTCACCGTTAACAATTGATTCCAACATTTTCCCTACTATTGATGTCAGGCTAACCGGTCTATAATTACCCATTTTCTCTCTCCCTCCTTTATTAAAAAGTGGTGTTACATTTGCTACCCTCCAGTCCATAGGATCTGATCCAGAGTCGATAGACTGTTGGAAAATGACCAACATGCATCCACTATTTCTAGGGCCACTTCCTTAAGTACTCTGGGATGCAGACTATCCAGCCCTGGGGATTTATTGGCCTTCAATCCCATCGATTTCCCTAACATAATTTCCTGACTAATAAGGATTTCCTTCAGTTCCTCCTTCTCACGACACCCTTGGTCCCCTTGTATTTCCGGAAGGTTATTTGTGCCTTCCTTCGTGAAGACAGAACCAAAGTATTTGTTCAATTGGTCTGCCATTTCTTTGTTCCCCATTATAAATTCACCTGATTCTGACTGCAAGGGACTTATGTTTGTCTTCACTAATTTTTTTCTCATCACATATCTACAGAAGCTTTTGCAGTCAGTTTTTATGTTCCCAGCAAGCTTCCTCTCATACTGTATTTTCCCCTTCCTAATTAAATCTCCTCTGCTGAATTTTAAGTTTCTCCCAGTCCTCAGGTTTGCTGCTTTTTCTGGCCAATTTATATGTCTCATCCTTGGATTTAACACTATCCTTAATTTCTCTTGTTAGCCACGGTTGAGCCACCTTCCCCGTTTTATTTTTACTCCAGACAGGGATGTACCCTTGTTGAAGTTCATCCATGTGATCTTTAAATGTTTACCATTGCCTATCCACCATCAACCCTTTAATATAATTCGCCAGTCTATTCTAGCCAATTCACGTCTCATACCATCGAAGTTACCTTTCCTTAAATTCAGGACCCTGGTCTCCGAATTAATTGTGTCACTCTCCATCTTAATAAAGAATTCTGCCATATTATGGTCACTCTTCCCCAAGGGGCCTCGCATAACAAGATTGCTAATTAGTCCTTTCTCATTACACATCACCCAGTTTAGGATGGCCAACCCTCTAGTTGGTTCCTCGACATATTGGTCTAGAAAACAATTCCTAATGCACTCCAGGAAATCCTCCTCCACCGTATTGCTCCCAGTTTGGTTAGCCCAATCTATATGTAGATTAAAGTCGCCCATGATAACTGCTGTACCTTTATTGCATGCATCCCTAATTTCTTGTTTAATGCTGTTCCCAACCTCACTACTATTGTTTGGTGATCTGTACACAACTCCCACTAGTGTTTTCCACCCTTTGGCATTCCGCAGCTCCACCCATACAGATTCCACATCCTCCAAGCTAATGTCCTTCCTTACTATTGCATTAATTTCCTCTTTAACCAGCATCGCTACCCCACCTCCTTCTCCTTTCTGTCTATCCTTCCTGAATGTTGAATACCCCTGGATGTTGAGTTCCCAGCCTTGGTCACCCTGGAGCCATGACTCCGTGATGCCAATTATATCATATTCGTTAATTGCTGCCTGCGCAATTAATACGTCCACCTTGATGCAAATACTCCTCGCAGTGAGGCAAAGAGCCTCCAGGCTTGTCTTTTTAACACACTTTGCCCCTTTAGAATTTTGGTCATAAAATGGGATGTCTGCGATGATTTTGAGAGCAGTGGTGCTTTTGTCGTGCATATGCTGTGTGTAGCGCTGGACTCGCCTTGTCACCCTTGCACCCACTTCTTCTCCAACAACCTAATTTGTGTCTTGTAGCTCAGCCAGCAACATGGCCCCAGGCAAGGTCACAGAGGCCAGAAAGTGGGGGCGCGGGGCAGGAGACGGCGGACGATCCTACTACATCTGGTGCTGAGGAGCTCTGATTGTCGCCCGTCAATCCGCTGGGTCTGTTCTCGATGGATGAGAGTGTGGACTTCGAATAACCTGCATTGCCACGCTCCAGAACCCATTCCACCCCAAGGCCATCTATTGGTCCTCCGGTCATTCCCTCCTCCATTCCGGAGGTGCCGGCCCCAAGCACCTCTCCACAGGACACCCCATTTGTCCCCAGGCTGGCACCGACCCCGCGGAGGCCTCGTGGATGCTGCAAGTCTGTTCCACGAGCGCGACATGACAGCGGAGAGAAAGTTCAGTTGTGCACGAGAACTGTAGACATTGGTGACCAGCTCATCGAAGCTTTGGAGTGCATATCCTGACACCTGGCCACCATGTCCGAGTACACTCCGCAGATGGTGGAATCCCTGGATGCGATAACCAGAAACACTGCTGCCACAGCCCTCCCAGTGATCCCAGAGCACGGCACTCCACTCCTAAGTTCCACACCACCACTGCGAACAACAGATGCGAGCAAAGACCAAGATCCTGCTTCTGAATCAAAGAATGTTGCCCCCTCAGCACCCCCCGCTCCCGTACCTGTCCAACCAATGCATCTGTCTTCATCTCCCCCAATGAGGCACTGCCTGAGGAGCTCCTCAGCTAGGCGCCGTGGAGTGAGGAGGGGAAGGGATAGAGGTGGGGAGAAGAAAGAGAGGGGGGAAGGAAAGTGAGGTGCATGTACGCAGGTGATGGCTGTGTTATATCTCTATCTGGGTGTATGCAATTTGTTGCAATGTATGGGGGCTGGGCACCACGCTCCTGCTTTGCCTTTGTATTCTGTGTTGGTGGATATGTTGAACATGTGATTTATGTCAATGGTGGAAAAAGTGGGATCTGGGCGGGGGCTGGGTGTTATTGGCTGTGTTACTTATGATTTCAGATCAATGTTGGTATTAAACTTTTGTTATTGAACATAACCTTGTTGCACATTGTCAGATAGCTGGACCGTTACACACTGGTGAATACTTACCGTGAAAGGGTGAAATAAAACTTAACATCAATCTACATAAACTTCAACTGGCACCAAGGTGATGGGCACCATTGATGTCTGAGCTGCACACACACAGCAGTGTGTCAGCGTTGTCACTCACATCAGCGCTCTTTCAGGCAAATCTTTCCGATATCAACTCTTCACACAAGAGTGGGATTTAACAAATGCCAGCTACACCGCTGGTTAGTTCCACTTTTTGTGCGCAGTTTTTTGAGAGGACAATATTCAGGGCGATATATGTGCGAGGTGGTGAAATTGATGGTGGGCGATCTCCATGGCCGCTAATTTGGGTAAATATGCTCTTTACAACAAAAAACATTTGCCGGGCGTTATTATTGAATCTCAGCAATAATTCCATGAGGAAAGTAACACTGGGCGATAATATGGGCGTTGAAATCGCCCAATCTGCTGATTCTGCCCAAAAACAGTGGACGGGCGGTAATATTTTTTCTTGCCGTTAAGCACATGGGGAAAATAACGCTCGGCGATAAGTCTCCTAAAAAAGCACGTCAGTTTCCATTTTGTGCCATAATGGGTGATATATGAGCGTTATACATCATTTCAGCGGTAAAATGGGCGTTAAATGGGCGTTAAACAGGCAAAAAAGTGGAGGTTCTAGCCGTATAACATTATTACATTAATAACTTAAATTAACTTAACTAATTGCAACTAAAAATAATCGTTTAAATGTAAAATGTATGTAATTTTATAAATAAAATAATGGTTGATGGAGATGGCAGTTCAGGTGGTGTGTCGTAACTGCAGCATGTGTGAGTTGGTGGAGACCAATGAGATCCTGAGCAGCCATATCTGCGTAAAGTCTCTGCAGCTCGAGGAACTTCGGCTCAGAGTTGTTAAACTGGAGTCCGAACTGCAGACATGTAATGTATTAGGCAGGGGGAGACTTAACTGGACACTTTGTTCCAAGAGGCAGTCACAGCCCTTAGGTTAAGCAGTACTTTAGAGTTAGTGAATGTTCAGGGACAGGAGGGTGTGACTGCAAGTCAGGAAGGTATGGGGAACCAGGATATAGTGATGGAGGAGCCTCAGCCCTTGATCTTGTCCAACAGATATGAGATATGAGATACTTGCTACCTGTATGGATTAGGAAAAGGACTGCAGGGAGGATGGGCAAACTGACCACGGAACCGTGGTACAGGAGGCCATTCAAGGAGGAGAGTAAAAAGGAAGTGGTAGTGGTAGGGGACAATATAGTCAGGGGGTAGATACTGTTCTCTGCAGCTGCGACAGGGAGTTCTGGAGGTTGTGTTGCCTGACAGGATTGAGGATATCTCCTCACGGTTGGAGAAGAACTTTGAGTGGGAGAGGGAGGATCCAGTTGTCGTGATCCATGTAGGAAACAACAACATAGGTAGAACTAAGAACGAGGTTCTGCTGAGGAAGTTTGAGGAGTTAGGGTCTAAATTAATAAGCAGAACCTCAAAGGTAATAATCTCTGGATTGATACTGGAGCCATGTGTAAATTGGCATAGGGACAAACAGATCAGAGGTATAAATGCGTGGCTCAAAGAGTGGTGTGGGAGGAAGGGGTTTCAATTCATGGGACACTGGCACCAGTACTGGGGAAAGAGGCAGCTGTTCCGTTGGGACAGGCCCCACTTAAACCGGGCTGGAACCAGTGCCCTGGCGAATCGAATAACTAGGCCTGTAGATAGGGCTTTCAACTAAAAAGGTGGGGGGATGGAGCAGTTGAGGGGAAATTTAGTAATCTAAAGAGAAAAGACAAGGAAATAGAGCAGTGCAGTGAATTGGGTAAAAATAAGCAGCGTGCAACAGGAATGGACAGAGGGGGCGAAATTGCCCCTTTTTCAGACGGGGCGCTAATGGGGCGCAAGACACTTTTCGCCTGGTGGTGGGGGGTGGGGGGTGAGTGGTGGACGGGTACTACCGGCTCCCGCAAAGTTGCCCAGGAGTTTGTGGAGGCCTTGCAGAGTGCGTAGCGGCCCTCCATTTTAAGCGAAGGGGAGGGGCGTTGAATCGCGTCAGTGTTACGTGGAGCATCTGCGTAGCGCAGCAGTACTCGGCCCAGCATCACCCCGGGACCCACCCCTAAAGGAAATGGAGCGCGCGAGATTGCACTCTACTTCCTTTGAGAGGCGGTAAGCCCAATTCAGCGGCCGGGGTGGGATTTCTGCACCGGGCGCTGGAAGTCCCGGCCCCAGCAGGTTACCGCCCCCAATTGGGGTATAGGGCAATTTCATCCCCAGAGAGTTTAAAGGTAATAGTACATCAGTGAATAAAGTCAAAGCAGGGAATATTGGTAAAAATTTAAAATTAAAGGCCCTTTATCTGAATGCACGACCATCCATAACAAGATAGACGAATTAGTGGCACAAATAGAGATAAATGGATGTGATCTAATCGCCATTAGGGAGCAATGGTTGCAAGGTGACCATGGTAGGGAATTAAAATTTCAGGTCACTTGACGTTTCAAAAAGACAGGCAGGCTAGAATAGGAGATGAGGTATCCCTGATAATTCAGGATGGTTTAAGGACAGTAGAGAGAAAGGGCTGAAATTCCATTGTGCCCCGTTTGGGGCCGGTAACATCCGGGAGGCGGGACATACTGCTGCAGGCGCGGAAGTGCCGCCCGGCTCGAAAAATTCGAGTTACCGCCCGCGAAAGGAAGTGGAGTGCAAAATAACACGTTCCACTTCTTTTCTGGGGTGGAAGTGCGGTGAACAGGTCAGGTGCTACGCACTGGGCCACATAACACTACCGCGTAGGAGGGGCTCTTCCTTTCATTAGAGAGAAGGGCCCATGCTGCAAACTCTGCAGGTATGAAATGGGCCTCCATGGACCACTGGAGAGTGGGTTGCCGTGCCAACAGCTTGGGACTCAAGCACTCGATCAAGGCATGGGCCCTGCAATCGAGGCGCCAACAGGGCCCTGAAGAAAAACCTCACTTTTTTTTTACATCGCTTCCACCTCCCCTTTAAGTAGTGCCCCACTTGCGGCCTGCAGCCTGGTTCACGTCCCCTGAAGCTGTCGCTGGCATCGCCCAGCACAGCTTCAGAGGGCGCTCCCCAATTTTTGTTCTAGAGCGAAAACAGGATGCTGTGTTGCCATCGCCGATGTAGCAGAATAGGGCACTACAAATTACCACCGCCGCTAAACTCCCTCGGAATTTAGCAGGAGTCTTTAGCAGTGCTGCGCCCGAGGTGCAAACGAGCCGAATTTCTTGGCCAAAGTATCTTGGCTCGGAAGATCAGGAAGTATGGGTGGAGCTAAGAAATAACATGGGGCAGAAAACAATGCCCTCTAACAGTAACCATACTGTAGGACAGAGTATTCATTGAGAAATAATAGGAGCTTGTAACAAATGTAACGCAATAATCATGGGGGACTTTAATCTTCATATAGATTAGTCTGGAGGATGGGTTCATAGAATGCATTCGAGACGGTTTCCGATAACAATATGTCATGGAACCAACCAGGGAACAGGCTATTTTAGATCTAGTTTTGCGCAATGAGACAGGGTTAATTAATAATCTCGTAGTAAAGGATCCTTAAGGGAAGAGTGATCATATGATAGAATTTCACATTAAGTTTGAGAGTGACAATCTTTAGTCTGAAACTAGAGTCTTAAACTTAAATAAAACCAATTACGTAGGCATGAGGAGCGAGTTTGTTAAGGTTGATTGGGAAACTAGATTAAAAGGTATGATGGTAGATGAGCAGTGGAAAACATTTAAAGAAATATTCCAATATTCTCAGCTAATATACATTCCATTGAAAAATAAAAAATCCATGGGAAAAGTGATCCGTCCACGGCTAACTAAAGAAGTTAAGGATAGTATTAGATTAAAAGAAAAAGCTTATAATGTTGGGAAGAAGCCGAAGGATTGGGAGAATTTTAGAAACCAGCAAAGGAAGACTAAAACATTGATACAAAGGGAAAAAAATGGAATATGAAAGTAAATTAGCAAGAAATATAAGAACAGATTGTAATATCTTCTACAATTATGTAAAAAGAAAGAGGGTAGCAAACGCAAACATTGGTCCCTTAGAGGTTGAGACAGGAGAACTTATATTGGGGAACAAGGAAATGGCAGTGATCTTAAATAAATATTTTGTTTCACAGTAGAAGACATAAAAAGCATACCAAAAATAGTGGGGAACCAAAGTGCTCATGAGAGTGAGGAACCTAAAGTAATTAATATCAATAGAAAAAAAGTACTTGGAAAACAAATGGGATGAAAAGCTGATAAATCCCCTGGACCTGATGGATTACATCCGAGGGCTCTAAAAGCGATAGCAACAGACATAGTGGATGCATTGGTTGTGATCTTCTAAAACCTTTAAAGAAGTGTCAGCTGTGGCTCTATAGGTAGCACACTTGCCTCTGAATCAAAAGGTTGTGGGTTCAAGTCCCTCTTGAGTAAACAGATCTGGGCTGACACTCCAGTACAGTGCTGAGGGAATGCCAACTTTTGGATGAGACATTAAGCCGAGGTCCCGTCTGCTTTCAGATGGATGTAAAAGATCCCATCGCACTATTTCGAAGAAGAGCAGGGGAGTTATCCCCGGTGTTCTAGCCAATATTTATCACTCAATCAACATAACAAAAAACACAGATCATATGGCCATTATCACATTGCTGTTTGTAGGAGCTGCTGTGTGCAAATTGGCTGCCACGTTTCCCACATCACAACAGTTACTACACTCCAAAAGTACTTCATTGGCTGCAAAGTGCGTTAAGATGTCCCCTGGTCATGAAAGGCACTAAATAAATGCAAGTCTTTATTTTTCTTATGGAATTCCCAAGATTCTGGAATGGTCCCAATGGATTGGAAGGTAGTTAACGTAACCCCGCTATTCAAGAAAGGAGGGATAGAGAAAACAGGGAATTACAGGCCAGTTAGCCTGACATCAGTCATCGGGAAAATGTTGGAAGCCACTATTAAGAAAGTGGTAACAGGGAGCTTCAAAAATCATAATATGATTAGGCAGAGTCAACATGGTTTTATGAAAGGGAAATCATGTTTGAAAAATTTATTAGAGCTTTTTGAGGGTTTAACTAGCAGGGTGGATAAAGGGAAACCAGTTGATGCAGCATATTTGGATTTCCAAAAGGCATTTGATAAGGTGCCACATAAAAGGTTGTTCCACAAGATAAGGGCTCATGGGATTGTATTAGCATGGATAAGGGATTGGTTAATGGATAGTTGGAAAAAAAGGGTCATTTTCAGATTGGCAGTCTATAACTAGTGGGGTGCCGAAAGGATCAGTGCTGGGGCGTCAGCTATTTACAATCTATATTGATGACTTAGATGAAGGGGTCGAGTGTAACGTATCCAAGTTTGCTGATGATACAAAGCTAGGTGGGAAAAAAAGCTGTGAGGAGAAAAGGGCTATAGACAGGTTAAATGAATGGGCAATAAGGTGGCAGATGGAGTATAATGTGGCAAAATGTGAGGTTCACAGAATCATAGAATCATAGAACGGTTACAGCATAGAAGGCGGTCTTTCGGTCCGTCGAGCCCGTACTGGCTCTCTGCAAGAGAACTTCAGCTAGTCCCACTCCCCTGCCCTTTCTCCATAGTCCTGCAAAGATTTTTCTTTCAGGTACTTATCCAACTCCCTTTTGAAAGCCGTGATTGTGTTTGCCTCCACCAGCCTTTCATGCAGTCATTCCAGATCTCAACCACTCGCTCTGTAAACAAGTTATTTCTTTGTCGCTTTTGGTTCTTTTGCCAACCACCTTAAATCTATATCCTCTGGTTCTCAACCCTTCCACCAATGGGAACAGTTTCTCTCTATTTACCCCGTCTAGACCCCTCATGATTTTGAACACCTCTATCAAATCTCCTTTCAATCTTCTCTGCTCTGAGGAGAACAACCTCAGTTTCTCCAGTCTATCCACGTAACTGAAGTTTTTCATTCCTGGAATAATTCTCGTAAATCTTTTCTGCAACCTCTCTAAGCCCTTTACATCCTTCCTAAAGTTCCAGAATTGGACAAAGTGTGACACCAGTGTTTTATACAGGTTCGTCATAATTTCCACGCTTTTGTACTTTATGGGCTAGAACCTCCAATTTTTTTGAATGCTTAACACCCACTTAATGCCCATTTTACCGTTGAAATGATGTATAACGCCCATATATCGCCCATTCTGGCACAAAATGGAAACTGATGGGCTTTTTGAGGAGACTTATCGGCGAGCATTATTTTCCCAATGGGCACAACAGCGAGAAAAAATATCACTGCCCGCCCACTTTTTTTGGGCGGAATCAGCAGAATGAGCAAATTCAACACCATAATATCGCCCAGCGTTACTTTCTGCACGGAATTAATGCCGAGATTGAATATTAACGCCCGCCCACTGTTTTTTGTCGTAAGGAGCATATTTACCCAAACTAGCAGCCATAGAGATCGCACATCGTCAATTTCATCACCTCGCACACATATCGCCCACAACATCACTTGCTCAAAAAACCACCCACAAAAAGTGGAACTAACCGGATCGAACGCCTGCGGTGTGGCTGGCATTTGTTAAATCCCACACTTACGTGAGGAGCTGATATCGGAAATATTTGGCTGAAAGAGCAGAGTGACAACGCTGACATACTGCTGTGTGTATGCAGCTCAGACATCAATGGTGCCCATCAGCTTGGTGCCAGTTAAGGTTTACGTTGATTGATGTTAAGTTGCATTTAACCCTTTCATGGTAAGGAATCACCAGTGTGTAACGGTCCAGCTATCTGAGACAATGCGCAACAATGTTATGTTCAATAACAAAAGTTTAATACCAACATTGGTCTGAAATCATAAGTATCACAGCCAATAACACCCAACCCCCGCCCACACCCCACTTTTTCCACCATTGACATAAATCACATGTTCAACATATCCACCAACACGGAATACAAAGGCAAAGCAGGAGCGTGGTCCCCAGGCCCCATACATTGCAAAAAATTGCATACACCCAGGTGGAGATATAACACAGCCATCAGCTGTGGACATGCACCTCACTTTCCTTCCCACCTCTCCTTCTTCTCCCCACCTCTACCCCTTCCCCTCCTCGCTCCACGGCGCCTGGCCGAGGAGCTCCTCAGGCGGTGCCTCATTGGGCGGGATCAAGGCAGATGCGTTGGTTGGACGGCTACGGGAGCGGAGAGTGCCGAGGGGGCAACATTTTCTGATGCAGAAGCTGGATCTTGATCCTTGCAGTGGTGGTGCGGAACCTAGGGGTGGAGTGCCTTGCTCGGGGACCATTGTGAGGCCTGTGGGAGAAGTGTTCCTGGCTATTGCAGCCAGAGACTCCGTCAAGCACAGAATGTACTCGGTCATGGTGGCCAGGTGTCGGCATATGCCCCCCAAAGCTTCGATGAGCTGGTCATCAATGTCTACAGTCCTCCTGGACAACTGTACCATTTCTCCGCTGTCATGTTGCGCTCGTGGAACAGCTCTGCCGCGTCCACGAGGCCTCTGCGGGGTCGGCGCAGTCCTGGGGACAAAAGGGGTGCCCTGTGGAGAGGTGCTTGGAGCCGTCACCTCCAGAGTGGAGGCGGGAATGACCAGAGGACCACTAGATGACCTTGGGGTGGAATGGCTTCTGGAGCGTGGCGATGCAGGTTCTTCGAAATTCTCGCTCTCATCCATCGAGAACAGAACAGAACAGATTGACGGGCGACAATCGGAACTCCTCAGCACCAGATGTAGGATCGTCCACCGATTCCTGCCCCTTGCCCCCACCTTCTGGCCTCTGTGGTCTTGCCTGGGGCCGCGCTGCTGGCTGAGCTGCAAAACACAAATGAGGTTATTAGAGGAAAAGTGGGTGCTAGGGTGACAAGGTGAGTCCAGTGCTACACACAGCATATGCACAACAAAAGCACCACTGCTCTCAAAATCATCACAGACATCACCTTTCATGACCATTAGGCCATTGATTTTCATTAGGCCAGCATTATTTCTATGACACTTTTAGAAATCATCTATCATATATGATCGTTCGGATATGAGTGGGTGTGGCATCTATTGACTTTACATCACGCAATGGTGTAAGCTTTACTCACGTGGCATCACTTCAGGGTCTGTAGATGCGTCGTGGCTGTCCGGGGTGTGCTTCCCCACGAGTGCGAGCACCCGCTCCTACAATCTGTGATGTAGCTGGGGACTGACGGCCCCCACCCATTCGCCTCTGCATGGACCTCATCGTCGATAGCTTCTTCTGTAAAAGATGACAGGACGACATGGCATGAGATCATTGCGTGATATCATTGCTAGGTACTGTCACAGAGACTGATACAACACATAACCGACAGATGTAATCATAATTATTATGATTATTATCATTCTTTACCTAAAGATGTACACCGTGACCATAGGCTTTGAGTAAAACATTTGCGGTGAAAGTGTAAGACCTCACTTCTGCTGATAGTCACTCATGACTGTTACAAATCAAGTTATATAAATACATAAGTACATGTAAATCAATGTAATACTTACTCTCGCGGATCCCATAAGGTTGTTCCATTGTTTGCAGCATTGGTTGCCCTCATGTACCTCGTTGGTCGCCGATGAGACGACCTCTGCTATCTCAGTCCATATCCTCTTAGGCCTTTGGCTTGGGCTTCCCACGCCCTCCCTATGTCAAATCACCCCAGCGTGACTCGAACTCGTGCAGGAGGGATGCATTTGCCTCGTCTGAGAACCTCCTAGCTCTTTTGCGGCCTCTAATGTGCTCCTCTCCCACTTCACTGCTCTCTCCAGCATCGGTCTCCACAGTGTGCTGTGATGCCTCCTCTTCTCCCTCCATTATAGGGCAAATTCAGTCAAATATGTGGCTGGTAACAGCTACTTCTTGTTTGCCTACTTGCTGTGAAGCTCTAAAGTCTCCCTTCTTCCTCCCAAAGTTGCCACCCCACACCCAGACACGCCTTCAGTCCCTCTGAGCTCCCTCTCTCTCTGTCTCCTCTTCTGCGCATGTCATGGTGATCCTTGATCTCCAGAATCATGGGAATCGAGCGTTGCCATGGCATTGCTAAGGACGGCCACACTTTACGGCAGAAGGTCAAAAAAATTGAACGGTACCGCTTATTTGATATCGCTCACGGTAACGCCCATTTTCAAAAATGTAAACTAGGTGTTTTGAAAATGGGCGAGAAGCTGGAGATCTGAAAACCCTTTTTTACCGCCCACGCCGGAAATAACGGCCATTTTTGGGCAATAAGCTCAATAGTAGATGCATTTGGAAAATGGTGACATGATAGGTCCAAGTCAGCATGGATTTGTGAAAGGGAGATCATGCTTGACAAATCTTCTGGAATTTTTTGAGGATGTTTCCAGTAAAGTGGACAAAGGAGAACCAGTTGATGTGGTATATTTGGGCTTTCAAAAGGCTTTCGACAAGGTCCCACACAGGAGATTAATGTGCAAAGTTAAAGCAAATGGGATTGGGGGTAGTGTGCTGACGTGGATTGAGAACTGGTTGTCAGACAGGAAGCAAAGAGTAGGAGTAAATGGGTACTTTTCAGAATGGCAGGCAGTGACTAGTGGAGTACCGCAAGGTTCTGTGCTGGGGCCCCAGCTGTTTACATTGTACATTAATGATTTAGACGAGGGGATTAAATGTAGTATCTCCAAATTTGCGGATGACACTAAGTTGGGTGGCAGTGTGAGCTGCGAGGAGGATGCTATGAGGCTGCAGAGTGACTTGGATAGGTTAGGTGACTGGGCAAATGCGTGGCAGATGAAGTATAATGTGGATAAATGTGAGGTTATCCACTTTGGTGGTAAAAACAGAGAGACATACTATTATCTGAATGGTGACGGATTAGGAAAAGGGAAGGTGCAACGAGACCTGGGTGTCATGGTACATCAGTCATTGAAGGTTGGCATGCAGCTACAGCAGGCGGTTAAGAAAGCAAATGGCATGTTGGCCTTCATAGCGAGGGGATTTGAGTACAGGGGCAGGGAGGTGTTGCTACAGTTGTACAGGGCCTTGGTGAGGCCACACCTCGAGTATTGTGTACAGTTTTGGTCTCCTAACTTGAGGAAGGACATTCTTGCTATTGTGGGAGTACAGCGAAGATTCACCGGACTGATTTCCGGGATGGTGGGACTGACCTATCAAGAAAGACTGGATCAACTGGGCTTGTATTCACTGGAGTTCAGAAGAGTGAGCGGGGACCTCATAGAAACGTTTAAAATTCTGACGGGTTTGGACAGGTTGGATGCAGGAAGAATGTTCCCAATGTTGGGGAAGTCTAGAACCAGGGGTCACAGTCTAAGGATAAGGGGTAAGCCATTTAGGCCCGAGATGAGGAGAAACTTCTTCACCCAGAGAGTGGTGAACCTGTGGAATTCTCTACCACAGAAAGTAGTTGAGGCCAATTCACTAAATATATTCAAAAGGGAGTTAGATGAAGTCCTTACTACTCGGGGGATCAAGGGGTATGGCGAGAAAGCAGGAAGGGGGTACTGAAGTTTCATGTTCAGCCATGAACTCATTGAATGGCAGTGCAGGCTAGAAGGGCTGAATGGCCTGCTCCTGCACCTATTTTCTATGTTTCTATGTTTCTAGCCCTATACCTCTATTCATGAAGCCCAGGATCCCATAATCTTTTTTAAGTGCTTTCTCAACTTGCCCTGCCACTTCCAGTGATTTATGCACATTTAGCCCTAGATCTCTATGTTCATGCACCACCTTTAGGATTGTACCCTTTAGTTTATATTTCTTCTCCTCATTCTTTCTCCCAAAATGTATCACTTCATACTTTTCTGCGTTAAATTTCATCTGCCACATGTCCGTCCATTCCAGCAGCCAATATGTGTCCTCTTGAAGTCTATCACTGTCCTGCTCACTGTTCACTATACTTCCAAGTTTTGTGTCATCTGCAAATTTTGAAATTGCGCCTTGTACACCCACAACCAAGTCAGTAATATATATCAAGAAAAGCAGTGGGCCTAGTACCGACCCCTGGGGAACACCACTGTATACCTTCCTCCAGTCCGAAAAACAACCATTTACACTACTCTCTGTTTCCTGTCACTTAGCCAATTTTGTATCCATGCTGCCACTGTCTCTTTTATTCCATGAGCTTCAACTATGCTGGCAAACCTATTATGTGGCACTTTGTCGTATGCCACATACACTATGTCAACCGCATTGCCCTCATCAACCCTCCCTGTTACCCCATCAAAAAACTTGATCAAGTTGGTTAAACATGATTTGCCTTTAACAAATCCATGCTGGCTTTCCTTAATTAATCCATACTTGTCCAAATGACTGTTAGTTTTGCCTCTGATTATTGTTTCTAAAAGCTTCCCCATTATCGAGGTAAAACTGACCGGCCTGTAGTTGCTGGGTTTATCTTTACACTTTTTTTTGAACAAGGGTGTAACATTTGTAATTCTCCAGTCCTGTGGCATCACCCCGTTTCTGAGGAGGATTGGAAGATTATGGCCAGTACCTCCGCGATTTCTTCCTTCACTTCCCCCAGCGTCCTAGGATACATCCTATCTGGTGCTGGTGACTTATTTACTTTAAATACAGCCAGCCTTTCTAGTACTTCGTCTTTATCATTTTTGATCCCATCCAGTATCTCCTCTACCTCCTCCTTCACTATGTCTATGGCAGCACCATCTTCCTTGGTGAAGACAGATGCAAAAGTACTCATTTAGAGCCTCAGCTTTATCCTCTGCTTCCAAGCGTAGGCCTTCTTTTTGGTCCCTAATCAGCTCCACCCCTCCTCTTACTACCCGTTTACTATTTATGTGCCTATAGAAGACTTTTGGATTACCTTTTATGTTGGCTGCCATTATATTCTCATACCCGCTCTTTGCCCCTCTTATTTTCTTTTTCACTTCTCCTCTGAACTTTCTATATTTAGCCTGAATCTCAGATGTATTCTAAACCTGACATCTGTCATACGCACTTTTTCTGCTTCATCTTACTCTCTATCTCTTTCATCATCCAGGGAGCTCTGACTTTAGTTGCCCTACCTTTCCCCATTGTGGGAATGTATCTCGACTGTATCTGAACTATTTAATCTTTCAAAGCAGCCCATTGTTCCCTTACAGTTTTGCCTGCCAATCTTTGATTCCAATTTACCCTGAGTTTTTACTCTAGATTGCTCACTGTCTTTTTCCATAGATAATCTAAACGTTATGATACTATGATACCTAAAAGTTCACCTACTGACACTTGCTCCACTTGACCTATCTCATTCCTCAGAACCAGATCCAGCAATGCCTCCTTCCTCATTGGGCAGAAACATACTGATCAAGAAAGTTCTCCCAAACACACTTCAGATATTCTGCGCCCTCTCTGCCCCTTACACTATTATTATCCCAGTCTATATTCGGATAGTTGAAGTCCCCTATTATCACTACTCTATAGTTCTTGCATCTCTCTGTAATTTCTCTGCAAATTTGCTCCTCCATATTTTTCCCACTAGTTGGTGTCTGATAGAATACACCGAGTAGTTTAATGGCACCTCTGTTGTTTCTTAACTCTAGCCATACAGATTAGGTCCTTGACCCCTCCAGGACATCCTCTCTCTCCAGCACTGTAACATTCTCCTTAACTAATACTGCCACTTCACCTCTCATCTTTCCTTCCCTATCTTTCCTTAACACCCTATATCCAGGAATATTTAATATCCAATTCTACCCTTTTTTGAGCCAGGTCTCCATTATTGCCATGACATCATATTCCCATGTGGCTATTTGCGCCTGCAGCTCACCAACCTTGTTTATTATGCTTTGTGCATTCACATACATACACTGTAACCCTACCTGAGACCATCCTGTGTTCTCTCTTAGTTTGACCCCACCTAATACCTTATTTTTCTTGCTTTAGTGCTACCTGTTTCCCCCAATCCTTTGTGCCCTTTGTTACTCCTTTCTGATGCTACATCCTGCTGCCCATCCCCCTGCTAACTTAGTTTAAACCCTTCGCAACAGCACTAGCAAACCTCCCCGCAAGAATATTGGTACCGGCTCTGTTAAGGTGCAACCCGTCCGGCCTGTACAGCTCCCACCTCCCCCAGAATCAGCCGCAATGCCCCAGGAATCTAAAGCCCTCGCTCCTGAACCATCTTTCCTCCTATCCTCCTATTTCTATACTCACTCACGCATGAAACCGGGACTAATCCAGAGATTACTACCTTTGAGGTCCTGCTTTTTAATCTCATTCCTAGCTCCCTAAAATCTGTCTGCAGGACCTCATCCCTCTTTCTTCCTATGTCGTTGGTATCAATATGGACCATGACCTCTAGCTGTTCACCCTCCTCCCTCAGAATGTTCTGCAGCCACTCAGTGACATCCTTAACCCTGGCACCAGGTTATTCACTTTGGTAGGAAGAATAGAAAAACAGAATATTTTTTAAATGGTGTGAAACTATTAAATGTTGGAGTTCAGAGAGATTTAAGGTGTCCTCGAACAGGAAACACAGAGAATTAGTATGGAGGTGCAGCAAGTAATTAGGGAGGTGAATGGTATGTTGGCCTTTATTACTAAGAGTAAGGAAGTCTTGCTACAATTCTACAGGGCTTTGGTGAGACCACACCTGGAGTACTGTGCACAGTTTTGGTCTCATTATCTAAGGAAGGATATACTTGCCTTAGAGGTGGTTCAACGAAGATTCACTAAACTAATCCCTGGGATGAGAGGGTTCTCCTATGAGGAGAGATTGAGTAAATTAGGCCTATACTCTTTGGAATTTAGAAGAATGAGAGGAGATCTCATTGAAACATATAAGATTCTGAAGGGGATTGACAGGATAGATGCTGAGAGGTTGTTTCGCTGGCTGGAGAGTCCAGAACTAGGGGACATAGTCTCAGGATAAAGGGTCAGCTTTTTAAGACTGAGACAATGAGGAACTTCTTCATTCAGAGTGTTGTGAATCTTTGGAATTCTCATCCCCAAAGGACTGTGGATGCTTAATCGTTGAGTATAATCAAGGTTGAGATAGATAGATTTTTGGACTCGAGGGAATCAAGGATATGGGGATAGGATAAGAAAGTGTTGTTGAGGTTGTGAATCAGCCATGATCTTATTGAATGGTGGAGCAGGCTTGAGGGGCCGTATGGCCTACTCCTGCTCCTAATTCTTGCAGATCACATATCTAACCTAGCCTCTAACAAAGGCAGAGTGTCAGTATCTGAGCTGGTGGATGCGAGTGTGAAATCGAGTGACAGTGTGTCTTCTGCCTTACTTTCTTCATCCTCATGAACTTCCTGCTCCTCCACCACAGTCTGACCAGGTTGCAGTTCTTGGCTTTCTGAAAAGAGAAAGGCACAAGGGTAGGGTTTCAGCGAGGGGAAGCGGGAGGGGAAAGCAAGAGTTGCATGCTTACACCATCTGCAGCTTGTAAATCAGAAGAGATTGTGGGATGAGGGGGAAGTGGGATGTGAGAAAGAGGATTAGGAATGTGGACACTGTCATCCTGTATTGTTTTTGCCCTGCCACTGGCCACAGGCTCAGTGATGGCCGTTCCAATAATCTCCTGCAACATCTCCTCCATGAGTGTTAGGTCATGCAGGCACACTTGTCCCCCACCAGACTAGTCCTGTTGCTGCCGGATGTGAACCACCTTGTCCTGCAAGTGAGAGGGAAATGTGACAGTGAGAGTGGTGCAATGTGTTTGGGTGATGTGCCTGTCATGGTTGAATAGCTGGCAGTGTGTTCAAGCTGTGAGTTGTGGGAGTGAGGCTTGGAGCAGTGGTAAGTGTGTGAGGGTGAGATGAAGCTATGAATGTGAGGTGTGAGTTGGGTTTGATTGAGATTTTATGGGGGTGTGGTGCATTGAGCAGTGTGTGGTTAACGATGCAGATGGTATGATATGGCTTTTGAAGATGAATTCACTCACCTTGTGAGGTCATTAAACTACTTCCTGCACTGCATCCAGGTCCTCAGCGCTACACTGCTTGCATTGACAGCTTCGGCTATCTTCTCCCTTTCCCTTCTCAGTGTGTGTCTGGAGGGCCTTCTGGCTCCCTGTAAATAGAGGACACCTCTCCTCCTGTCCATCACCTGTACCAGAGCCTCGAGTACTGCATCCGAACATCTGGTAGCCCTCTCTCTGCCATGTTGCAGCATCTTCACTTTTCCTGCAGGTCACATACTGCTCTACAACAACTTCCAGTACTTGTTGCAGCCAGTATGCACCTCTCCTTTAAGAGGTGCAGGCTGGCTTTAAGAAGCACAGGCTAGCTTTAATTAGTGCTACCCTCGCACAAACTTGGGCACCCTACTGAGGCGTGCAGCCATTCAACAGCACGTTTAATGCTGTGTTTCAGACTGCTGTCATTATATTAACAGGCAGCACAAATTTTGCGTGCTGCCTGTATCAGAAGAAGCGTGCGAAGGGTAGTCGCGCATAGCAATACTCACGTCCGTTTTCAGGCCTTATCCAATTTCTAGGCCTATATCTTATTTTACCAGATGTTGTGCATTACCACACCTTACCAGGTGCTGTCTGTTACCTCACGAGATGCTGTGTGTTACTTTACCGGATGCTGTGTGTTACCTCACCTCACGAGATGCTGTGTGTTACCTCACAAGATGCTGTGCATTACCTCACAAGATGCTGTGTGTACATGTAGGACAATTTGAATCTTTCATAATGTTATTTCTTTTGCACACCATTATAGTTGGGAGAGCTTAGTAAACACACACCACTTGTTGTTTAAAAAAAAACTTGTAAACATACTACCTGACTTTCCCAAGCAATAGTGCAACCTAGAACATAAGATTCCAAGACTCCAGGTTATTATTGCAAAACCAGCCACACATATCGATATGAGGCACACTTTCCAGTTGTTGCAGTTCTCAGGGGATTGTGATTTGCAACAACCAGTGTAACTTCAGCTGTGCAGTTCCCTCAGATTCCAGCTTTATTCGCTGTCATGGAGAAGGAGAGAGGATGGATGAAACCAGATAGGACTCATCACCCTTGGAGAAGAGCAGCTGGTGCACAGTAGAGAAAAGTGAAGTTGTGAATCCATCAAGCAGCAACCAGCAGCTTGTGCTTTCATGTTAGCACACTCACCCCATGAACTGACGCAGTTAGTGCAAACTTATGTTTTATCCATTATCTGCCATTCTAAGCAGCAGGCTAAGTGGTTCGGTATTGTACCTGTTTCCAGCCACCACTTGGACTCAACTTCCACCACTTCAAAGGGAGGGGTGACTTGTTCCTGTTTGTGTCATGTCCAAATTAAAAAGAGATTAATAGGCAAGAACGATACCTCACCGAGGGGCTCAGATGGCACAATCTGCAAAAACAAGAGCAAAGCTCAAGAGGTTCATTGTCATTTGAGCCCTGACGAAATCATTTCATTGTAATCACTTCCACTTATCCATTATTTGGCAAGGTATATACAACAGTGATAGCCTGACTGATCTCACTGAAGTCTGGCACATAGTTGCCATATGCTGCTGTCCCTTCAAGCTGCTTTGTTTTTCTGCTGTGGGTATCATAGCTGACACTGATGCTCCCACTCAGCTGAGCCATGGTGACCCCTCTCGCTGAAAGATTAATAGCGCTGTTGCACTGCAGGTAACACTTTGAAACTGCTACCTGGTTACAGCAATCAGGTTACAGTCTGAAACCCAGCTGTGTGTGGAACATGAGTCAGCCTGGACATGTTGCATTTTGTGGAGAAATAAATACGGCTGAAGCCCGGCAAAGAATTATTCTGAGAACCTTGTTTGGTTCAAAAATGTCAGCACAATGAAGGTGAATGCAAATGGTAAGTTGCAGTATTACACCTGAATCTGATTACTGCATGGTTCAAGTACATATCAGACTGGACTTCACTCTGCTATGGGGTACATTTCCCCAGATTGCTCTGTACTGCTGCACATGTTTAACCAGACTCTGCTCAGGTATTTGTGCTCAGGTTTACTGAGATTCCATTGTACTTACCTACACATTTAACTGGATTTCACTGGACTCGAGTATACATTAAATCAGGTGCCATTTTACTTTTAAGCTGACCCACTGATCTGTGGTACATGCTTAACCAGATTCTACTGTACTCACGTACATGTTTAATCAACTCCACAGAACTCATCACATACTGTGAGCTTATGTCATTGATGCTCATTGATGGGAAGAGCTATCCAACAAGGTACTGGGTACTGGGCCTTACATAAGTCTCCATGACAGGTTTATCCTTCACACTCTTCACTTTTGCACCACATGTTCTGTACACTTTGCCAGCAATGTATCAATCTATGGCTGTGTGTTGTAACTGAGCACAATTGCAATCTTATAATAATCTACAATTTGATTTACTAGGATGCAGCCTGGTATGAGGAAATACAGCTACAAAGAAAGAAATGGGGCTTATTTGTTATTGCACTGCAGATTCATCATCGTAGGCGGTCCCTCGAATGAGGATGACTTGCTTCCACAAGAGTTCATAAAAACATGGAAACATAGAAAATAGGTGGAGGAGTAGGCCATTCGGCCCTTCGAGCCTGCACCACCATTCAATAAGATCATGACTGATCTTTCACTTCAGTACCCCTTTCCTGCTTTCTCTCCATATCCCTTGATCCCTTTAGTGGTAAGGGCCATATCTAACTTCCTCTTGAATATATCCAATGAACTGGCATCAACAGCTCTCTGCGGTAGGGAATTCCACAGGTTAACAACTCTCTGAGTGAAGAAGTTTCTCCTTATCTCAGTCCTAAATGGCTTACCCCTTATCCTTAGATTGTGTCCCCTGGTTCTGGACTTCCACAACATTGGAAAGATTCTTTCCGCATCTAACCTGTCCAATCCCGTCAGAATTTTATATATTTCTATGAGATCCCCTCTCATCCTTCGAATCTCCAGTGAATACAGGCACAGTCGATCCAGTCTCTCCTCATATGTCAGTCCAGCCATCCCTGGAATCAGTCTGGTGAACCTTCGCTGCACTCCTTCAATAGCAAGAACGTCCTTCCTCAGATTAGGAGACCAAAACTGAACACAATATTCCAGGTGAGGCCTCACCAAGGCCCTGTACAACTGCAATAAGACCTCCTTGCTCCTATACTCAAATCCTCTAGCTATGAATGCCAACATACCATTCGCCTTCTTCACCGCCTGCTGTACCTGCATGCCACCTTTCAATGACTGATGTATCATGACACCCAGGTCTCGTTGCACCTCCCCTTTTCCTAATCTGTCACCATTCAGATAATAATCTGCGTCCTGCTTTTGCCACCAAAGTGGATAACCTCATATTTATCCACATTATACTGCAACTGCCATGCATTTGCCCACTCACCTAACCTGAACAAGTCACCCTGCAGCCTCTTAGCGTCCTCCTCACAGCTCACACTGCCACCCAGTTGAGTATCATCTGCAAACTTGGACTACACTCAATTCCTTCATATAAATCATTGATGTATATTGTAAAGAGTTGGGGTCCCAGCACTGTGCCCTGCAGCACCCCACTAGTCACTGCCTGCCATTCTGAAAAGGACCTGTTTATCCCGACTCTCTGCTTCCTGTCTGCCAACCAGTTCTCTATCCACGTCAGTACATTACCCCCAACACCATGTACTTTAATTTTACACACCAATCTCTTGTGTGGGACCTTGTCAAAAGCCTTTTGAAAGTCCAAATACATCACATCCATTGGTTCTCCCTTGTCCACTCTACTCGTTACATCCTCAAAAAATTCCAGCAGATTTGTCAAGCATGATTTCCCTTTCATAAATCCATACTGACTTGAACTGATCCTGTCACTGCTTTCCAAATGCGCTGCTATTTCATCTTGAATAATTGATTCCAACATTTTCCCCGCTACTGATGTCAGGCTAACTGGTCGATAATTACCTGTTTTCGCTCTTCCTCCTTTTTTAAAAAGTGGTGTTACATTATCTACCCTTCAGTCCATAGGGACTGATCCAGAGTCGATAGACTGTTGGAAAATGATCACCAATGCAACCACTATTTCTAGGGTCACTTCCTTAAGTACTCTGGGATGTAGACTATCAGGCCCCGGGGATTTATCGGCCTTAAATCCCATCAATTTCCCTAACACAATTTCCCACCTAATAAGGATATCCTTCAGTTCTTCCTTCTCACTAGACCTTGGTCCCCTAGTACATCTGGAAGGCTATTTGTGTCTTCCTGCGTGAAGACAGAACCCCAAAGTATTTGTTCAATTGATCTGCCATTTCTTTGTTCCCCATTATAAATTCACCTGAATCTGACTGCAAGGGACCTACGTTTGTCTTCACTAAGCTTTTTCTCTTCACATATCTATAGAAGCTTTTGCAGTCAGTGTTTATGTTCACGGCAAGCTTCCTTTCATACTCTTTTTCCCCCTCCTAGTTAAACCCTTTATCCTTCTCTGCTGAATTTTAAATTTCTCCCAGTCCTCAGGTTTTCTGCTTTTTCTGGCCAATTTAAATGCCTCTTCCTTGGATTTAACACTATCCTTAATTTCCCTTGTTAACTACGGTTGAGCCACCTTCCCCGTTTTGTTTTTACTCCAAACAAGAATGTACAATTGTTGAAGCTCATCCATGTGATCCTTAAATGTTTGCCATTGCCTATTCACCGTCAACCCTTTAAGTATCATTCACCAGTCTATCCTAGCCAATTCACGTCTCATACCATCGAAGTTACCTTTCCTTAAATTCAGGATCCTAGTCTCTGAATTAACTGTATCACTCTCCATCTTAATAAAGAATTCTACCATATTATGGTCACTCTTCCCCAAGGGGCCTCACACAACAAGATTGCTAATTAGTCCTTTCTCATTACACATCACCCAGTCTAGGATGGCCAGCCCTCTAGTTGGTTCCTCGACATATTGGTCTAGAAAACCATCCCTAATAAACTCCAGGAAATCTTCCTCCACCGTATTGCTACCAGTTTGGTTAGTCCAATCTATATGTAGATTAAAGTCACCCATGATAACTGCTGTACCTTTGGTCAACATTTAGGAAGGATAGACAGAAAGGAAAAGGAGGCAGGGTGGTGTTGCTGTTTAAAGAGGAAATTAATGCAATTGTAAGGAAAGACATTAGCTTGGATGATGTGGAATCGGGATGGGTGAAGCTACAGAATACCAAAGGGCAGAAAACGTTAGTGGGAGTTGTGTACAGACCTCCAAACAGTAGTAGTGATGTTGGGGAGGGCATCAAACAGGAATAAAGGTGCAGCAGTTATCATGGGTGACTTTAATATGCATATAGATTGGGCTAACCAAACTGGAAACTATACGGTGGAGGAGGATTTCCTGGAGTGCATAAGGGATTGTTTTCTAGACCAATATGTCGAGGAACCATCTAGGGGGGAGGTCATCTTAGACTGGGTGTTGTGTAATGAGAGAGGATTAATTCGCAATCTTGTTGTACGAGGCCCCTTGGGGAAGAGTGACCATAATATGGTGGAATTCTACATTCGAATGCCCACACTCCAAACAGCAACCTGGGTCCTGATGACGTCACCCAATCGCCCACCTCAAAGCCGTCGCACACTTGGAGCAGCTCGCGTTGGAAGTTGTGGTGATATGCCACTCCAGCTCTTATACTTCCCAACCTGTGAAGGTGTTCTCTCACAGGTCGGTGGGCCACAATGAACGCAGCTTGCTAGGTGATATATTAGACGTGTTTAAAATTATGAAAAGATGGGTCAGGATAGATAGAAGTGGACTGTTTTCAGTTGTTCAGGGTCCAGAACGAGGGACTGTAGATACAAGATCAAATGCAACTTGAACTTATATAGCGCCTTTAACATAGTGAAACATCCCAAGGCGCTTCACAGGAGTATTATGCAATAAAAATTTGACACCGAACCGCAAAAGTAGAAATTGATGCAGGTGACCAAAAGCTTGGTCAAAGAAGTAAGTTTTAAGGAACATTTTGAAGGAGAGAGAGGTAGAGAGGTGGAGAGGTTTAGACAGGGAGTCCAGAGCTTGGGGCCTAGGCAACAGAAGGCACAGCCACCAATGGTTGAGCGATTACAATCAGGGATGCTCAGGACAATGCAAGAGATTTAGAACAGAAAGGAGAAACTTCTTCACACAGGGAATTGTGAGGCTATGAAATTCACTTCCAGGGTTAGTGGTTGAGACAGAAACTACGTCAGTGATCAAGATTAGATTGGATAGGTGGATGAAGGAAAAGAGGATCAAGAGATATTAGAACAGGATGGGCAAATGTGGTTAGAATATTTGCTTGTGTGGAGAGTAAACACCGGCATGGACTGGTTGGGCTGAATGATCTGTTTCCATGTTGTAACTTCTGTAATTTGTACCAATATAGGATTAAAAAAGACAAACGGTGATAGGACATTAAATGCCACATATTACTAGGCCTTTAAAAGGGCACCGTCAACATGAAAAATTCGGAGACAAGGGGGGGAACTTTATCGGGGAGGAGGTTAAAGTATAAAAAATGTTTAACTGTGGCTGGCCAGGGATCCCGGGTCAGTAGCTGCAGTGAGGCAAGGACAGTCTCAGGGAGCAATCCTTGTGGGCCGGGAGGAGCAGTCACCCCTCCAGATCAGAACCTCCCCGGGGTTGGGGTTGGGGTTGCGGTCAGGGCTAACACTTACCTGGTCCTGCTGCCTCCTGTCCAGCATTCCCCGCCCGACTGGAAGTCAGCCTGTCCTGCAGGCTGGGAGCCTGCCAGTGACCTCACATGCACGTTGTGGTGTTAAAACACAAAAGCGTGCAGGGAAACCTGAATTTCCGGGTTTCCCACACTCCGGGCAGGTTTAAACTTCAAAAGTACTTTTCACTGTATAAAGATTTTTCAGTGCAGTTCCACCTCCATGGGATAAAAGGACAATTCAAATTTGCTGCTTATGGATTGGATGAAAATTATTTCATACATTTTAAAGGGTAACACAGTTGTTACATAAGTAGATTCAACTGCAGATTACCCACTCATAACTAAGCTGTGCGCATATTATGTGGGCAGCTCTCGCTCATTGGGAAGTAATTTTGGGCAATAGCTTAAAATGGGAGATATCGATTCAGCCGCCCCTTATACATCTTTCCATATTTTCATTCCCATTGAAGTCAAAATTATTTCCATGGTCTGTCATATCACACCAAACCTGATGTGTGCCTCACCAGATACTGTGCGTTACTTTACTAGATACTATGTGTTACTTTACCTCATCAGGGGCCCAAGTTTCCACACGATAAAAAACAGGGGCCCCTCCGAGCTGGGCGCCCGTTTTTCGCGTCTAAAACGGCGCCTAAAAAAAACCTCGCGATTCTGAGCGTTCTGCAGCTCCTTGTCTGCCTGGCGCGGCGCCCAGGGGGGCGGAGCCTACACTCGCGCCGATTTTGTAAGTGGGAGGGGGCGGGTACTATTTAAATTAGTTTTTTTCTTGCCGGCAACGCTGCGCATGCGCGTCGGAGCGTTCGCGCATGCGCAGTGTGAAAAAAACATTGGCACTCGGCCATTTTTGTAGTTCTTTGTAGCTGTTTAATTTTTGAACATTTTGTTAATGAAAGCACATTGCCATCAGCACATCAGCACTTGCAGCCTTCTCACTGTCTCCTCCCCCCCCCCGCGGGAAGAACAGGTGCCACCCCCCCCCCGCGGGAAGAACGGGCGCCACCCCCCCCCCGCGGGAAAGAACGGGCACCTCCTCTCCCCTCCCCCCCCCGTGGGAAGAACGGGCGCCTCCCACCCCCCCCCCTCCGCGGGAAGAACGGGCGCCTCCTCCACCCCCCCCGCGGGAAAGAACGGGCGCCTCCTCTCCCCCGCCCCCCGTGGGAAGAACGGGCGCCTCCTCTCCCCTCCCCCCCCCGTGGGAAGAATGGGCGCCTCCCACCCCCGCCCCCCGTGGGAAGAACGGGCGCCTCCTCTCCCCCGCCCCCCGTGGGAAGAACGGGCGCCTCCTCTCCCCCGCCCCCCGCGGGAAGAACGGGCGCCTCCTCTCCCCCGCCCCCCGCGGGAAGAACGGGCGCCTCAAGCTGACTGCAGCATTCTCTGTGCCTGAAGCACTTTCACACAGGTAGGAAGATGGTTTATTTAATCTTTTCTTTGCTTATAAATGTTTATTCAGGTTGGATTTATTTGTATAATATTTGTAGAAGTATAAATAAGGATTTATTGTAGAATTTAATGACTTCCCTTCCCCACCTCGTTCTGGACGCCTAATTTATAACCTGCGCCTGATTTTTTAATGTGTAGAACAGGTTTTTTCAGTTCTACAAAAATCTTCACTTGCTCCATTCTAACTTAGTTTGGAGTATGTTTTCACTGTGGAAACTTTGAAATCAGGCGTCAGTGGCCGGACACGCCCCTTTTTGAAGAAAAAATTCTGTTCCAAAGTGGAACTGTTCTACCTGACTAGAACTGCAGAAAAAACAATGTGGAGAATTGCGATTTCTAAGATAGTCCGTTCTCCACCAGTTGCTCCTAAAAATCAGGCGCAAATCATGTGGAAATTTGGGCCCCAGATGCTGTGTGTTACCTTACCAGATACTATGTGTTACTTTACCTCACCAGATACTGTACGTTATTTTATCACATCAGATACTGTGTGTTACCTCACCAGATTACTTTACCTCACAAGATACAGTGTGTTACTGTCATGTATGTACATTCTGTTTGTAGCCACCAGATGGCATCATTGTTGGAGGCCACTGAGCAGCACGCACACGGTGCTGCTCAGATATAAAAGGCCAGCCATTTTGAGAGTCAGTCCCTTTGGGCCAAAATAAAGCAGAGCCAAGGTTGTACCTTGCTTCGTTAAACAGTACTCAGTTTGAACTATTATTGCATACATAACATTTGGCAATGAGAATACAAGAACCTTTGTTTGCAAAATGAGCACGATTGGATTTTTAGAGCGATTCGTGGAGGGAGAAGATTGGGCAGACTTTGTGAGCCATTTGAACCAGTACTTCATGGCCAACAAAGTGAAGGGGGTCGACGATGCAGATCGGCGCTGGGCCGTGTTCCTCACTGTGTGCGGTTCAAAGATCTATGGTCTGATAAAGAATTTACTCATGCCTCGTGATCCAACAGAGAAAACGTACGAGGAGTTGTGTACATTGGTATGGGAGCACCTCAAGCCAGACGACGGCATCATCTCGAGATACAGGTTTTATACACACGTTTGATCAGAGGGCCAGAGCGGGTGGAATTTTTTGCCGACCTGAGACGTCTAGTGGGACCGTGCAAGTTTGGGACGGTGTTGGCAGACATGCTACGGGACTTCTTTGTTATCGGTATCAACCACGAGGTGATCCTGCACAAACTTCTGGCGGTGGAGGAGTTGGATTTAAAAAGGACCATCCAGATCGCTCAATCATGTATAACGACGGACAGGAGTCTAAAGCAAATAGCGGTGAAGAACCGAACCTTGGCAAGTAATATAAATGCGATTGATTCGGCGTTTGGCAGAGCGGCACATGGCAGAGCCTATCCGGCTGCGTTCATGAAACCTGTGGCTGCCCAAAGTCCACCAGCGGGAATGTATCCGACTTCTCCGTGTTGTCGTTGTGGGGAAAATCATCGGCACCAGCAGTGTCGAGTTAAGCAATATAGTTGCAAAGACTGTCTGAGAGTGAGGCATCTCCAACGCAAGTGTCTGCAGGAGAGAGAGGTGGGGGGGCAAGAGAAGGGGTGGGGGGAAGCCTTTTGGGAGTAGTTAGGTGCGGGGACCGGGAAGGAGGAGGCTATTTGGCCTGGGATAGGGGAAGCGGAGTGGATTGGGAGGCTACTCGACCATGGCTAGGAGCTGGGGAGCCGACTGGCAAGGCACTCGGAGCTGGGGGGTGGCCCGGGGAGGGGGGGGAAACTGGGACCGGCAAGCCCTTCGGCCAGGGCTAGGGGTGGGGGACCGGGACCAGCAAGATATTTGGGGCTTTGGGGGGGGAGCCAGGAGCAGGACTGGCAAGGCACTCGGAGCTGGCGGGAGTAGGGTGGGGGAGCTGTGCTGGACTGGCACCGGCACCAGCAAGGGGCTCAGGGCGGGCTAGGCAAGCAGACCGGCAAGCCCTTCGGCCAGGGCTAGGGGTGGGGAATGGGACCAGCTTTAATAATTGGAGGTAAGTTGCTGCAATGTATTTTAATGTGTATTTAAGTTGATGCAATATGTTTTAATTTGTTTTTAAGTTGATGCAATATGTTATAATGTGTTGGGAGCTGGCTGTATGTTTCACTTTGCAGCCTCAGCTACAATGCTTCAGCTCGCATTGTGTCCCTGGTTATCGTGGCAACCCATCTTTTTGGCGCAGAACAAGGCTCCACCCCCAAAACTAAAGGACAGGTTAGACTACACCAAAATGAAGAAATCCAACCGGGAACCTTAGTGCATTTTTTTTTGCCATATTGGGCCCCGAAAAAACGGGCGTAACTCTTCAAGTACGCCAAAAAAAAGCTTTGGGGAAAATTGAGCCCATTGTGTGTTATTTTATCACATTAGATCGTGTATGTTACCTCACCAGATTATTTTACCTCACAAGATACTGTGTGTTACTTTACCTCACAAGTTTGGGGCTCAATTTTCCCTAATGATTTGCACTGTTTTTTTGGAGCAGGCTGCTTTTTTTGGCCTAAGGTAAAAATCCACAGTTTCCCCGATCAATTTGCACCAGCGTAACTCAGTTAGTTACGATTTTTTTCGGTAAGTTTTTTTTTCCGCCAAAGGGGGCGTAACCCCCTTCTGCCTCCTTGGTTTGAGTCTCTAGTTCAGTTTGATCCGCCATGGATCAGTCTTCCTCTGCAATGTGGTGGTTTGTAAGGTTTGCAACTCGTCTGCACATTCGCTGGAGGTGTCCCATTGTTCCACAGCCTTTGCACGCATAGTGTTTGAAGCAGCATTGATGGGCTCGATGATCACCTCCGCAGCACCAACAAGGTGTTAATTGCCTCGCATTCAAACTTGATGGTGGTCTCTGAGTCATCTGAGGTCGTGCAGCTGCAGGCGTGTACATTCTGCCATATACATTCCTGCCTGAAAACAATGTTACTTTATGTACAGTACTTGCCGATGCATCTTTATGCTGCAAAATTTGTTTGGTGTTATCGCTGGTGGACATGAATGCCTGGGCTATCATTATGGCTTTGCTCAGGTTCAGTGTTTCAACAGTCAATAGTTTGCGAAGGATAACCTCATGGCCAATGCCAAGCACAAAAAAGACTCTTAGCATTTGCTCCAGGAATCCATTGAATTCGCAATGTCCTGCAAGGCGCCTTAGTTCGGCTTCGTAGCTCACCACTTCCTAGCCTTCAGACCGTTGACATGTATAAAATCGATACCTTGCCATCAGAACGCTCTCCTTCGGATTTAGGTGCTCCCGGACCAGCGTACACAGTTCTTCATACGATTTGGTTGTTGGTTTCACCGGAGCAAGAAGATTCTTCATGAGGCCATAGGTTGTTGTTCCGCAGACGGTGAGGAGGATCGCCTTTCGTTTGGCAGCGTTGTTGTCCCTTCCAGCTCGTTGGCCACGAAGTATTGGTTGAGTCGCTCCACGAAGGCTTCTCAATCGTCACCTTCTGAGAATTTCTCCAGGATACCAACAGTTCTCTGCATTTTCACGTGATGGCTCGTTATCTATTACTCGTTGCCAATTCTTATGTCTCAAATAAAGCAATGTGACTGAGTACTGTAGACTTGAGCAAGTGTGACCTTAGTCTCTTTATTTTGGCTCCAGAGTCCTGGCACAGTGTGGGAGGCGTGCTTATATGCAGTGCTCCCAAGGGATGCTGGGATTCCTTGGGACTCCAGCAGATGCGCCCTCTGATGGCAGTAGAATGCTGGTTGCAAGGTTTTGCATACATAACACCCTCCAACCATCATTGCCCTACCTGTGACAGAGACTGTAGTTCCCGCATTGGTCTCATCAGTCACCTTCAAACTCATTTTAGTGTGGAAGCCAGTCATCCTCAACTCCAGGGAACTGCCGAAGAAGAAGAAGAGAATTAGAAGAACGCAGAATTCTCAGAAGGGTTGTAGTGCTGGATGAGTTTACAGAGATAGGGAGGGGTGAGACCATGGAGGGATTTGAACACAGGATGAGAATTTTAAATTCAAGGCCTTATGGAGGCAGGAACTCATTGAGGGCTTGCTATTTTTATACTGCCGCTGGTTTGGTTGGATTCTGGGAGATCAGCATAACCGAGCCAGACCCCAGTGTTTACATAGCTCTCTCGTCCAAGTGCTAGAATTATAGACCCACAAAAAGATGGGTTTACAATTCCCCAGCCAGGATAAGGGAGCAAATTTAGTACTACAAATGGCAAGAGCTTGCTCGAGGATACTTTCCTCCCAGAATCTGGCCTAAACAAGTGGCAGTATAAAAGCAAGTATGATCTCCAGAGCGTTATCAATGTCATCTTATTCTTGAGATGTGCAACATCTTGGAAACACACTCCAGTCTGAGTTACTGTCCACAACACATGAAGGAGGAGTTTGTGGGAAACCACGCCATTTATTCTGTTTCAAGCCTGGTTTAAAGAGCAAAGATAATTGTTTTTATTTCCCTACATGTTACAGCAGTGAAATAGACCCTGAATATATTACAAATGCCAAATGGGGGGAGGGGGGGCGGAGTATATTACAAAGCATTAACACACTACAGGGATTCAGACAATAAAACTGTTAGAAGATATTTTAACTATCTACTAAACTCCGAGTATGTGTTATAACCTTGAACACGTTAAGGGTAAACACCAAAACTGACTGGTGGGGCTGAATGACCTGTTGTAATTTCTATGTAATTCTACTTAACGTGATACCAGGCAATATTTATTCTCTATCATAGCACTGTCGGAGGTTCCATTTTTCAGACGAAACATTAAACCATGACCCCTATCTGTCCTGTCAGGTGGGTGTAAAAGATCCCATGGCACTATTTCAAAGGGAGTTCTCCCCAGTGCCCTGGCCAATATTTGTCTCTCAACATCACTCAAGGAGCAGATTATCTGGTCATTGTCCCATTGTTGTTTGCGGAACCTTGCTCTGCATAAATTGACTGCCACATTTCCTACATTATAACAGTGACTACACTTCAAAAAGTATGTCATTGGCTGTAAAGCACTTTGGGACATCCTGAGGTCATGAAAGGCAGTATATAAATGCAAGTTCTTATTCTTCTTCAATAGACGGAATTTTTTTGGTGGAGCAGGGATCAGAAAATTGAATGGCTCGTGCTTCCATCCAGTCCCTGCGGAAGAATTATATTTCCCTTTGGGCTGTCGGCCTGTGCAAACCACTGCCCATACTCTGTGCACCAGCCTCAATGATGAATTATGGATGAAAATCCTGGCCTTTAGGAGGTCCAATGATACTCTAATATTTAGGAAGAACCAAGAATGGCAAGCGTGGAAGGCAAAGTGTTTAAAACCCCATTTTAAATCGACAGAAGCATTGAATTTTTTACGTGTTTTGAATTTTTCATCCAATATACAATGTTTATATTAAATTGTGCAGGTAAGTTAAATGCATGAATTTGCTAATTTATAATTGTGCAGAGGGTGTAAAGTGGATTCAGTAATTATTGTTTTACAGCCACTGTATTTTTCCTGTATCAGCATCAGACCATGGTTGGGATCTTTAACTAATGAAAAAGGCAGCAGAATCATTGTTATCAATATCACAAAGAAGTGACTATGAGTTTTGCTGAACAGGAATATCCTTGTAAAGTGTTGTCCACAATACTAATGGGCATTCAAACACATGGTGCATCATTCAAATATGATATTGTGAGAGGGAGGAAACACTATTTTGTGCCATGCAAATGTTGGTACCTTAGCCCTAAACATTTTCCTGACTTGGATCCAGTTCCTCTGTACATTGAAATGCAACGTCACCTCTGACCAATCAGTTTGTGCTGCTCTCCTGTGTGGTCAATGTCCTGGAATGCCAACGATTGTCACCCTCCTCTGCCTTACTTGTCGTACTAACACTTATGTAGAATCATCTAAGAACTTGGGGGCACATTGTGCCATGCCATCTTTTTCCTCCATGAGCAAACAAGCAGTTTTAGATTAATTTTTCCCCTACATAATGCTTCCCCTTTAAGAAGTTGCTGTGAACCTATAAACAACAACTTGCATTTATATAGTACGTTAAATATAGTACATCATCATAAGGCGCTTCACAGGAGCGTTATCAGACAATATTTGCCACCGAGCCACATAATATTAGATTTTAGAACAAAAGCTTGCTCAAAGCGGTGGGTCTTAAGGTGCAATATAAAAGAGGAGAGAGAGATGGAGAGGCAGAGAGGTTTAGGAAGGGAATTCCAGAGCTTAGGGCCAAGACAGCTGAAGTCATGGCCGTCAATGGTGAGGCAAAGGAATTCAGGGATGCCCAAAAGACCAAAAATTGCTGGATCATAGTACAGACCGGGGGATCTTTGGTATATATTTTGTTACAGAAACAATATCTCTCCCTTCCCATTACAGCTCAGTGCTATTGAATTTTACATTGATGTAGCAAAATAATTTTTAACAAGAAATAATACTCTCTGTTTAATGGGTCATAATTTTATCTTAAAATCTGTTTTGTAAGCTACGGAACAAGCTCCAGGAACATTTTGATGATTACTTATAGCCCTTATATTTTACGTAGACTGAGAGTATCAAAAAGTTGTCAACAGCTGTGATAGGACTTCAGCAGCTGGCAGTAGGTTGAAAGGTCACAACTGCCACTGAATTGCATCGTTTTTTTTTGAAGATATGGTGAGGTGGACGCATCTGCCTTTTGAAGTGCAGATCTTACAAACCATGATAGCAGCTGCAATTGGACACAGGCTCAGCACGTAACAAAAAGCCTGAGCTTTGATCTACCCTCCCCCGCCACCCCATACAGAGTCGAGACACTGCCACATTAACCTCACCTGTTGCACCCACTGATGACCATCATAGGTGTGGCAGTTCAGAGGTGGGGTAATGGGAGGGGGATCAGGTTACAGGGTGGGAGTACTAGAAACCTTTCAGACTGCAGAAGTGAAATCTAAAGCTTCCCCATAAACCTCCAAAGAATGTCCAGTGCACGGAGGTGATTGTAAATTTGTTTACTTAGGAAGTGGTTTTCTCACGCTGCAATAAAAAGTATCCCTTTGTACGTAATGTAAAATACAATACAAATGTCTGCCCTGAAGAAGCCAAGACCTGAGTCATTTGTCACAGACAACCAAATCTGAATTACCCAGTTAGTAAAACAACTCTGTGATAATATTGCCCAAAAGAGTTTCTGCACAAAATGCCAACCAAATTGTCAATAGATTAATAGAAAGAAAGAAAAGAAAGGAAGAATAATTGCATTTGTATATCACTTCCGCCATGGAATGAGCGTGTGCATGCTACCATATTGGACCCTTAGGCGTCCGTTTTATGCCTGTAAAACGGGTGCAGCACCATCCAAATTCTAGATCCAATTCAAGCATATAGTCTAGGCTGGCACTCAACTGCAATACTGAAGGAGTGCATCCTTCTCCAGTTTCTCTCCTATTTCCCCTCATGGCCACGCTGAGCTCACCTTGTCCATGAGATCCACCTCCTGCGCCCTCGACCCTATTATCACCAATCTGGTGACCACCCAAATTCCCTTTCTAGCCCCTATGTTAGCTGATATTTTTAATGGTTCACTCTCCTCTGGTACTGTTCTCCTCCCCTTCAAATCTGCCATCATCACCCCTCTCCTCAAAAAACCCACCCTTGACCCCTCCGTCCTTGCCAACTACTGACGCATCTCCAACCTGACTTTCCTCTCCAAAGTCCTTGGAGTTGTTGTCGCCTCCCAAATCTGTGTCCATTTTTCCCACAACTCCATCTTTGAATTGCTCCAATCAGTTTTCTGACCCTGCCACAGTACTGAAATGGCTCTCATCAAAGTCACAAATGAGATCCTATGTGACTGTGGCCATGGTAAACTATCCCTTCTCATGCTTCTCGACGTGTCTGCAGCCTTTGGCATCGTTGGCCACTCCATTCTCCTCCAAGGCCTCTGCTCTTTCAACCCGCTGCCTGGACTGCCCCCTTATCCATTCTTATCTATCCAGTTATAGCCAAAGAATCATCCACAATGGTTTCTCTTCTTGCTCCCACACTGTTACCTCTGGAGCCCCCAGGGACCTATCCTTGGCCCCTACTACTTCTCATCTACCTGCTGCCCCTCGGTGATATCATCCAAAAACATATCAGGTTCCACATATACATTAACGACACCCAGCTCTACCTCACCACCCCCACTCTCGATCCCTCCACTGTCTCTGATTTGTCACACTGCTTGTCTGACATCCAGTACTGAATGAGCAGAAATTTTCTCCAACTAAAAATTGGCAAGACTGAAGCCTTTGTCTTCAGTCCCTGCTATAAACTCCTAGCCACCGACTCCATCCCTCTCCTTGGTCACTGTCTGAGACTAAATCAGACTGTTCACAACCTTGGTGTCATATTTAATCCCACAATGACCTTACGTCTTCATTTCTGCTCCATCACCAAGACTGCTTATTTCCACCTCCCTAACATCGCCCATCCCTCCTGTTGCCCATTATTAGTTATAATACTGATACATACTTAAATCATTGACCTTTCCTCTCTGTTTTGCTCTCCAAGGCTGGATGACGCCCTAGACCGAACCACACCCTGATCAGCGCATGCGTTTGTTTATATGTACAGTGATTTTCTTGGGTCATCTGTGACAAATGGTCATTTCTAGCTTGCTGCTGTGCCTGTGCACAAAAGGTCCCATTTCAAATGCTGACCGAGCTCGAGGCGTGCCGGCCAGGCAGGTTCGCAAGCTTGGCCGGACACAAGCACAACTCGACGCTCGGCTTCAAAAGCAGCCCAGACTCTGGTGCTTGTGTCCAGCTGAGCTTGTGATCCTGCCCGGCCAGCACTCCTTCGACCTGTGCCTGGAGCCCAGGCAGCAACGACTGTGTTGGGATGGATGGACAGTCACGATTTGGGTGAAAAAGAACCCAGCAAAATTATTTTAGTTCCCTCCGAGAAAAATTATACATTTGTTTTTTACATTGTCTCACTCCAAAAACTTGGAAATTACTTTCCGAGTTATTTTCAGAGTACCCTGTCAAAAAAAATCCATGAATTTGTCCTTCGTTTGTCTTCTTTTGCCTGGCCCCAATGTCCTTTTGTGTACCGCGCCAATTTCCTTAAGTTCACATGGGGTTTTTTTCCAAGGCTTTTTGGCAGTGTGCACCATGCTGCAAAAAAATCGTGCGAGCCAAAATCGCCTAACAGCACAAAAACAGCGCCCGAGCCCGCTTTCTCTTGTGTCTGCGCCAACATTTTTTGAACTGGCACACATGGTCAGCACTGGTGTACAAACGTGGGCGAAAGTTGGAAACAAAGGATTTCACGTCAAAAAACATTTGGACGCCAAAAAACGGCGTACAATGGTGGCGAAAATAGGGGCCCTAGTACTGAGCCCTGCACAACACCACTGGAAACAACCTTCGAGTCACAAAATCACCTGTTGACCATTACCCTTTACTTTCTGCCACTGAGCCAATTTTGGATCCAATTTGCCACTTTCCTTTGAATCCCATGGGCTTTTACTTTTCTGACCAGTCTGCCATGTGGGTCCTCGCTAAAATCCATGTAGACTACATCAAATGTGCTGCCTTCATCGACTTTCCTTATTACCTCCTTAAAAAATTCAATCAAGTTAGTTAGACACGAACAGTCCTTAACAAATTCATGCTGCCTATCCTTGATTAATCCGTGCCTTTCTAAATGATGATTAATACTGTCCCTCAGAATTTTTTCCAATATTTTGCCCACTACCAAGGTTAGGTTGACTGGCCAGTTGATCCCTTTCTCCCTTTTTAAACATCTGCTGTTGAAACCCTCATCCATGCCTTTGTTACCTCTGGACTATATATAAATATACATTGTTGTTGTTGTTGTTGTTGTAGACTTGACTATTCCAATGCTATTCTAGCTGGTCTCCCATTTTCCACCCTACATAAACTTGAGCTCATCCAAAACTCTGCTGCCTGTATCCTAACTTACACCAAGTCCTGTTCACCCATCATCCCTGTGCTAGCTGGCCTACATTAGCTCCCGGTCTGGCAATATCTAGATTTTAAAATTCTCTTTCTTATTTTCATATCAATGCATGGCCTCGTCCCTCCCTCTCTCTCTGTCATCTCCTCCAACCCTCCAACCCTCCAAGATCTCTGGGCTTCTCCAATTCTGGCCTTTTGTGCATCCCCGATTTTAAGCGCTCCGCCATTGGCGACTGTGCCTTCAGTTGCTTGGCCTTAAGCTCTGGAGTTCCTTCACTAAACCTCTCCCCCTCTTTACCTCTCTCCTCCTCCGTTAAGACGCTCCTTAAAATCCTTCTTTGACCAAGCTTTTTAAATAGCTCCTCATAGCTCCTTATTTGGCTCAGTGTCAAATTGTGTTTGTGAAACACCTTTGGACATTTTGCAACATATAAATGCAAGTTGTTGTTGTTGGTGGCAGGAGCAGTAATGTTAAGGATTTGAGTTCATTGTGTCTGTGTTGGTAATCTGACTAAACACAGAAGATGCTGCACTTTGTTTATAAAATGTTTCATTTTGCTACACAGGTGAACCTAAGTGGGAGCGACAGCAGTGGGAGCGGTGGCGGATAAAGAGAGCTGAGAGGAGAAGGCCCAGGTCACAGGTGGACCTAAGTGGGAGCGACAGCAGTGGGAGCGGTGGCGGATAAAAAGAGCTGAGAGGAGAAGGCCCAGTACACAGGTGGACCTAAGTGGGAGCGGCGGCTAAAGAGAGGTGAGCGGTGACTTAAAAAAAACAGGAATGACATCAGTTAGGTGATCGGTTGGTGAGTATTACAGCTCTTTTGCTCTCTAGGTTAGGTAAGTGGATTAAATTCAAAACTGGGAGAGTATTAACTACTATAACTTTATTTAATTAATAACGTAAACTAAATTAACTAATTAAAACTACAAATTAAAAGTAAAAGTAATCATTTGAATAAATACTGTAACTAATTATATACATAAAATAAGATTTGATAGAGATGGCAGTTCAGGTGGTGTGTCGTAACTGCAGCATGTGGGAGTTGGTGGAGACCAGTGAGATCCCGAGCAACCATATCTGCGGTAAGTGTCTGCAGCTCAAGGAACTTCAGCTCAGAGTTGTTGAGCTGGATCCGAGCTGCAGACATTGTAATGCATTAGGGAGGGGGAGAGTTACCTGGACATTTTGTTCCAGGTAGCAGTCACACCCCTTAGGATAAGCAGTACCTTAGAGTAATCAATGGTCATGGACAGGAGGGTATGATAGTGAGTCAGGAAGGTATGGGGAACCAGGATATAGTGATGGAAGAGCCTCAGCCGTTGACCTTGTCCAACAGGTACAAGGTACTTGCTACCTGTATGGATGAGAGCAAGGATGCAGGAAGGATGGGCAAACTGACCATGGCACCGTGGTACAGGAGGCCATTCAAGTGGGGGAGTAACAAGGAATGTGGTAGTGGTGGGCGATAGTATAGTCAGGGGGATAGATACTGTTCTCTGCAGCCGCAACAGGGAGTTCTGGAGGCTGTGTTGCCTGCCCGATGCCAGGGTTAAGGATATCTCCTCGGAGCTGGAGAAGAACTTGGAGTGGGAAGGAGAGGATCCAGTTGTCATGGTCCATGTAGGAACCAGCGACATAGGTAGAACTAGGAATGAGGTTGTGCTGAGGGCGTTTGAGGAGCTCGGATCCCAATTAAAAAGCAACACCTCAAAGGTAATAATCTCTGGATTGTTACCTGAGCCACGTGCAAATTGGCATAGGGATAAACAGATTAGAGGTTTAAATGCGTGGCTCAAAAAGTGGTGTGGGAGGAAGGGGTTTCAATTCATGGGACACTGACACTAGTACTGGGGAAAGAGGGAGCTGTTCCGTTGGGACAGGCTCCACTTAAACCGGGCTGGGACCTGTATCCTGGCGAATCGAATAACTTGGGCAATAGACAGGGCTTTGAACTAATGAAGGGTGTGGTGGGAGAATTCAGGAAAGAGTAAATTTAAAAGCAGCAAGAGAAATGTCAAGGCTCTAAAGCAGAGCACAGTTTTGGGTAAAAATAAACAGAGTGGATTAGGAATGGACAGAGAGAGTAACATAGGTAATAAGGTATCAGTGAGTAAGGTGACATCAGGGAAAAATAGTAATAAGTCAAAGCTGAAGGCACTATATCTGAATGTGCAAAGCATTTGCAACAAAATAGATGAATTAATAGCGCAGAAAGAAATTAATAGGTTTGATTTAATAGCCATTACGGAGACAAGGTTGCAAAGTGGCCAAGGTTGGGAACTAAATGTTCCAGGATAATTTTAGAAGAGATAGGCAAAATGGAAAAGGAGGAGGGGTAACCCTCATAATAAAGGATGGGATAAAGACAGTCGAAAGAAAGGATCTTAGCTCCGAAAGTCAGGAAGTATTATTAGTTTGGGTGGAACTAAGAAACAGCAAGGGGCAGAAAACATTGGTGGGTGTTGTTTATAAGCACGTGGCTTCACTAGGATTCTAGGCTTATCCATGGTGTAGGGTACCATTGACTGTATGCATATCGCTTTGCGGGCACCGTATGTCAACTCTGCCATGTACCAAAATCGAAAGGGATTCCACCCCCTCAATGTTCAGCTGGTGTTGTTCATTGTGGTGTACTGCATGCTGTACAACTTGGCCATCATGAGGGCCCAGGCCTTGTCAGTAGGGATCACAGGTCCACCTGAGGAGGAGGAGGAGGGAGAGGAGGAGGAGGAAGAGGAACAGGAACCTGGCGACATCCTAAATGTCCAGCAAGAGGACAAGGACCAGCAGCAGCCACGGAGGAGGCAGCATGCCAAATATTGACGGTGACAGGGCTATCCAGCAGTGGCTCATAAGGCATCGGTTTGCTTAAATGTAGGGAGCTGAGGGATGTAGCTAATAATGACTACGCATTGTGCCATGATAATGCACATCTCGCTGCGCACTGGAGCATTGAGCCATGTTGTCAGCGGATAGCCCTTGCCGCCCAGTAGTCGCCCTCTAGTTTGTTGTGGTGGTTCAATTACAGATGGCACAGCAGATTGCTGCAGGAGGAAGGCATCATAACTGCTGCCAGGGTACGGGGCATTGACCTGCATGATACACTGCCTATGGTCACATACCAGCTGGACATTGAGGGGGTGGAATCCCTTTCGATTTTGGTACATGGCAGAGTTGACATACAGTGCCCGCAAAGCGATATGCATACAGTCAATGGCACCCTACACCATGGATAAGCCTAGAATCCTAGTGAAGCCACATGCTCGCTCTGCCAGCTGCTCTCTGGCAAGAGCAAATGAAATGTAGTCAGCTCTCTTTGTATAGAGATACTCAATGACATCCCTTACACTACAGGGGGTGTTGCAAATATCTCCAGCTCCAGCCTGGAAAGAGTCTGACGCATAAATATTCATCGCCACAGTGACCTTCACACCCACTGGCAATGTGGTTCTTGCCCTGCTCGGAGTTTTGGCTGCAGCAAGTGCCAAATTTCAGTGAAGATGTACTTAGTGAAGCGCTGACGTCTCACACATTGTTCCTCACTGAAGTTCAGGTAGGAGAATTTCTCCCTGAACATCCTGGGCAGATACAGCCTCCTGCTGAGTACCCTTCTCCCCCCCACTCCTCCTTCCTCTTCTAGCAGCTTGTCGTGCTCTGCATGGCCTCTATTCATTCTCCAAGTCATGCTGTATGCCATGGGGAATTCCTACTCGTACACCCATGTGTGTCAGCAAGTTTGTGCAGAAGTTAGAAAAAAATCCTTCAGCGACTGCCACACCACTCTCTGTAAACTTTTGCAACTTGAAACAACTATAGAAAGCATCAAGATGATGATCCTTCAAATAGCACTGGTGCTGCTGAATGCGTATTCAGTTGTGTGAGCTTAAGAGTGGGCATTAACGGGAGCATTGAGTTCCAAAATGGCAGCGTAGCGTCAAATCAACATTGCACACTGATTGACATCATGATCTGCCTGCTCTGCTCACTTCCGATGAACTGTCACTGAATGCACGCTAACGCCATCACCAATATGACGTCCATCGCAATTTGCCGCAGAAGTGTGGGTACTTGAAGGGCACGCAAAGCGGCTAAAAAATGTGTGCTATGAATCTGAATTTTGCGCTCTGTGCATATAGATACAGAGACACATATATACAGACACAGAGACACATATACAGACAGAAACACACATATACAGACAGAGACACACATATAGATACAGAGACACATATATACAGACACAGAGACACATATACAGACAGAAACACACATATACAGACAGAGACACACATATAGATACAGAGACACATATATACAGACACAGAGACACATATACAGACAGAAACACACATATACAGACAGAGACACACATATAGATACAGAGACACATATATACAGACACAGAGACACATATACAGACAGAAACACACATATACAGACAGAGACACACATATAGATACAGAGACACATATATACAGACACAGAGACACATATACAGACAGAAACACACATATACAGACAGAGACACACATATAGATACAGAGACACATATATACAGACACAGAGACACATATACAGACAGAAACACACATATACAGACAGAGATACACATATAGATACAGAGACACATATATACAGACACAGAGACACATATACAGACAGAAACACACATATACAGACAGTGACACACATATAGATACAGAGTCATACATATAGGGCTGGATTTTTGGCTCTTCTGTGACTCAGTTTGCGCCCTGGAAGGGTGGTAAATGTGATTCTGGGCGTTACGCCGGGCATACAGGTTTTAGCGCCCAGCCGGTACATTAGGCTCCTGTTTTGCGGCGGCACAAAAACTGACCGCCCCGCCATCCAACTTACCGCCTCGCCATCCAACTTCACTGAGATCATGACGTCAACCATCGTGCAATGCTGCGCTAACTCCCCTGATGACAAATTTGGCCCTTACGCCTCATTTAATATCCACCCTAGGAAACGTCTGAAAAAACAGGCGTTCCCAGAGTGCAGCGGGCAGTATTGGTGGCATTTTTAAACAGATGTATGAGGATCCTACATCGCAGCTTACAGTGACTGTAATGGTTGGAAATAGAACGCTACTTTTATCTGCCATTACAGTCTCCTAACAATGTCTGTTGGAGCGGATTTTTGGACATATACTGGACTAGTATACGGGACCAAACATTTGTTTTATTTTCCCCTTTAATGAATTTTGTAAGGAATACAATACTGATGCATTATGTTTTATATAAAAAAAACAGTTAGACTTCAAGGTATGCTGGCCTTGAGTTATGGAGATAGGAAAGTGAGATAATGAACACTGGAGAGTTAAGTGCTGGGTATGTTTGTTTATACCGGTGTCAAAAGCCTGCACTTGTTTATACTGCCCTGTCACAATGCAGGATGGGTTATATCAAAAGCTTAGCCTTCGATAGTAAAAGCTTTGTAGTGCTAAAGCATGTGTTGTAAAGTGATGTAATTTATAAGATAAAAGAACTTCACTGCAGATACCAATTTGAGAAGATGGTTCAAAGACAGGGGTCTTTAACACTTCTCCCAAAGCTTTGTCTCCGATTTAATAAACCTCTCTTTATATATTATACAGTCTCGGAAATATTTTTCCACAACATGTCAGAGAATGAATTTAATGGAGCATTACTAGTTAGCTAGCGTATCATGCTGGTTGGCATTGCCGGGCATCATCAAGCTAAAAGAATGGCTGCTGGCCAATCGGGCCACGGATGAGGAGAGGCCGAAGATGTCTGGAGAGGAGGGCTCAACCCCCACGGATTTACAGGCACAAACGCTTTTCCCTCAGCTCTCTGAGGTGCAGTGTGTGAGAAGACTGCGCTTTCGCTGCCTTGTCCACTCTGGAGGCAGCCTTCAATATCCCCCTCAACAGGTCTCTGAGGACATTGCGCTATGCTGCATGATGCACAACTTGGCACTCATCAGAGGCCAGGCATTGCCAATGGGGATTACAGGCCACCTCAGGGGAACGAGGACAACAAAGACAAGCCTGGCGAGTTCCTCATTGGATAGCCACATCATCCACGGGGGAGGCAGCGTGGAGATGCTGCCTGAGCAAGAACCGCATGTTGCCAGCTCATAATGGACCAGTTTGTTTGAATGGAGGATGCTGAGGGATGCATCTAATTCTGGCCACGCTATGTGCCGCCATAAAGGCACATCTAAGCTGAGCTTCGCAATGATACACAAGGCAACAACGGCAAAGTATCAAAGTCGACCTCCCCAACAAACGCAAGGATTCAATGAACAAACAATTTGAACACATCATATAAAACACCAAAAGCAAACAACAGTTCAAGCCACCAAAATAAAACTATACAATAAACAGCGTCCTGCTGCAACTTACACAGGTTAAATTAAATTGTAACAAATGAAATATCTACAGGAGTACACATTACATCTGAATGCACTTGCATCTCGTTGTTCGACCCCTTATTGGGACTTACCCTGTGCTTTCCTCCCCTACCCTTTGCCAACCTCCCATGCCTGCTGCTCCTCCTCAATGAGGCCTCAGTGTCTACAGCAAGGCTACTTGAGGACTGCTGTGTTAGAGGAGCAGATAGTGCACTAGACTAGCCCTGGGCCTGGACAGCCCGACTGCAGAGTGCTGTGCCTCACCATCGACAGAAGCAGTCTCTTGTGGATCGAGTGTGGACCACGTAGTGTGCATGGTTGGAGAGTCAGTGGTGGGAGCCGGAATGCTGTCATCCTAAGGAAGGACAGCATCTTCCATTTTCTGGGAGCCACTGACAATCCGACGGGGCTGGGCCTCAGCATTCGGAGTACGATGTGTCTCCACAATTTGCTGGCCTGCTTCAGCACTGTCCCTTCCCCGTTGGACAGTGGGGAATGCAGAGAGGATGGCACCAGTCATCGAGCGTATCACATCACCAAACTGCAGCATGCAACATGACCAATGGCATGCGCCTCACATTCTGGAACGCCACTGTAGCTGCTGGAGGCCACCTGCCTCTGTGAGTGGGCAATGATGGCCTCGCTGGAGTCCTGAGGTGCACCGACAATGTGTGACGCTGCCTCCACAACAGTCACAGCGAGTTTGTCAATGCTGTCTGGAATCCTACCCAATGCACCCATGAGCTCATGGTGCATGTCTGTATTTTCCCTGGATATTTCCACCAAATCCAGTTCCATGTCTGCCTATTATTCAACAGACCTACTTTGCCAACTCACCCTCAGGAGAGCAGGCCTGCGAGATAACTCTCTTGCACCACGTTGACTGGGACCAGGAGCCTCCGACGATGCAAAGCCAGGGAAATCGGGCTTGTCCCCAGATGTGCTTTGTGCAGACGGGCCAACTGGTGGGCTCTGTTGCTCAAGCTTTACAGTCTCCTCGCATGTCTCATCATCTCCCCCATGGCCAGATGTAGATGGCTCCCTGGACGCCTGTCACGATTGTGGCTGGTCATCCGCAAGCAGAAAACAACAGAGGTGTGGTTAGCAGCAGGGGAGGGTAGCAGGCTGCTATCAGGAAGTTGGCATTGCACATGTACATGTGAAGGGCCTACGCCACTTAATAATACGTCTCAATGGAGTCACATCAGTCGCGTGATCCATTGACATATCCTCACTACCCGAAGGGGGCTCAGCATCGCTCCTGGCAACTGTCCGAGCTGGTGCTCCCATGAGAGCCAACACCCGTTCCTCCACATCCGTTAAATCGAGGAGCTGAGGCGGTCGCCCCCCTGTCCGGCACTGCTCACACCTGTTGTGTGAGAGCTTTACCTGCAATGAGAGAAATAGGGAGGGTTCAGAAAGGGTGCACCTCCTGTTGTGCCACATGTGCCTACCATAGTTCAATAGCTGCCACTGTGTGGATGTGCAAATTTCTTCACTTCAATCTGTGTGGATTTTGATTGAGCTTTCTGAGCGATTGGGAAGAGGTGAGAGAGAGGGAGCATAGGGACTCAAGGTGGCCTTTATGAAACCCATATCAGCAGTGGGAGTGTGTTGCAAGGAAGTTTCTCAATCATTAGGCAACAAGAGGTATGTGCATCCTTAATTAAGAGGCAATGGCTGGAGAAGTAGGACTTCAACTTTTTGATGCATTGTGTAACCCACACCACAGGCTGCAAGATTTTGAGAAGGGGTAGATCCATCAAAGACTTCACATAGTGTCTGACATTCATGTTGGAAGGATAGCAGGCATACATAACTATGAAAGGTACGCACCCTGATGGACCTGGTAAGGTCGTTGAACTTTTTGTGGCATTGGGTGCCAGTTCTGGCCATCATGTCTGCTGCAGACACCTCCTGGGCAATTTCACACCATAACCTCTTAAAAATGGTTGGCAGCGGCCTCCCTCCCCCAACCAGATGGAGTGATGTCCACCTCCTCTCCACTGCCTGGACTAACGTCCGTGGAAAAACGTCTGGCACGCTACCTGCCAGCTCTGCAGAAGTACCAGAATTCGGGTGGGTCACCTGCACATGTGCGCAGGAAGCCACCGCGCCCTGAAATAACGTCAGCGCCCGGGAAAACTAAAACACGTGCACAAAATGGCCATCATTTTTAGCGCCCCGATTTTCTGCTCGGGCGCACAAAGTCCATTGTGTAATGTCTGATTTAATGCCCCCAATCATGAATCCTCATCTTTTGACGAAATTTCCAGTCGTGGGTGCAAACATTTTTCAGGCGGTATCAGGACCGCCCCGCCGCGATTAACGCCCCGAAATCAGGCAAGCCAAAAATCCAGCCCATAGACACAAAAACACCATAGATACAGAGACACCTGAGACTCTTAAACAGAGACACATATAGACAAAGAGACACACATGTAGACACAGACATATATATAGACACAGAAACACACATACAGACACAGAGTGGCAATGAAACACATCAAATCGGCTCTGCAAAGACAGTCCCCTGTGTCTGATGCTAGCCCGGCTTGCTTTACTCCCAAGGGACAATAATCATGTCTGTCTCATTAGTTCAACAGTCAGCTGTTTAAATTGTTTGCCTCATTAACATGGAGGGACTGTAGAAAAACTGTGGAGTTGTTTAATGTGCTGCTTTCATTGGAAAGTCAACGATCACCTTTCATTGACAAGGCTGGAACTCAATTGGTTGTAAATGGTGACATGATTTATAAAAGGTTAGCTGGAGAAGTGAGTCTATTGGAAAAATGCAGATTTTCAGAGGATAATATTAGCTGCAGCTATGGAGCAAAACAGAAATATAAACTAGGTAGCTGAATAAGTTTTCAGTATTTGATCTCATAAGCTGCATAACTGTGGCAGAATAACCAATTGTGTCTGACACAATTTTGGTTTTCATTCCCTTAGTCAGTATCCAGTGCCCATTGTTTACTTTATAAAGCTTAATATGATTATTCTCAGGCCTTGATCTTCCCTTTATTTTATACATGTGCTATCAAAAACGCATCTGAACCTTTTCTCCATTCTACCTCCATATCCACTCCACCTGCCTAGACACTGAGGGGGAGAAATTGGGCTACTTCTAGGGGGGCGCTAGTGAGTTTTCAGCCGGGTGCGGCGACAACAGCGCCTCTGCTAAATTCGGTGTGAATATTGTAGCGGCGGTAACATGTAGCTCCCTGCTCGGCTGCACCTGGCAACACTGACAACATCGTCATGTGCAGCGCCCCATTACCGCGCCCCCTAGTTTATCGCCTGACACTGACACCGACAGTTTCAGCTGTCGTGTTTCAGTTGGATGTCAACTGAAGGAGTACTATGTAAAGGCGCCAGCATTGGGTAAAGTTTTAGTCGGCCAATACTGGTTGCTGTTTAGTTCCACATAGGCAGACAGGTGTTTTGACAGATTTCACCGATTTGCAGTTGAAGGAGTGTTCTGGCTGTTAAAGATTCGTGACTTTCATTGAGGGCAGATTTGAAACTCCCAACATTTATATCCTTTCATGGGGGCTGTGTTGGCACTGGACCTCGTGCTCCGACGTCACTGTCGGAGGCAACTTGGGCAGAGAGAAAGGCAACAAAATGTGGCCAGAGGGAGGAGGGCCAACAGGGCTCTCAACAGCAGATTTTACCCTCCCAGGGTATTCTGGCAGCAGTTCTCCTGCACCAATTTCACTGAGGAAGTGTGTTTGAAGGTTACGCTTCAGCAAGGATGTGATCACATGGCTCTGCCACCTCCTGCAACCAGACCTCGAGCCTCAGACCTGGGTGAGGACAACTCTATCAGTGACAGTCAAGGTCATCATCGCGCTCAATTTCTACACCAGCGGATCCTTCCAGTGTGCAACAGGCGACATCTCCAACATCTCCCAGTTTGCTGTCCATTGCTCCATCCGCGAGGTCATGGATGCTCTGTACAGAAGGAGGAGGGACTACATTTCCTTCCCCATGACCAGAGAGAAGTAGCTGGAGCATGCATATGGCTTTGCCATGATAGCGGGCTTCCCCATGGTGCAGTGTAGGGGGTGGTGTGGGGGTCAGGTTCACTTCTGACCTTCTGAGCTCCCACTCCCTGGGCTCTAGACTTTGGATTTATTTGGGGATGTGACAAAGTGCAGCAGACAACTGGTTTTGGTGCAAGAAACTTTGATTTTATTTAGGAAAGAAAGTACAGTGTCAAAACTTACAATCTCTAGAATATGGAACACTTTATTACACATACAAAAGGGGTTACAGAAGATAATACACCTCCCACCTCCCAATTGTCTCTTAGAGTGAGGCAGCAATGTGGTGCCCAGCCTTTTATACAGCTCCTGCCTGGGCCTCCCACAGTTGCACCCTCTAGTGGTACCAGCATAGTATGTACAGAGTATACATATACAACACAAGGGTTATGGGGAACGGGCAGGAAAGTGGATTTGAGGCCATGATCAGATCAGCCATGATCTTATTGAATGGTACAGCAGGCTTGAGCGGCCAAATGGCTAACTCCTGCTCCTATTTCTTATGTTCTGATGTTCTTATGTTGGAACCACTCAGCAAGTCATGCAACATCTGTAAACATAGAAAGATGACATGTCAGGCCGAGGTCAGGGTTCTGATAATGGCCTGTATCTGGAATGTTAACATTCCTCTTTTTTGCCGACTTACTGAGTGTTTTCACCATTTTCTGGTTTTATTTCAGATTTTCAGCACCAGGATTTTGTTTTTGGCTCCATGCAGTTGACATCTGGTTCTCTTGATGGAATGCCGAGCTATGGCAGTAAATTGAAAGAGGGTGACAGAGCAACATGGGGGCCACATAAATAGTACTGCTGAAGGTCAAATGTTTTGTCTGTTGATAGTTTTGTCAAAAGTCTTACCGTAATATGTCAAAAACAATCGACCATGTCCCAACATTGTGGAATTTGTGTAATATTATTGGCATATTGTGCTGAGACTGAAACATATTGTACTGAGAAATGTTATACTGAGGCATACTGTACTGAGATACTGTGCTGAGAAATACTGTAGAGACTGTGGCATACTGTGCAGGATTATTGACATACTGTACTGCAACAGACATACTGTAATAGAGAATTGATAAATTGTATTGGCACTCCGACATACTGTACGAATCAAACTGTAGTAGATGATTGATATATTGTATTGACACTGAGACAAGTTGTACTAGATTATTGACACTCTGCATTGGCACTCCGACATACTGCACTAAGACTTAATGGACTGGATTTTTGACTTTCTGATTGGCACTGAGATACACCATCTTGATTATAAGCATACTGTACTGATACAGTGACGGTACTAGATTAGGAGCTGCTGTATTGAGACTGAGATTGAGACTGTGCAGAACACTCCGGGGTGTTACTGCGACAATAATGCTGGTACTGCCAGGAATCCTCTAACACTGACAAAAACATGAACAGAAATAACATTCTGTTTGCCTTTATATAATGACATAATGAGGTTGATTTGGAAAACTTCCTCAGATTATTGCAAACTTTTGTTTTTAATCAAAGCAATACTGGCGTGATTCCTGTGTCTCATGTGAAGGGCTCAGTTCCCAGTGGCTGGTGTGCAGCTGCTATGTTTGCAGATAGCCGCCTTTATGTTTCTAGTTTTATATCAGCAAAGTGTAACGAGTACACTCAACAACTAGGCCAACGCTTCACCAGCATCTGTAACTGTACAGCTCCTGCACATTGCAAAGTGCAATTTCTAATGAATCCCCCGCCCTCGTTATATTCTCTTTTAGTCCTCCCTGTGCCAGAACTGCTGTTTGTAAAGGTAGACCGGGCCTGTGATCATGAGCCAGAAAGGGATAGATTGGCCACTTCAAATCTCTACCAAGTGACTCCTGCCGGAATGTTTGGTGTTGAATGAAGAAATGATTGGGCTCAGCTCTGAAGCCTTCCCCAATCACGACGTGATGTCACATGAAGAGGTTTCTTGGGCTCCTTGGTACTGTATCCTTGCAAGAATCAATGGCTACAGGAGAATTGGGAAGGAAATTAGGATGGGCATTAACTCTCAGGCGGGAGAGCCACAGAGCATGCACAGAGCGCCCGATCCCCCCGTGGGCACCTCGCCCATTTTGAAGGGCGGGCCTCATTAACATGCCACCAGCGAGCTGTGATAAGAACATAAGAACATAAGAACATAAGAATTAGGAACAGGAGTAGGCCATCTAGCCCCTCGAGCTTGCTCCGCCATTCAACAAGATCATGGCTGATCTGGCCGTGGACTCAGCTCCACTTACCAGCCCGCTCCCCATAACCCTTAATTCCCTTATTGGTTAAAAATCTATCTATCTGTGACTTGAATACATTCAATGAGCTAGCCTCAACTGCTTCCTTGGGGAGAGAATTCCACAGATTCACGACCCTCTGGGAGAAGAAATTCCTTCTCAACTCGGTTTTAAATTGGCTCCCCCGTATTTTGAGGCTGTGCCCCCGAGTTCTAGTCTCCCCGACCAGTGGAAACAACCTCTCTGCCTTTATCTTGTCTATCCCTTTCATTATTTTAAATGTTTCTATAAGATCACCCCTCATCCTTCTGAACTCCAACGAGTAAAGACCCAGTCTACTCAATCTATCATCATAAGGTAACCCCCTCATCTCCGGAATCAGCCTAGTGAATCGTCTCTGTACCCCCTCCAAAGCTAGTATATCCTTCCTTAAGTAAGGTGACCAAAACTGCACACAGTACTCCAGGTGCGGCCTCACCAATAGCCTATACAGTTGCAGCAGGACCTCCCTGCTTTTGTACTCCATCCCTCTCGCAATGAAAGCCAATATTCCATTCGCCTTCCTGATTACCTGCTGCACCTGCAAACTAACTTTTTGGGATTCATGCACAAGGAGTTCCATTATTTGAAGGGGCTGCTCCTGAAATTCTGGCTGCACTTCAGTCCCACTCTCCTGATCTTTGGGCACCCTGTGTGGAGGGGAGCGGGTAGGTCCGAAGGCCTCCTCGTAGGACTGCTCCTGGGCACGGCCAAGGGTGCCATCAGCCGGTCCAGGCAGCGGGCGGTCGAGGGGGTCGTTCAACCTGACTGCCTGCCTCTCTTCCGTTCTTACATCCGGTCCAGGGTGTCCTTGGAGATGGAGCACGCGGTGTCCACCGGTACGCTCGCGGCCTTCCGCGAGAGGTGGGCACCGGAGGGACTGGAGTGCATCATCACGCCCGGCAACCAAATTTTAATTTGATTTTACGTTTTAAAGTTTAATTTGTTTTCATTGCCGGTGCTTTTAGTGTCCCCCTCCCCTTTTATAGGGGGCACTGGGAAAATTTGATTTCAGCGCCCCAAAAAGAAAATAATTTAAAAAAAAAAAGGGGCCTTGAAAATGTCTGCTGTGTCACCCAGGTCGGGTGGCATGGTCTTAATGTTTTATGTTTTGCAGGTAAACTCAAAAGAGTTTCATGCACAAGGAGTTCCATTATTTGAAGAGGCTGCTCCTGAAATTCTGGCTGAACTTCAGTCCCACTCTCCTGATCTTTGGGCACCCTGTGCGGAGGGGAGCGGGTAGGTCCGAAGGCCTCCTCGTAGGACTGCTCCTGGGCACGGCCAAGGGTGCCATCAGCCGGTCCAGGCAGCGGGCGGTCGAGGGGGTCGTTCAACCTGACTGCCTGCCTCTCTTCCGCTCTTACATCCGGTCCAGGGTGTCCTTGGAGATGGAGCACGCGGTGTCCACCGGTACGCTCACGGCCTTCCGCGAGAGGTGGGCACCGGAGGGACTGGAGTGCATCATCACGCCCGGCAACCAAATTTTAATTTGATTTTACGTTTTAAAGTTTCATTTGTTTTAATTGCCGGTGCTTTTAGTGTCCCCTTCCCTTTTATAGGGGGCACTGGGAAAATTGTGATTTTAGTGCCCAAAAAAAAACCACAAAAAAAAAAGAAAAACACAAAAAAAAATGAGAAAAAAAAAGGGCCTTGTAAATGTCTGGTGTGTCACCCAGGTCGGGTGGCATGGTTTAATGTTTTTTGTTTTGCAGATAAACTCCAAAAAGAGTTTCATGCACAAGGACCTCTGCACCGCAGCATGTTGTCATTTCTCCCCATTCAAATAATATTCCCTTTTACTGTTTTTTTTCCCAAGGTGGATGACCTCACACTTTCCGACATTGTATTCCATCTGCCAAACCTTAGCCCATTCGCTAACCTATCTAAATCTCTTTGCAGCCTCTCTGTGTCCTCTACACAACCCGCTTTCCCACTAATCGAGCAGTCAGTCGAGGAGGCGGGAGCTCGGAGCAGCGCGAGTCCGGGGTCGGCGAGAGGCCTATAAAGGCCAACGGGAGTCGAGCAGTTCGAGCAGTCAGTCGAGGAGGCGGGAGCTCGGAGCAGCGCGAGTCCAGGGTCGGCGAGAGGCCTATAAAGGCCAGCGGGAGTCGAGCAGTTCGAGCAGTCAGTCGAGGAGGCGGGAGCTCGGAGCAGCGCGAGTCCGGGGTCGGCGAGAGGCCTATAAAGGCCAGCGGGAGTCGAGCAGTTCGAGCAGTCAGTCGAGGAGGCGGGAGCTCGGAGCAGCGCGAGTCCGGGGTCGGCGAGAGGCCTATAAAGGCCAACGGGAGTCGAGCAGTTCGAGCAGTCAGTCGAGGAGGCGGGAGCTCGGAGCAGCGCGAGTCCGGGGTCGGCGAGAGGCCTATAAAGGCCAGCGGGAGTCGAGCAGTTCGAGCAGTCAGTCGAGGAGGCGGGAGCTCGGAGCAGCGCGAGTCCGGGGTCGGCGAGAGGCGTACTGGTGCAGCTACAGGGAGAAGGCAAAGAAAGAAACAAAGGTGACGTCACAGCCTAGGGGGTAAGTGATTGGCTGGTGATTGGTGAGTAGTTTTTCTTTTTCTTCTTATATTAGTCAGTAACTTTTAACATTGTTGTTGCCAATTTATGTGTATCTAAGGGTTAAGTCATGGCAGGAGAGCTCGGTCGGGTGTTATGCTCCTCCTGTACCATGTGGGAACTCAGGGACACTTCCGGTGTCCCTGACGACTACGTGTGCAGGAAGTGTATCCACCTCCAGCTGCTGACTGTCCGCGTTGCGGAGTTGGAGCTGAGGATGGATTCACTCTGGAGCATCCACGATGCAGAGAATGACGTGAGTAGCACGTGTAGTGAGTTGGTCTTACCGCAGGGAAAGGGTCCACAGCCAGCTAGGGAATGTAAGACCAGCAGGAAGAGTAGTGCAAGGAAGGTAGTGCAGGGGTCTCCTGCGGTCATCCCCCTGCAAAACAGATACACTGCTTTGAGTACTGTTGAGGGGGATGACTCATCAGGGGAGGGCAGCAGCAGCCAAGTTCATGGCACCATGGCTGGCTCTGTTGCACAGGAGGGCAAGAAAAAGAGTGGGAGAGCAATAGTGATAGGGGATTCAATGGTGAGGGGAATAGATAGGCGTTTCTGCGGCCGCGACCGAGACTCCAGGATGGTATGTTGTCTCCCTGGTGCAAGGGTCAAGGATGTCTCGGAGCGGGTGCAGGACATTCTGAAATGGGAGGGAGAACAGCCAGTTGTCGTGGTGCACATTGGTACCAACGACATAGGTAAAAAAGGGATGAGGTCCTATGAAACGAATTTAAGGAGCTAGGAGCTAAATTAAAAAGTAGGACCTCAAAAGTAATAATCTCGGGATTGCTACCAGTGCCACGTGATAGTCAGAGTAGGAATCGCAGGATAGCGCAGATGAATACGTGGCTTGAGCAGTGGTGCAGCAGGGAGGGATTCAAATTCTTGGGGCATTGGGACCGGTTCTGGGGGAGGTGGGACCAGTACAAACCGGACGGTCTGCACCTGGGCAGGACCGGAACCAATGTCCTAGGGGGAGTGTTTGCTCGTGCTGTTGGGGAGGATTTAAACTAATATGGCAGGGGGATGGGAACCAATGCAGGGAGACAGAGAGAAACAAAAAGGAGGCAAAAGCAAAAGACAGAAAGGAGATGAGGAAAAGTGGAGGGCGGAGAAACCCAAGGCAAAGAACAAAAAGGGCCACTGTACAGCAAAATTCTAAAAGGACAAAGGGTGTTAAAAAAACAAGCCTGAAGGCTTTGTATCTTAATGCAAGGAGTATCCGCAATAAGGTGGATGAATTAACTGTGCAAATAGATGTTAATAAATATGATGTGATTGGGATTACGGAGACGTGGCTCCAGGATGATCAGTGCTGGGAACTCAACATTCAGGGGTATTCGACATTCAGGAAGGATAGAGTAAAGGGAAAAGGAGGTGGGGTAGCATTGTTGGTTAAAGAGGAGATTAATGCAATAGTTAGGAAAGACATTAGCTTGGATGATGTGGAATCTATATGGGTAGAGCTGCAGAACACCAAAGGGCAAAAAACGTTAGTAGGAGTTGTGTACAGACCTCCAAACAGTAATAGGGATGTTGGGGAGGGCATCAAACAGGAAATTAGGGGTGCATGCAATAAAGGTGTAGCAGTTATAACGGGTGACTTTAATATGCACATAGATTGGGCTAGCCAAACTGGAAGCAATACGGTGGAGGAGGATTTCCTGGAGTGCATAAGGGATGGTTTCCTAGACCAGTATGTTGAGGAACCAACTAGGGGGGAGGCCATCTTAGACTGGGTGTTGTGTAATGAGAGAGGATTAATTAGCAATCTCATTGTGAGAGGCCCCTTGGGGAAGAGTGACCATAATATGGTGGAATTCTGCATTAGGATGGAGAATGAAACAGTAAATTCAGAGACCATGGTCCAGAACTTAAAGAAGGGTAACTTTGAAGGTATGAGGCGTGAATTGGCTAGGATAGATTGGCGAATGATACTTAGGGGGTTGACTGTGGATGGGCAATGGCAGACATTTAGAGACCGCATGGATCAATTACAACAATTGTACATTCCTGTCTGGCGTAAAAATAAAAAAGGGAAGGTGGCTCAACCGTGGCTATCAAGGGAAATCAGGGATAGTATTAAAGCCAAGGAAGTGGCATACAAATTGGCCAGAAATAGCAGCGAACCCGGGGACTGGGAGAAATTTAGAACTCAGCAGAGGAGGACAAAGGGTTTGATTAGGGCAGGGAAAATAGAGTACGAGAAGAAGCTTGCAGGGAATATTAAGGTGGATTGCAAAAGTTTCTATAGGTATGTAAAGAGAAAAAGGTTAGTAAAGACAAACGTAGGTCCCCTGCAGTCAGAATCAGGGGAAGTCATAACGGGGAACAAAGAAATGGCAGACCAATTGAACAAGTACTTTGGTTCGGTATTCACTAAGGAGGATACAAACAAGCTTCCGGATATAAAAGGGGTCAGAGGGTCTAGTAAGGAGGGGGAACTGAGGGAAATCTTTATTAGTCGGGAAATTGTGTTGGGGAAATTGATGGGATTGAAGGCCGATAAATCCCCAGGGCCTGATGGACTGCATCCCAGAGTACTTAAGGAGGTGGCCTTGGAAATAGCGGATGCATTGACAGTCATTTTCCAACATTCCATTGACTCTGGATCAGTTCCTATGGAGTGGAGGGTAGCCAATGTAACCCCACTTTTTAAAAAAGGAGGGAGAGAGAAAACAGGGAATTATAGACCGGTCAGCCTGACCTCAGTAGTGGGTAAAATGATGGAATCAATTATTAAGGATGTCATAGCAGTGCATCTGGAAAATGGTGACATGATAGGTCCAAGTCAGCATGGATTTGTGAAAGGGAAATCATGCTTGACAAATCTTCTGGAATTTTTTGAGGATGTTTCCAGTAAAGTGGACAAAGGAGAACCAGTTGATGTGGTATATTTGGACTTTCAGAAGGCTTTCGACAAGGTCCCACACAAGAGATTAATGTGCAAAGTTAAAGCACATGTGATTGGGGGTAGTGTGCTGATGTGGATTGAGAACTGTTTGTCAGACAGGAAGCAAAGAGTAGGAGTAAACGGGTACTTTTCAGAATGGCAGGCAGTGACTAGTGGGGTGCCGCAAGGTTCTGTGCTGGGGCCCCAGCTGTTTACATTGTACATTAATGATTTAGACGAGGGGATTAAATGCAGTATCTCCAAATTTGCGGATGACACTAAGTTGGGTGGCAGTGTGAGCTGCGAGGAGGATGCTATTAGGCTGCAGAGTGACTTGGATAGGTTAGGTGAGTGGGCAAATGCATGGCAGATGAAGTATAATGTGGATAAATGTGAGGTTATCCACTTTGGTGGTAAAAACAGAGAGACAGACTATTATCTGAATGGTGACAGATTAGGAAAAGGGAAGGTGCAACGAGACCTGGGTGTCATGGTACATCAGTCATTGAAGGTTAGCATGCAGGTACAGCAGGCGGTTAAGAAAGCAAATGGCATGTTGGCCTTCATAGCGAGGGGATTTGAATACAGGGGCAGGGAGGTGTTGCTACAGTTGTACAGGGCCTTGGTGAGGCCACACCTGGAGTATTGTGTACAGTTTTGGTCTCCTAACTTGAGGAAGGACATTCTTGCTATTGAGGGAGTGCAGCGAAGATTCACCAGACTGATTCCCGGGATGGCGGGACTGACCTATCAAGAAAGACTGGATCAACTGGGCTTGTATTCACTGGAGTTCAGAAGAATGAGAGGGGACCTCATAGAAACGTTTAAAATTCTGACGGGTTTAGACAGGTTAGATGCAGGAAGAATGTTCCCAATGTTGGGGAAGTCCAGAACCAGGGGTCACAGTCTGAGGATAAGGGGTAAGCCATTTAGGACCGAGATGAGGAGAAACTTCTTCACCCAGAGAGTGGTGAACCTGTGGAATTCTCTACCACAGAAAGTAGTTGAGGCCAATTCACTAAATATATTCAAAAGGGAGTTAGATGAAGTCCTTACTATTCGGGGGATCAAGGGTTATGGCGAGAAAGCAGGAAGGGGGTACTGAAGTTTCATGTTCAGCCATGAACTCATTGAATGGCGGTGCAGGCTAGAAGGGCTGAATGGCCTGCTCCTGCACCTATTTTCTATGTTTCTATGTTTCTATGTGTCATCTGCAAATTTTGTTACACTACACTCTGTCCCCTCTTCCAGGTCATCTATGTATATTGTAAACAGTTGTGGTCCCAGCACCGATCCCTGTGGCACACCACTAACCACCGATTTCCAACCTGAAAAGGACCCATTTATCCCGACTCTCTGCTTTCTGTTAGCCAGCCAATTCTCTATCCATGCTAATACATTTCCTCTGACTCCGCATACCTTTATCTTCTGCAGTAACCTTTTGTGTGGCACCTTATCGAATGCCTCTTGAAAATCTAAATACACCACATCCATCGGTACACTTCTATCCACCATGCTCGTTATATCCTCAAAGAATTCCAGTAAATTAGTTAAACATGATTTCCCCTTCATGAATCCATGCTGCGTCTGCTTGATTGCACTATTCCTATCTAGATGTCCCGCTATTTCTTCCTTAATGATAGCTTCAAGCATTTTCCCCACTACAGATGTTAAACTAACCAGCCTATAGTTACATGCCTTTTGTCTGCCCCCTTTTTTAAACAGAGACATTACATTTGCTGCTTTCCAATCCGATGGTACCTCCCCAGATTCCAGAGAATTTTGGTAGATTATAACGAATGCATCTGCTATAACTTCCACCATCTCTTTTAATACCCTGGGATGCATTTCATCAGGACCAGGGGACTTGTCTACCTTGAGTCCCATTAGTCTGTCCAGCACTACCCCCCTAGTGATAGTGATTGTCTCAAGGTCCTCCCTTCCCACATTCCTGTGACCAGCAATTTTTGGCATGGTTTTTGTGTCTTCCACTGTGAAGACCGAAGAAAAATAAGTGTTAATTGATCCAGACTATCACTACAACGGGCAGGCCAGAGGCCGACGGAGCCAGCAGGAAGGTGATGGGAAGATGGGGAACTGATCACCTGTGGGTGGGAGGTCCGTGTGAATTAGTCCACATTATTTTTTTGGAGCCCAGAGGCCACACATAAATAATTTTTCAATAAACATTTTGGGGACTTTTCCTCCTCACCCTTGGTTGTCCCTTGAAATTGAATCAGGGTCTTATGTATGTCATAGGACCCCAATTTGCATAAAGTAATGAGCCTCCCGCCTGATTCAGGCAGGTGGCTGGACCTCCAGTGACGATGGCAGCAGAGCAGGAATGGGGCAGTAAGTTTAGCATAGCTATTTTCAATCCACTAACCGCCCTCATTTATGCCATGCAGAAGTTAAAATCATCCCCAGTGAACCATACTTTTTGCAGGATCTCAGTGGAAGCACTCTTGTCTCAGAATCCAAATGTCGTGGGTACAAATCTCTATGGAAGAACAAGAGATCAGAGAATTCTACATAAATACATCCCCTCCACCCTCCATTCCAGCTCGCTCCTCTTTTAATGGAAATTTTCTAGACTTGGGTGCAAAGGTCACTGCCATCAGACAGAATATAGAAAAGCAAAATACTGCAGATGCTGGAATCTGAAATAAAAACAGAAAATGCTGAAAATCTCAGCAGGTCAGGCAGCATCTGTGGAGAGAAAGCAAAGTTAACGTTTCAGGTCGACGACCCTTCGTCACAACTGGGTCTGTGATAGGGTGAAAGGCAGGAGTGATTTAAGAGACAAAAGGGATGATGGGCAGAGATGGTAATAGCACAAGTTAGGAAACTGTTGTGTATGCAATAACTCAATAGACTGAATACTGTAAACTCCGAACAGATACAAACCTGATTCTCCTTTATTAGGGCCCAAAGTGATTACATTACATGATGGTTTGCCTTTTGTACCTGGGCTGCACACATGTGCATACAGCTCAATGACCTCCGACAGTGGCACCACCTGGTGGCTAATAAATCCAAGCATACATACATGACAATATCCCCCTTTAAGATATTAGTAACGGTCTTTTTACAAATTGAGATGGTCCGGGGCTTTCCGCTTCAGTTCAACGTCTCAGTTCAACTCAGCCTTGGGCAAGTGTTCTGAGTCTGTTATGACTGGGGGCTGGGTAGCCAATCTGATGGGAGTGGCAATGACCACGTCAGGGATTTAAAGTCCAGATTCATTGATGACAGCGGAGTCCTCTGATGACTGAGGGTAGGTTGGTTGATCACTGATTGTGTCTTCCTCAGACTGTTCCAGTTCATCCGTGTGCCGCAGCTTTATCTGATCGACATGTTTCCTGCATGTCTGCCCATTCTTGAGCTTAACGATAAACACTCTGTTACCCTCCTTGGTCGATCCATTTGGGACCTTGACCATAATTCAGTACATACACAGGATCATTGATAGAAATGTCGCGTGACACAGTAGCACGATCATGATACCCCTGCTGACTTTGACGTCTGTATTCGACACGATTATTCACGTCAGGTTGGACAAGAGAGAGCCTGGTCTTGAGACATCTCTTCATCAATAGTTCAGCAGGGGAGACACCGGTAAGCGTATGGGGTCTTGTCCTGTAACTAAGCAATATGCGTGACAAGCGAGTTTGCAATGAACCTTGAGTTACACGTTTCATTCTCTGCTTGATGGTTTGGACCACATGCTCTGCTTGTCCATTGGATGTGGGTTTGAATGGTGCTGACCTCACATGTTTGATACCATTGAGTTTCATGGACTCTTGAAACTCCATACTGGTGAAGCAAGATCCGGTGTCGCTTACAACGATGTTAGGCAGACCATGCGCAGCAAACATGACACAAAGGCTCTCAATGGTAGATGTGGATGTGCTGGATGACATGATTGTACACTCAATCCGCTTGGAATAAGCATCCACCACAATTAAGAACATCTTTCCCAGGAAGGGACCTGCAAAGTTGATGTGGATCCTGGACCATGGTTTAGATGACCACGACCACAGACTCAGCGGCAATTCTGCTGGTGCTTTACTAAGCTGCATGCAAGTGTTGCACTGATGCACACATGATTCCAGATCAGAGTCAATTCCAGGCCACCGTCCACGAGACCTGGCAATGGCTTTCATCATGACAATACTGGGCTGCGTGCTATGTAGATTATGCACAAATTTCTCTCTGCCTTTCTTGGCCATAACAACACGATTACCTCACAGTATACAATCTGATTGAATGGATAGTATGTCTTTGCGACGGATGTAAGGTTTGGTCTCCTCACACATTTGCTTGGGTATGGCAGATGAATCACCACTAAGGATACAACTTTTCACAACCGATAATATCAGGTCCTGGCTGATCCAGGTCTTAACTTGTTGGGCCGTGATAGGTGTTCCTTCACTTTCAAAAGCATCCATGACGAACAGTAGGTCTGCTGGTTGTGGCGTTTCCACCTCCAGTGTGGGCACGGCAGACGGCTCAATGCATCGGCACAATTCTCAGTGTCAGGTCAATGGTGAATGACATAATCATAGGCAGATAATGTCAGCGCCCACCTCTGGATGCGGGACGCTGCATTGGTATTGATACCTTTGTTTTCCAAAAACAATGAAATGAGTGGCTTGTGATCTGTTTCCAGTTCAAACCGAAGACCAAACAGGTACTGATGCATCTTTTTAACCCCATACACACAGGCTAGTGCTTCTTTCTCTACCATGCTCTAGGCTTTTCCTGCCATTGACAAACTTTTTGAAGCATATGCAATAGGTTGTAATTTGCCCGACTCATTAGCTTGTTGGAGCACGCAACCAACTCCATATGACGAAGCATCGCAGGCCAATTCTAGATGCTTACACGGATCATAATGTACCAGCAGCTTGTTAGAGCAAAGCACATTAGTAGCTTTCTCAAAAGCTCTATCTTGAGACGCACCCCAAATCCAGTTGTTGCCTTTTCTTAGCAGCATGTGCAGTGGCTCTAATAAGGTGCTCAGTCTAGGTAAGAAGTTACCGAAGTAGTTGAGTAGACCAAGGAATGAATGCAGCTCCATCACATTCTGAGGCTTGGGTGCATTTTTGATGGCCTTGGTTTTCAAGTCCGTAGGCCTGATACCGTCAGCAGCAATTTTCCTCCCCATGAATTTGACTTCTTGAAGACGCACTTCGAGCATTTCAGTCTGAGTCCCACTTTGTCCAGACGATGTAGAACCTCTTCCAGGTTGTTCAGATGTTCAGCGGAGTCACGACCTGCGACCAGAATGTCATCTTGGAACACGACGGTTCTGGGGATGGACTTCAGTAGACTCTCCATGTTCCTCTGAAATACGACTGCGGCTGAGCGAATTACAAAAGGGCACCTGTTGTAGATAAACAGTCCTTTATGAGTGTTGATGCACGTAAGTTTCTTCGACGTGTCGACCAGCTCGTGTGTCATGTAGGCCGACGTCAGATCCAGTTTTGTAAATGACTTCCCCCGGCTAGCGTTGCAAACAGTTCATCAGCCTGCGGTAACGGGTATTGATCCTGTTTCAAAACTCAGTTGATCGTAACCTTGTAGTCTCCACAAATCCTGACAGTGCGATCACTTTTCAACATGGGAACAATGGGGCTGGCCCATTCGTTAAATTTGACCGGTGATATGATCCCTTCAAGCTGGAGTCTGTCCAGTTCAATTTCGACCTTCTCCCTCATCATGTATAGAACTGCCTGAGCTTTATGATGGACGGGTCTTGCATCTGAGTCCACATGGATCTGTACAGTGGCTCCCATGAAATTGCCGATGCCTGGTTCAAACAGCATGGGGAACTTGCTCAGCACTTGAGCACATGGAGTATCCTCCGACGACAACAACACTTTGATCTCGTTCCAATTCCATTTGATTTTTTCTAACCAGTTCCTGCCGAACAGCATTGCCTGGAACAATCCATAATGATAAATCGTTAACCGCACCATCATACGACGCCTTGATTACTACACTGCCAATCACCGTTATGAGTTCTTTAGTGTACGTACACAACTTGACATTAACTGGACTCAGCTTAGGCCTCACAGCCTTAGTATCCCACAGCTTGTCGAATGTCCTCTGGCTCAGTATTAATTGACTTGCACCCGTGTCCACTTCCATCGATTTCGGCACACCATTAAGTTTTACATTAATCATTATCGGTTGGCTCTTTGTTAGGAATGAATACAGTCCATACACTTCCTCCTCTGGTATCTCAGATTGCATATCCGGATCTGCGCTAGATTGGTCATCATCCTCCATGTGGTGTGTCACAACATGCTTGCTCAGTTGTGGACACCTGCACTGGAGATGCCCCACTCTCGAACAGCCTTAACAAATATACTGTTTAAACCGACACTGGTGATGCCAATTGTTATATATGTAAACCTGTAGATACCATGTTTAACCACCAGAGCGCTCATCACCTGGAGTCCCAAGGGATCCCACAATCCCTTGGGAGCACCTGTACATAAGGAAGCCTCACAGGCTGGAGAGACAACCTGAGACCTGTAATAAAGGACTACGGTCACACCTTACTTTGAGATTGCAGTATCTGGTCTGACTCTTTAATCAAGACATAACAACTGGCGATGAGTTACAGATGACGAACCCCACCACAACAATGCAGAGAACTGTGGGCATCCTGGAGAAATTTTCGGAGGGAGATGATTGGGAAACCTTCGTGGAGTGACTCGACCAATACTTCGTGGCCAACGAGCTGGAAGGAGAAGCGAACTCTGCCAAATGAAGGGCGATCCTCCTCACCGTTTGCGGGGCACCAACGTATGCCCTCATGAAAAATCTGCTCACTCCAGCGAAACCCACAGACAAGTCGTACAATGAGTTGTGCACACTGGTCAGAGAGCATCTAAACCCGAAGGAAAGCGTTCTGATGGTGAGGTATTGGTTCTACACGTACAAGAGGTCTGAAGGCCAGGAAGTGGCGAGCTACGTCGCCGAGCTAAGGCGCCTTGTAGGACATTGAGAATTTGAAGGACACTTGGAGCACATGCTCAGGGACTTCTTTGTACTTGGCATTGGCCTTGAAGTGATACTTCGCAAACTTTTGACTGTAGAGACCCCAACCTTGAGTAAAGCCATAGCGATAGCCCAGACGTTTATCACCACCAGTGACAATACCAAACAAATCTCTCAGCACATGAGTGCTGCTGCGAGTACTGTGAACAAAGTAATGTTGTTTTCGAATCGTAATGTACAGGGCAGGCCTCACATGCCTGCAGCTGCACGTCCGCAGGTGACTCAGAGCCCACCATCAAGGGTGGTGAATGCAAGGCCATTAACACCTTGTTGGCGCTATGGGGGTGATCATCGTTTCCATTGATGCTGCTTCAAAGGATACGTTTGCAAGGGCTGTGGAACAATAGGATACCTCCAATGTATGTGCAGGCGAGCTGTAAACCCTGTTAATCCTGCAAACCGCCATGTTGCAGAGGAGAACAGATCCATGGTGGATCACAACAAACCAGAGCCTCAGACCGAGGAGGCAGAGGTATATGGGGTGCACACATTTACCACAAAGTGTCCCCCGATAATGCTGAAGATTGAATTAAATGTACTCCCGGTGTTAATGGAGCTGGACACCAGCGCGAGCCAGTCCATAATGAGCAAATAGACTTTCGATAAATTGTGGTGCAGCAAGGCCTCAAGGCCAGTCCTGACCCCCATTCGTACTAAACTGAGAACGTACACAAAGGAACTGATTTCTGTAATCGACAGTGCTACCATAAAGGTCTCCTACGATGGAGCGGTGCACAATTTACCACTCTGGGTGGTACCGGGCGATGGCCCCACTCTGTTCGGCAGGAGCTGGCTGGGAAAGATACGCTGGAACTGGGATGACGTCCGAGCGCTCTCGTCTGTCGACGACATTTCATATGCCCAGGTCCTAAACAAGTTCTCCTCGCTGTTCATACCAGGCATCGGGAAGTTCAAAGGAGCAAAAGTGCAGATCCACTTGATTCCAGGGGCACGACCCATCCATCACAAGGCGAGAGCAGTACCATACATGGTGAGAGAGAGGGTAGAGATCGAGCTGGACAGGTTGCACCGAGAGGGCATCATTTCGCCGATCGAATTCAACGAGTGGGCCAGTCCGATTGTTCCAGTCCTCAAGGAAGACGGCACCATCTTACAGTGGTGATTACAAAGTAACCATCAATCATTTCTCCCTGCAGGTCAATACCCGCTACCAAACGCAGATGACCTATTTGCGACGTTGGCAGGAGGAAAAACATTCACGAAGCTGGACTTGACCTCGGCCTACATGACGCAAGAGCTGGAGGAATCATCGAAGGGCCTCACTTGCATCAATACGCACAAAGGTCTCTTCATACAACAGATACCCGTTTGGGATTCGATCGGCCGTGGCAATATTCCAGAGGAACATGGAAAGCTTGCTGAAGTCGGTCCCGCGCACCATGGTTTTCCAGGACGACATCTTGGTTACAGGTGGGGATACCGTCGAGCACCTGCAGAACCTGGAGGAGGTTATTAGTCGGCTTAATCGTGTGGGGCTCAGGTTAAAACGCTCAAAGTGCATTTTCCTGGCACCTGAAGTGTAGTTCCTGGGGAGAAGAATCACGGCAGATGGCATCAGGCCCACCGATTCGAAGACAGAGGCAATCAAGAACGCACCGAGACCACAGAACGTGACAGAGCTGCGGTCGTTTCTAGGACTCCTGAACTACTTTGGTAACTTCTTACCGGGTCTTAGCACATTGTTAGAACCACTGCACTCTTTACTGCGTAAAGGAGATGAATGGGTATGGGGTAAAAACCAAGAAAATGCCTTTGAGAAAGCTAGGAAACTGTTATGCTCAAACAAATTGCTTGTGTTGTACAATCCATGTAAGCGTTTGGTACTAGCATGTGATGCGTCGTCATATGGTGTCGGGTGTGTATTGCAACAAGCTAATGAATTTGGGAAATTGCAACCGGTAGCTTATGCATCCAGAAGTCTGCCTAAGGCTGAGAGGGCCTACAGCAGCGCAGAGATGAAATGTCTATACAGGCAGGATGTCTCCTATGGGGAAATCGGGTAGTGGTGCCAAAAAAGGGCAGGGACACCTTCATTAGTGACCTCCACAGCACCTACCCAGGCATCGTAATGATGAAAGCGATAGCCAGATCCCACGTGTGGTGGCCCGGTATCGATGCAGAATTCGAGTCCTGCGTGCCCAAGTGTAATACATTTTCACAGTTAAGCAATGTACCCAGGGAGGCGCCACTAAGTCTATGGTCCTGGCCCTCCAAACCGTGGTCCAGGGTCCATGTCGACAAGGCAGGCCCATTCTTGGGAAAAATGTTCCGAGTGGTTGTAGATGCGTACTCCAAATGGATTGAATGTATGATAATGTTGGGAAGCACGTCCGCTGCCACCATTGAAAGCCTGCGGGCCATGTTTGACATGCAAGGCCTGCCTAATGTCCTTGTGAATGACAATGGGCCGTGCTTCACCAGTGCCGAGTTCAAAGATTTCATGACCCACAATGAGATCAAACATGTCACATCTGCCCCATTTAAACCAGCGTCCAACGGTCAGGCAGAGCGAGCAGTGCAAACAATCAAGCAGAGCTTGAAGAGGGTAACTGAAGGCTCACTGCAGACTTGCCTATCCCGAGTCCTGCTTAGTTACCGCACAAGACCCCACTCGCGCACTGGGGTTCCCCCCGCTGAACTGCTCATGAAAAGGGCACTTAAGAAAAGGGCACTCAACTCTCGTTAGTCCACCCTGATCTACACAAGCAGGTAGAGAGCAGGCAGCTTCAACAGAATACATATCATGATTGCACAAATGTGTCACGCGAAATCGAGATTAATGATCCTGTATTTGTGTTGAACTATGGACAAGGTCCCAAATGGCTTCCCGGCACTGTTGTGGCCAAAGAGGGGAGTAGAGTGTTTCAGGTCAAATTTTCAAATGGACTCATCTGCAGCAAACACTTGGACCAAACCAAACTCAGATTTACGGACTATCCAGAACAACCCACAATAGACTCTATCTTTTTCGACCCTCCAACACATACACAAGTGGCAACCGACCCACAGTTGACCACGAAGCAGAACCCATCCACCGCAGCAATCCAGCAGGACTTACCACGCCCAGCAGCCCAGCAAGGCCAGCTGCGCAGCAGCCCAGCGAGGGCCCAACAAACGACTCACCAAAACGAGCATTTGCACCGAGATGATCAACCAGGGAAAGAAAGGGCCCAGATCGACTCACGTTGTAAATAGTTACACTATTGTGGCGGGGCGGGGAGTGTTGTTATATATGTAAACCTGTAAATACCATGTTTAACCACCAGAGGGCTCATCCCCTGGAATCCCAAGGGATCCCAAATCCCTTGGGAGCACCTGTACATAAGGAGGCCTCACAGGCTGGAGAGACAACCTGAGACCTGTAATAAAGGACTATGGTCACATCTTACTTTGAGCTTGCAGTATCTGGTCTGACTCTTTATTCAAGACATAACACCGATGATTTCCCCCACAACGCCAACACGGTGATATTGGATTCATTCCCGTTGGCAGATTTTGAGCAGACACAGGTTTCGCGTACGCAGTCGTGTAGGCCCTGCCATATGCAGCTCTGCCAAACGACGATACCATCTTGTTTACAGCACTTGCCGAGTTCTGATTTTTCAATGATACCTGCTTTAAGCTTTTGTCCATCGTCATGCATGATTGGGCAATCGTGATGGCTTTGCTTAAATCCAGCGTCTCCGCCACCAGTAGCTTACGCAAGATCACCTCTTGGTTGATGCCGATTAGAAAGAGGTCCCGCAGCATGTCTGCCAATGCAGTTTCGAACTTACACAGTCCAGCTAGATGTCTTAGGTCGGCAACGAATTCCGATACATCCTGGCCCTCAGAATGAACGTGCGTATAGAATCGATATCTTGAGATGATGATGCCTTCATCTGGTTTGAGATGATCACGTACCAGAGCACACCATGTTTCATAGTCCTTGTCCGTTGTACTTAAGGGTGAGAGGAGATTCTTTATGAGTCCACAGATTTTCGGACCGCAAACCGTGAGGAGGACCGCCCAGCACCGAACTGCGTCTGCCTCTTTCTCCATTTTGTTGGCCACGAAGTATTGGTTCAAGCGGGCTACAAAGTCTGTCCAATATTCTCCATCCATGAATTGCTCCAGAATTCCAATTGTGCTCATTTTTGCAAGCGAAGGGTCTTGTTACCTCGTCACCAAATGTTGTGTATGCAATAATTCAATAGACTGAATATTGTAAACTCTGAGCAGGTACAAACCTGGCTGTACTTTATTTGGGCCCAAAGTGTTTACATTACAAGATGGCTGGCCTTTTATACCTGGGCCGCACACACGTGTGCACAACCCAATGACCTCTGACAATGACGCCACCTGGTGGCTAGTAAAACCAGGCATACATACATGACAGAAACAAAAGATGAATCTAGATGGGGTGTGAATGGCGGAACCATCACCAGCTGCCATGGGAAAGAGGAAAAAAAGGGACGTTTGTAAAAAAAAGGAAGGAAAGGGAAAAAAATATGGACCGAGGTTATGGTCTCAAATTGTTGAACTTGATATTGAGTCCAGAAGGCTGTAAAATGCCAAACGAAAGATGAGGTGCTGTTCCTCGAGCTTATATTGAGCTTCATTGTAACAGTGTAAGTGGCTGAGGATGGAGAGGCCAGAGTGGGAATGGAGCGGAGAATTAAAATGACAGGTGACCGAAAGCTCGGGGTCATGCTTACAATATGTGCGAGATTGCGAGATAAAAGAATGTGAAAGAGCTAATCAGGGCAAAAACTAATTATTAGCATACATAACAAATCACCTGCCAGGGAAAATTATTTCTGAAAGAAACATTTGTTTAAGGCAATGACTAACATGGCGATAGATAGAGAATATTTTGATCTGTTAATTGTTTCATGGAAGTGTTTACCTCTGGCTTATTGACTTAGGTGGGATTGAATGAAATGGGGTGACAGGAGTTGAAAAATATGATTCAGCCTTGAGCCATTGTTCCTATAGGCAAATCACTTTGAAGAATAACAATCTTACTCCGCCTACTGCGTGCAGGGTAGGGATTCAGCTGTGTTTGCTCTCATTCACACATTCAAAAAAATGGCCATCACGAGCATCTTTATCAATGAAGTGACTGCACAGCATGGGAATGTGCTGTACGCAGTCCCATACACATTTTTTCTTCCCTTTATTTGAGCCTTTTGAGGAAGTGTAATGGTTATGATACTGGACTAGTAATCCAGAGATGAATTCAAATACAACCATGGCAGTTTGGGAATCTGAATTTAGTTTAAAAAAAATCTTGTAGCTCTTACACTCTTTTATCTCGCAATCTCACACATATCCGTATTCTGTCTGATGATTGCCACATTGACCTTTCCACCAAAGTGTTAGACGTTTCCATTAAAAGAGCAGTGAGCCTGATGATGGGTGGAGGGGATGTACTTATGTAGAATTCCCTTATCTCTTCTTCTTCCATTGAGGTTTTTATTTATTTAATTTAGTTTGCATTTGCTATTGGATTGTCTGAAAAATTCAACTGGTTCACTAATGTCCTTTAGGATAGGAAACCCACTGTCCTTACTCGGACTGGCCTATATCTGACTCCACTCCCACATCAACATGGTTAAATCTTAACTGCCCTCTGATGTGGCCTAGAAATCCACTCAATTGTATCAGGGCAATTATCATAAGAACATAAGAACATAAGAAATAGGAGCAGGAGTAAGCCATTCGGCCCCTCGAGCCTGTTCCGCCACCCAATAACATCATGGCTGATCTGATCCAGGCTTCAACTCCACTTCTCCACTCACTCTCCATAACCATTATTCCCTTATCATTCAAAAATCTGTATCTCCACCGTAAATATATTCAAAGTCCCAGCCTCCACAGCTCTCTAGGGTAGAGAATCTCAAAGATTCATGACCCTCCGAGAGAAGAAATTCCTCCTCATTTGTGTTTTAAAAGAGTCCCTTTATTCTGAAACTATGTCCCCTAGTTTTAGATTCCCCCATGAGGGGAAACATCCTCTCTGCATCTATCTTGTCAAGCCCCCTCAGAATCTTATATTTTTCAATAAGATCACCTCTCATTCTTCTAGACTCCAAGGAGTATAGGCCCAACCTGCTCATCCTTTCTTCATATGACAACCCCTCCATCTCAGGAATCAACCTCGTGAACCTTCTCTGAACTGCCTCCAATGCAAGTATATCCCTCCTTTAATAAGGGGACCAAAACTGTACGCAGTACTCCAGATGTGGTCTTACCAACACCCTGTACATTTGAAGCAGGGCTTCCCTACTTTTATACTCCATCTCGCCATCATGCCACTCAGCTGGACAATAAATACTAGCCTTGCCAGCAACACCCATATCCCGAGAATGAGTTAAAAAATAAATTGGAGTGCGTCACTGGGGTAGTCATTCTGGCAACAGCTGCACAGATTCAATTGCAGATTTAATGCACATAAGCTGCTTTTTTCTTCCAATAATTGTGAAAACTAGAATTATTTTCCCTGTTTATGGTAAAATTACCAATGTCCATAATTTGAAAATTTGCAGCTGGATTGCAGCGAGTACACAGCAGTAAATGTTACAAGGATATTCAGTCCAGTGGAAGTTGGAATAATAACACACATGTCTTGACCAGTGATCTGGTCCTGCTGTTAAGCAGAAAATTTTTATCAGACTGGAATGAAAGATTGGTCTTGTGTCCTCTTCTCTTCAACTGGCTGTTGGAAGAGATGAACTTGGCTGGCTTGAGGGACTTTCCTTCTAGTTTTTTCTCCCTTCACTTGAGGAAATTAAATCTCTTTTCCAATCACAGACTATCCATCTGAGATCTCGAACTTCCTTATGGAAAAAGAATGGAGTGCTATTGCTTCTTACCACCTTGTGGAGGCACTGCACTAGTCCCCATTGTGTTCTGCCAGTGAGACTCAATTAATATCACTGACGCATGAACTGAAATTAAGAAGTCATGAGGTGAACTCTGAAAGATTGCATTCGGTTTGCTTTTGATTCTATTTGAATGCGCTCCATGTATAAACAATGGATTGAGTCAGGTGACAGTTAAGTCTATTTTTTTAAACTAGCTTAAATTCGCTCTCACTGTTTGAGTCAAAAAGTTGTTGGTTCAAGCCCCACTATAGGACTTGAGAACAGAATCTAAGCTGATACTTAGTGCAGTGCTAAGGAAGCACTGCATTTTCAGAGGTGATGTCTTTTGGATGAAACATTAAAAATTCGCCTGCTCGGGTGAATGTATATGATCCCATGATACTATTTGAAGAAGAGCCAAGTATCCTGGCCAAAATACATTCTTCAACCAATGCCGCCAAAAACAAATTATCTGACCATTCATTCATTTGTGGGACCTTGCCCTTTGCAAAATAGCTGCCGCATTTGCCCACAAAACAACAGTAGCTAAACTTCATCGATAATTAGTTTGCTGTGAAGCACTTTGGAAGTCCTGAAAATATGATAAGGGATTGTATACATTTAAATTCTTTCTCTTTTTTCTTAGAATGTCATATAAAAGGCCCAGCTTTAAAAATACCATAGCAGTGCTTTAATGTAGTGCTGCAAATCTACCAATGTTATGTATCATTTTTTTTAAATTCATTCTTGGGATGTGGGCGTTGCTAGCAAGGACTAAATTTATTGCCCATCCCTAGTTGCCCTTGATAACGCGGTGCTGGGCCTTGAACCACTGCAGTCCTTGTGGTGAAGGTACTCCCATAGTGCTGTTAGGGAGGGAGTTCTAGGATGTTGACCCAGCGACGATGAAGGAACAGCGATATATTTCCAAGTCGGGATGGTGTGTGACTTGAAGGCGAACTTGGAGGTGGTGGTGTTCCCGAGTGTCTGCTGCCTTTCTCATCTAGGTGGTAGAGGTCACGGGTTTGGGAGGTATTATTTATATTTCAGATGCTCAGGAACCCATATAACTGTTACAGATTTCTGTGTTATATATTACAAAGCACTGCATACAGCTAATTTCAATAAACTTAACCGTCACAATTCAAATTTTGATGTCTATAAAATAGCAAATCAAAGCATGCAGCAAGGTTTCCACATTGAATATATAAATGGACTTGTCATTAAAATCTATTTCAATACATCTCCGTATGTTATACTTATCGAGCACACATGTCTCTCATGACTTCGTGAGCAGTACCGTGACAGCGGCATTAAAGTGACTTAAACGTAGAGTCCACAGCCCTCGACAATTATCCCAGAGTCTCCAGGAATTGAAGATTAATCCCCAGGACACTGCTGCGAGCATCCCGGGAGAAAAAGCATAGGGGTGTTAAAATAAACTTTTCTTTGAACAGTTCTAAAAATATTTAAGATGGGAAAAAAGTTGGTTTTGACTGACAGTCAAAAATTATTCAATTGGCTTTCCAACCAGCATGGGAAAGCGATGCGCCATGAGGTTGGACGTGTTGTGTGACCACCGGTGGTAGCGTGGGGGTGGGGCAGTTGAAGGAAGGAGGTCATGTGACGAAACCTCCAGGAATATGTGCAACCAAAGCTGGCAACTCTACTTACGAGTTGGACACATTGAGCCATGCAGTCGTTTTACGATTCTGCCGAGACACTTGCCACCTCTGATTGCTTATCAAATGTAAGGCTGCAGAACAAGTCCTTTGATTTAAGCTGCTAAGGCTCACACATTGTGTTATTCTATTCCCTTTATTGTGGCTCTGCGTGAGTGCGTATGCTCATTAAGATGAAGGATGGCTGTGAATTTTTTTTCACCTAAGCAGTAATGAACTCGGAGCTGGTGCAGAATAGAGACAAGGCCATTTGATTTAAACGTTCAGCTTCATGCTGTTGTCCTTCGCTAAAGTACTTTCTGTAAGACCTGAGTGGAGATCAATGTTATGGTTCTTCTCATGTGACAGGGGGATAAAAAGCAACATCATAATGTTTTTCGTGTGCACCAGTTTTCCAAACTGTAATCTCGGTGATAGTTCTCAAGTTAGTTTATTAAAGACCGTTTAAACTAAAAATGAAATGGGTGAGGGAAAAAAATTGATGAAAGTGACCACTATTTGCAAAAATTAATAGAAAAACTGCAATGATTAGAATGAAAACAATTTTGAGTTGGGGTCAGGGTGATTCCCTTAAGCCGTTGGACTGTCTCCAGAGTAGGGGAGATAGATTTGCTGTCAGGTTTGCTGGTGGTGTATCTATCTATCATCAGTACAATCTTTAACATTTCCTCTTGTAAATGAAAAAGTAATAGCCCTAAAGTTGCTCATGAAAGAAGGAACTTGCATTTATTTAACGCCATTCACGATCTCAGGACATCCTACAGTGCTTTACAGCCAAACAAGAATGTTTGAAGTGCAGTCACTGTTGTAATGTAGGAAGTGCGTCTGACAATTTACGAGCAAGATCCTACAAACAGTATCTGTTTTAGTGATTGAGGGATAAATATTGGCCAAGAAACCAGGGAAATGTCCCCTGCTCTTCTTCGAATATTATCAAAGTATCTTTTACATCAACCTGAGAGGGAAGACGGGGCCTCGGTTTAACCACTCATCCGAAAGATGACACTTTCGACAGTGCAACACTCCCTCAGTACTACGCTGAAGTGTTAGACAGTATTTGTGCTCATGGTTCTGGATTTGGACTTGAACCCACAACCTTCTGACTCAGAGACGCAAGTATTACCAACGATCAAGAGTGGCATAAGTAGGACAAAGACTAAGTTAATAGATTGGAAAAGAGCAAATTATGAGGGAATGAGGGTGGAACTAAAGGTAAACTGGGAGAAAATCTTGAAAACCAAAGAGACAAAAATCAGTGGGAAATCTTTAAAAAGGAAATCAAAAGAGTTCAAGAGAAATGTATTCCTCTAAAAACCAAAAACATGCAAACTAATTATGGGGCACCGTGGATGAATAAAGAACTAAAGGGAAAAGGAAAAAGACATACAAGAAGAACTTAGATATTAAAGGAGAGGAGGAGAAAAGAGAAGTTAAGATGATAAAAAATCTGAACCAGGAACCTAACCCGCCCCGAATCCGCCCACTTCCAGGTTTCATGGAGGCGCGACGATGATGGGTGACCAATTCGCTCGCAGGAGGAGGATTGATTGTTGAAACGTTTTAAAGAATCTGCGTGCCTCCAATTTAACCAGGTTTATATTATTACCACAGTCAGCATGGTTTTCCGAGCCTGGGGAAATTCGCTGGTTAAAACAAGACGAGAAGGGCCGGATCCATCAGTACTACCTATAGGCCAGGGGCAGCAGAAGTGTTTCCTCCAGGCCAAACAAGCTATCCTGTAAACACCCCCCTCGCCTCCATGATCTCCCCCCCACCCCCAAATGCCCTTATCGCTGAATATCCTTGCCCCCTACAATCGTCAAGCCCCCCATGATCACTGATCCCCTCATGATCACTGGACCCCATCACAATCACATCACCCCGCAATCATTGATCTCCCCCACAACCGAATCCCTGGGATCACCGGCCTTCCCCACGATCATTGACCCTACCCCGCGAGCATCGACCCCCGCGCAATCATTCTGCCCTCCTCCCATGATCTCCGACTCTCCCGTGATCACCGACCTCAATGTAATCATCAACTCCCTTTGCTCTTTGCCCATAACCCTGCAATATCTTTCCTTTTCAAGAACTTATATGATTTCCTTTTGAAAGTTCGAATTGAATCTGATTCCACCACCCTATCAGGCAGTGCATTCTAGATCATAAAATCTCGGTGTAAAAATATTTCTCCTCGTGACCCCCCCGATCTTTTACAAATTATCTTAAATCTTTAGTTACCAACAGTTTTTCCTTATTTGCTATCAAAACCCTTCATAATTTGGAACACCTCTTAGTAAATCTCCTCTTAACATTCTCTGCTGTAAGAAGAAAAATCCCAGCTTCTCTAGTTTCTCCGCGTATCTGAAGTCACTGGTATCATTCTAGTAAATCTCCTTTGCACCTTCCCCAACGCCTTGATATCCTTCCTAAAGTGTGGTGCCCAGAATTGGATGCAATACTCTAGCTGAGGCTGAACCAATGATTTATAAAGGTTTGGCATAATGTTGGTACTTTATGCCTCTATTAATAAATCCCAGGATCTCGTATACTTTTTTAACAGCCTTATCATCTTATCTTCCCACCTTCAACTATTTCTAAATTTGAACCTCCCAGGTCTCTCTGTTCCTGCACCCTTTTAAAATGGTACCATTTACTGTACCATCTGAGGCAGCCATAGCGTCACCCATCCTGATGTGATTGAAAAAACCTCCAAAGGGTAGAAAGTAACTGTGGTGTTTGTAAACACTCTAGTAATGACTTCACGAGGTAAGGTATTGCACTTGAACTGTTGTGACCTTAGTCCATTTATTGCAGCTCCTGAATGAGGTTACAGTAAGGTGGGCTCCCTTTTATACTTGGTTACCTGCAGTGTGCATGTGATCTCGAGGTCTCCACCAGTTGCACCCTCTGGTGGTACAGGCATATTGTATACAGTGTAAAGATACATTTATTGGTCTTATGTAACTGTACATTGAGTGTACAGGGTATATACATACACAACATCACTCCCCCCTAAGTCTTGTGCCACTGGCCTTTGCACTGTGTGCTCTGGCCCTCGACTTGAGTGCCCAAAGCCCTTGCACTTTGTCTGTGCTTGGGAACAGCTCTCTCCATGTGGACCCCCCAAGTCCTTATTGCCACAACATTGGAAAATGGTCAGCAGTGGACGGTTGGAGGTTGAAGTAATGGTTTGAGTGGGTTCTGGGTGTGATCCATGTATCCATGGCTGCATACCCCCATTCGCCCTGCCCCCCCCCCCATACATAAACCATGTGTGTGGCTCGACATTTGCATTTACATACATGTACAGAGAATGGAAAAAAAAAGGTAGGATTGGTTACATCATTGTTTGGGTTTGGCAGTAGTCGAACAAGTACATTTTACAGGTAAGGTACATACGTGGTATTACAGTCTTGCCCCTGGGGTGTAGGTGCAGGTGGTTGAGGACGCTAGTTCCAGAGTGACCGGACTGTGTCCAGGTTGTCTGATGGCGGCGCTGTGCCCCCTGCCAGCTGGGTGGGCTCGGATCGCTCCCTTGGCTGGGTCTCAGGGCCTTTGCCGTTGCCTAGTGATGGGCAGAGCCTCAGGAATGTGTCGCCTCCCTGTCCTCCTTTGAGGGCTGCAGGGTCTCCCTGCTGCCCTTCAACGGTAGTGGGAGCCTGGTCATCCCAGGTCCCATTGGGAGGGCTGGACGGTGCTGGCCTCTTGCTCCCGGTGCTGATCCTGGTGGCCAGAGAGGTAGGGCTGATCTGGAGCAGGGTGCCAGTAGTGGTGCCTGTGCCGTGCGCTGATCGCTTGCCCTGCAGTGGATAAGTTCCCACTGTGTGTGGCCACACTCCCTGGGGTATCACATTGGTCCCGGAGGCACAGGCTACATGATCGGGTAGCCCGCTGGACCTGGGTGCTTCGAACGGGAGGTTGTCCTTGGTTTTGCCGGCGTGCATATTGAACCCTGCATCATAGATTATTCCATCGCTTACATTCATGATACATTGGCTCCGATCGCACTCAGGTACTAGTTCACATTTGTCAATTGCATCTTTTCCCTCAATTACATATTTTCCCTGTATATTACCGGCATCGCTGTACAAATTACATTTAGATACTTATATTCATCAATTGCATCTTTTCCACGTATCCTACCAGTTCAATGGTACATTTAAATACTTGCATTTGTCAATTACATCTCTCACATTAGTATCACCAGCATCGCTGTACAAAAAGTGGAACTGTCCCTTTAACTGTTCTGGGTTGCCGGTCTCCTTTAAGAGGGCCTTGCAATCGTTACCCCAATCCGGTTCGCTGCTCGGCATCACGTGTTGCTTCCTCAACGCTGCCGCTCGTGGTCTGGTTGCGGCCATCTTGATTTCAGGCGCATGGTGCGTGCGCCATCTTTTCTCTCTCCACGAGGTAGGCTGCGGTGATCCTTTTCTCCCCAGGTTCTGCCACTGAAGCCGGAGATTTACCTTCTGCATCGATCTTCTCCCTTCTGAGACCTGCCATGGCCCGGAAGGTGAGTTCTGGTCGTTTGGGTTGGATCATCTCGCCATTGGGTAGTGCGGTCTGTGTCGTCGCCGCGCAGTTGAGCTGGATGGTAGGATCTTCAGGTGCTGCAATGGATCCAAATTTGAGGCCGCATAGGACATCGATCGCTGGGGCCTGGAGGCTTTCCCAGCTCCAACAGATTTGGATTTGCTTCATCCAACTTCTTCCTTGCAGCGTTGGACCATCACCAGCAACGCTCCACAAAGGTAGCTTGTGCATCGCGTCGCCGTAGGTCACCTGAACATCCACGCTGCCAATGACTGGGATGGTGTTGTTTGTGTAAGTGAGCAGCTTCACCTGGATTGGTAGCATTTTAAGTTGTTCGATAGGGTTGTCCCAGAGTTTCTCGAAGGCCGCCTGGTTCATCAGTGATTGGCTCACCCCTGTGTCGACCTCCATCGAGGCTGGAATATCGCTGATTTCAACTTCTATTTTCAACGGGGAACTCTCGGTGGAGCAGGTAAACACTTCGTACATCTCTTCCTGGGGCTGACTGCCTCCTGGACTCTCGCTTCATCTTCATCAGCGCTGGAGCCCGGGTGATCGGCCAACTCTTCAGCGACTCAGTGAGTAAAATTTCTTTTACACATTCGCTAGAGATGGCCTTTAGTGTTACAGCCTTTGCAAGTATAGTCTCTGTATCGGCACTGGTGGGCTCTGTGATTTCCTCCACAGCGCCAGCACGGGGCTGGCTGGTTGGCCCCCTGTGGCGGACTCAGGGTTGCGGGGCTCGGGGTCACAGTCTTGCCACTGAAAGGCACCATTCGGTTCACTGTATTTTACGTGTTGGAGTCCTGGGGTTGAGTCAGCATCCTTCTGGAATCGCAGGCCGAGGCCATGAATGCTTGGCTCACGTTAATTGCTTTCTGCAGGATGACGGTGGTGTCCGCAGAGAGCAGCCTATGGAGGAGGCCTTCGTGGCCGATTCCAATAAGAAAGATGTCCCTCAGTGCTTCGGTGAGGTGGTCGCCAAAATCACATGGTGCAGCCAATCGTCTCAGGTCTGCAGCATATTTTGCGATTTCTTGGCCTTCGGGCCGCCGGTGGGTGTAGAACCGGTGTCTGGCTGTGAGGATGCTCTCTTTCGGTTTGAGTTGTTCCTGTATCAACTTTACGAGCTCCATGAATGTTTTCGTTGTCATCTTCTCTGGGGCTAGCAAGTCCCTGACAAGACAATGAACGGTGGGCCCACAACTGCTGAGCAGGATGGCTCGGCGCATATCAGCCAGTGAGGTCACTGTGTTTCCAGCCAGGTCATTCACGATGAAGTAGTGTTCTAGCCTTTCCACAAAGGCATCCCAATCTTCCCCATCAGCGAATTGTTGAAAGTTGCCAAGGTTAGCCATTTTTCGCGTGGAATTCATATTCTCGTCACCAATTGTGGTGTCTGTAAGCACTCTAGTAATGACTCCACGAGGTAAGGTATTGCACTTGGACTGTTGTGACCTTAGTTCATTTATTGCAGTTCCTGAATGAGGTTACAGTAAGGTGGCTCCCTTTTATACTTGGTTACCTGCAGTGTGCAGGTGACCTCTAGGTCTCCACCAGTTGCACCCTCTGGTGGTACAGGCATATTGTATACAGTGTAAAGATACACTGTAACTGTACATTGAGTGTACCGGGTATATACATACACAACAGTAACCTCTCAGTAAAAGTACTGTGAACAAACCCTTTCCCACAAGCAGATAAGGAAACAGCTGTGAGTACGAAGTATTTATTGCTGTATTTCTTTGAGTTGGATTCAGACCCCTCAATTGCCGCTAAGTTCTCGCTTTGTCTTTACTGGTGACTTTCAGGAAGCCCAGGAAACCCTTGGGTGTGTCGTTAAATTTGAAAGTTAGTTGAAATTTTGCTCTAATTGATCGATTAACATACGTTATGATGCAAACTGCCTCTCCTGCGGGGGTTGCTCACAAGCAGCCTAACGCGCTCGAGTTAAACCTAGAAGTCGGCGGGTTGGAGCCGGCTTCTCAACGCGTTGATATTTCTGCTGGTTTTAACCCCCACATATGAAAACCCATGTGCTACTGCAGATTAAAATTCCCCTCATTATGTATGCGGGACTGGGCCTAAATACAGCAACACCAACAATACTTTGCATTTATGTAGCACCTTTAATGTAATAAGCCGTCCAAAGGTAATTCACAGAAGCAAAATAGACATTAGGCAATGATAAGAGAAGAGTTGATCAGAGAGCTAACCAAAATTTTAAGAAGCTTTTTGAAGGTGGAAAAAAACGTCAGAAAAGAAGAGGGATTTAGGAAGAGAGGTCAGCATATGGGACTGAAATGGCTAAAGGTTCAGCGAGTGAACATGGAGCAGGAGTAGAGTTACAAAGCATGAGGGTGCGTGCCAGCCCCAGGGGCCATGAAGCTAGGGAGAGATAATATATACTTATATATATGCTTCCTACCACATATCTGCACCATCACTAAGACTGTATGGGGCCAAATTTCCCCAAGAGTTGCCCGTTTTTTTTTGGATAAAGTAGCTTTTTTTGGAATAACTTAAAACTCGCATATTTCCCCATTTAACTTGTTCCAGTGTAAGTCAGTTAGTTAAGTTTTTTTAAGTTTAGTTTGCTCTCTCCAAAAGGAGGCGTGACAAGCCACTTACACCTCTTCTGGCAATCGAAGCAAATTTGGCCAGCTGAAAGTTACTCCAAACTAACTTAGGCCAGTGAATGTGGCCACTTTTGTAGGCACAGAAAAACCTTACCTACATTTAAGAAATCAGCGCAGGTAGCCAGAGAATGGGGCGGGGGGGGGGGGGGGGAGAGGTGAGTTAGAGGATTCCAAAGCTCTAAAGACCTTCAAAACATTAGCACAACATTACAACATCTTCAGCACAACAGCTGCACAACATCACCACAAATAAATGAAAGATAAATCAGCTACAGAAAATAGAGCAGTCCTACCTTGCCGACTGCAGAACGCTCCGGGCTAGCCCTCCCGCCAGGGCTAGGGGCGGCAGGCACGCATGACTGAAGGGGTGAGGGATTTTTACTTTTTACAGTTGACCCTAAATGTTGCGTGGTCCTAATGGAGGATGATTCAGTTTTGATGCAAAATATCTTTTATTGTGAATTTTACCATGCAGTTCAATGATACAAACAACAACAACAACCACAACAGGAGAGAAAGTCTGCACCCATCCCTCACCCACATCTCGGGGAAAGTGCACTTCCTTATAGGGTCGGTGATGGTGGTGGGGGGGGCGATGGGGGCCCGGCTTGGGTCTGACCGGTGGCTGGTGCATGGAGTGAAGTGGGAGTGAAATTTGAGTCTCCGGCCTTTGTGCCCTTATTGCAGAAGCCAGCTCCCTCATGGCATCTGCCATCGTCTGAAATGCCCGCCCTGACTTCCCGTCTTAGTGCAGAGATTTCACCCGATAGTGTGGCGACCTCATCACGCACCCCACTGACGGCCGCCACGAGTGATCTTGTGAGGGCATTGGTCTCCTCACCCAATGAAAAGATCTGATTAACTTCTGCTGAGGGCTGCCTCTCAGGAGAGACTGGTCGGCTTCTCCTTCCCCTCGCCGTGGTCTACCTAGTGGCATCTCTCCAGTGCGAGGCGCAGGCTGGGACGGTGGGGGACTGGGTCCCAAGATGCATTTCCCAACTGCCACTCAGGCCTGTGACCTCAGAAGGTGTGAACCCATGGAAGGTTGCCGAGAAGCTAATGTGATTCCCTGTGATATGTCCTGATCGATATTGCGGTCAGCATTCTCTTGAGCACACATTTCCATGGACCCCTCCTCCCCCCACCTGCCTTGGTCTGGAGCGCACACATCTGGATCCTCAGGATCTTGAGGAGCGTCGTCTTCTTCAGCAAAAGTCAACACAGCAGTCAAATGGTTAGCATCACAGGAGGGGGCAGGATGGTTGGCATGAGTAGTCTCACACATAGCAGGCCAGTCAGCAGGTTGATTTGAAGGGCCACTTTGCATTTTAATGACTCACCCTCACCCTCGCGTGTGGGTCCAGCTTGTGCAGAGATTATTCTTTTTCCACCAGTGTAAGTCAGCAAGGCAGCAACCCTCTGTTCTAGGGGTGTCATTTGTTGCAGATTTGGCGGACCTCCTCCTTTTCTAGTTCTCTCCCTCTTGTTGTGGGCCAGTTTCTTCTGCAAAGATGAAAATATTAATTGTCAGACATGGTGCGCTTCTGATAGGTGGGACACATACAAATGCTCACATTTTCCACTGCAATTCAATTTAAAGTTGAAGATATTACTTACACTCACTACTTGACCAACAAAGACCCTAGCGGAGAATTCTTCGGCAACAAGGTTCCATCTTTTTCTCATTTCCTTGGGGGGAGACCTTTGACGGACCACTCTTGCTGATATCCAGCTCCAGCCATTTCTCCTCAATAACCGTCACTAATTTCTCCATTTCCTCATGGAGGAAATTCTTGGTTCCTCTTGCACGCTCTTGCGCCATTCGTCTATTGGACTCAAACGCAGATGATGTTCAAAGATCACCTCTCTTACACCAATCCAGCACTCCTTTCCACTACTTCAGCCACACAAAAAACAATATTCAGACCTCACCTTTATATATATATATGCTCCATAGCCACTTATTCTGAGGATGCTCTCCCTTTAATTGACCGATTGCCAAACTTCCTGTTACACTGCGCATGCACGCAGACTGAACCGCCCATTGCGCATGCGCACACACTCAAATGATCATGTGTGCCCCTGCCGGCACTGCATGACACGCTGAGCCCAAGCCCCGTCCCCCTGCCAGCCGCGCTGAGCAAGCACGGTCGAAGCGCCACCCCCTCCCCACCCTCTAGTCTTTGCTGCGTGACTCCGATGGATCCGGATAATGAGGGAGCGGCCATTTCAGAGGTAGATTTTTGGCGCTTTTTTTTCCTCCAGGAAGTCGGCGCACCACATCAAGATACGCCGCTCTAAGTGACTGGGGAAATTTGGGGCTATTATTTCCACCACTGTAACATCACCCAACTTCACCCTTGTCTCAGCTTATCTGCTGCTGAAACCCTTTAGATTTGAATATTTCAACGTACTCTTGGCCGGCCTCCATAATTCTACCTAATATGTCCTTACTATACAATGTAAATGCACACGAGGCCCATACTTGAGAGAAGGTCACTCTGTGACCAGTAACCTTTATTAGCCAGCACTGAAGTGATGAAGGTGGGTGGAGCTTCCCCTTTTATAACTGAAAGTCCAGATTAGGAGTATCTCCCACAAGTTCACCACCTATGGTCAGTGTTCTCACGGTGTACAACTAAGGTCAATCTATACATGGATTACAATGACAGTTGAATACATGACACTACCTTATGTAAACTTGAAGTGATCCAGAACTCTGCTGTCCGAGTCCTAACTCGCACCAAGACCTGCTCACACATCTCCCCTGATCACTGACCTACATTGACTCCCCAGTTAAAATTTTAAAATTCTCATTCTATTTTTCAAATTCCTCCATGGTCTTGCCACAACCTTTCTCTGTAATCTCCTCCGGCCCCACAAATCAACCCAGTCGGCAATTCTGGCCTCTTGAGCATTCCTAATTTTAATCGCTCCACCATTGGTGGCCGTGCCTTCAGCTGCTAAGGCCATAAATTCTGGAATTCCCTCCCTAAACTGCTTCGCCTCTCTACCTCTCTTTCCTCCTTTAAGACGGTCCTTAAAGGCAACCACTTTGACCAAGCTATGGTCATCTGCACAAATATCTCCTTATGAGGTTCAGTGTCAAATTTTGTTTGATAATGCTCCTGTGAAGCATCTTGGGTGGCTTTACTGCATTATAAATGTAAGTTGTTGCTCTTGTTGATGAGATTGAAGGCAGACTAGTTGATGAGGAAAAGGATTTTAAATGCGTTGCGTTGCAGCGTGGGGAGCCAATGTGCGTTTGTGAGGACAAGGGCGATGGGGCGCATGATGTGATGTGTTATAAGATGTGAGTGACAAGGTTTTGGATGAGTTACAATTTATGCAGAATCCTGCAGCAGGGCAAAACACTGGATTGGTCGAGACTGGAGGTGACAATGGCATAGATAAAGGTCCCAGCAGCAGTGGGGGCAAGCGGGGCTGGAGGCGGGGTTAGGATATCGGTAATTCTGATTGGACAGATTTCTGGAGGTTTTATCGCACGACCTCACACCTCCAACTGCCCCACTCGGTCAACAAGTCTTTTTTTCCCCATCTCCAATATTTTTATCACTAATAAACAAAAGGATCAAAGAAAATGTTTTAAAAACACGTAATTGTCTTTCAATGCCCCTCTGATTTCTCTCCCAGGTTGCTTGCAGCAGTGTCCAGGAGATTAATCTTTAATCCCTTGAAACTCCAGGGCAATCCTGGTGGGTTGGCAACCCCAGGCGGGTGATGTTGTGGAGATAGAAGTAGATAGTTTTAATGGTGGCTGGGATGTAAAGCTCCGCTCAGATTTAAACAGCAAATGCAGTATTTTTTCCTTTCTGGAGAACATTTAGCCATTTGTCTTTGGACCACATAGGCAGAAATTTTCATATCGCCCCATGGAATGTAAGCATAATTTACACCCCTACAAGCCTATTTTCATATTGGTTTCACAGCACAAACAGCCTTTGTGTTGGCAGTTGCAGCATGTTGCCTTGGTGCTAAGCCTTTGCTCCGCCTGCTACTTTTTGCATCCAAATATACCAAGGGAAAGTTGTGTTGCTGCAGGAAATGATTCATGGGCTGCTTTACAGTTTTTCTCCTGCGGATCAAAGTTGCAAGGCTTATTTGAGTTGACGTTGTTTTTGGCAATTTTCTCTTCACAGACAAGTTAATTTCCCTAGCCGATAGAGAAAGGTGCAGGTCAGTTATTGATACGCCTTTTTGCACTGATAATAAAAGTACCATTGGTTCGTTGCAGTCACCTGCTGGCATCAGGCGCTCTGCCTGTAAAGGTGTAAAGGAGAGCAGTGCGTACTTTCACAGACATAATTAGAGCCCCAGGATTAATCAGGAACAGTTAAGAGATTAAGCATGGTTTAAGATGCCAAACATGTAAAAACTTGTGACACAAAAGAATGTGAATGTGTGCGAGAGCTACTTAACAAATTTAAGTAACAAATTAGAATTTCTGTCATGAATACTAGATTACGTCGTGAATAAACATGAGTTGGGTCAAATATTCAAATGCCCTGTACCTACAATGACCCCTATAAGTAGTAATTAGAGAATGGAGAGTAGACAAGGATATTGGCTGAATAAAGGACAACTCATAATGGAGTGTACTCCAACAGAACATTGGCTGTCGATGAATAATTTAGCCTCTTGTACTCAACAACAATAACCTACATTTATATACAAAATAACAGTGACTCCACAAAAAGTACTTCATTGGCTGTAAAGGGCTTTGAGACGTCCGGTGGTCATGAAAGCCGAAATATAAATCCAAGTCTTTCTTTATTTTTTTATAACAATATGCTTCACAAACGGAGGCGGATAGGAGAATGAAACACCAAGAAAGTGGACTGAGAGGTTAGTAAGAGTGTCCAAAATCTTGATCTAGAAGATGGGTTTTTGAGATGGTCTTCAAAGGGACAGAGAGAAGTAGAGATGCAGAGGGGTAAGGGAGGGAGTTCCAGGGAATAGCCTGAGGTGGATAAAAGCTCCATTGCTGATAGTAGGGCGAAAGAAGGGGAAGATACTCAAAAGGCTGGAGTCAGAGGACCACAAAGTGTCCTGGAGGGTGTGTAAGGCTGGAGAAGGTTATAGAATCAAGGTGAGGCAAGGCCATGGAAAGTTTGGAAGAGGAAGATGAGAATTTTAAGTTTAATGCGTTGAGGGATAGGGAGCTGGGGTGGGCCAGTGAGCATGGGGGAGAAGAACAAATCGAACAGGACACGTACAGCTGAGCCTTGGACGATTTGAGGGTTATGGAGGGTGAAGGATAGGAGAGCAGCAAGTGGGCAATAGAACAATAGCATCTCAAGCTAATCAAGTTACAAAGTATTTGTGCCAAAAATATATAACTAAGTTGTAACAATAACTAACTAACATTTTATATATCATTTGGTTATTCATCAACACAATTATAGCATGTTGGTGAGTTGAGATGCAGAGCCAGAAGGAAAGTATTTCTTTAATTTTATTTAAAATATAAGCTCTTAGCCTTGATTGACGACAGCTGAAGAACAAGCAGTCTTATGCTATTAATATATTGACCAGACCAATCCTCAAAGGGGGCAAAATTGTCCCTTTTTATAGCCCCATTAGCGCCTCAGAACAAGGCAGATTTCAGCATGCGCTGAAAACCGTTTTTTCCGATCTGTTAAGTTTATGGCTTGACAGATCTCCCGCATCTCGGGAGTGAGGACATTTGCACGGGTAAGATTGCGGGATTTACGCATATCTTGCCCAGCAACTGTCCTCAAAACTCATAGCGCATAGCCTACTTTTACAGACGTAAGAGTTTAAAAACATACAAAAAATATAAATAAATTAAAGTAAAAATCACATTATTTTTTAAAACCCTGCCCAATTCGTTACATTTATTTTTAACCATAATTAAAACTTTTTTAAAAAATTGGTAATTTTTTTTTCTGGAAAAAACATTTCTAACAACTTTAATTTCTATCAGTGTATTTATGTGAGATGTTTTTTTCATGTTTTATGTAGTGTTTGTGTGTTTGGGGGTGTTTCTCAGTCATAGTAATAGGAGATTTGGATTTACAAAACTCCTATTACTATGAATGAGAAAATACTTACCTGTGATTGGGTGTCTAGGCCCACATGACTCCTGCGGACATCCCAACGTGAACACGCTCCGTTGCGCAAGAAGAGGAGGCCTTGAGTCTGGGATCTCGGACGGGCATTCGACCAAAAGGTAAGTGGGCATCTTTTCTCTTACTTTTAGTCGAACGCCCGCTGGAAGAAGAAACAGGAATTTATGGGCCAATGAGTTTTGTGGGATTGGCAGTCAGTTTTTGGGTTGAATAAGGAACTGGTTGCATTCCTGTAGACAGACACTATTTATTCAGGGTAATGGTTCTGCTGGGGCCGATCGATCATGGAGTCTCGCAGGGATCAGTTTTAGGTCCTTTGCTTTGTGCAATCTAGATGAAGGCATTGGGGGAATTACCTGCAAGATCGTGGATGACACAAAGTTATGTGCAGGTGTAAGGACCTTAGATGCAGGTTGATTTAGATGCAATGAGGGAATAAGCCCATATCTGACTGATACCTTTTAAATATAGATAAATGTAGCATGATGCATTTGGGTAAGGGCAACATCAAGCATGTATACATGTGCTCAAGGCTGCTGAGTAGAAGAACAACTTGGGGGTTTGAGTGCACAATTCCTTGAAGAGTCATGGCCAGTGCTATGATGCAATTGCTAGAGCAAGAAGGTTCTTAGGATGTGTCATGTATTCTACATGGCTACTGTTGGTACTATCTCAAGGTATGCCACCAGATGGGTATAGGTTACCTGTACAGGTGTGCCTGGCCTAGTATAAAAGGCAGGCCACCAGGTTTGATCCTCACTCTGGAGTTAACTAATAAAGGATTAAGGTCACTACAGTTCAAGTACAACACACTGCCTTGTGGAGTCATTGTTAAGGACACAACAACTGACGATGAGATTACAAACTTTCACGCGGAAGTGGCTACCCTTGGTACGTTGCAGCAGTTCGCCGATGGTGATGAGTGGGACGCCTTTGTGGAGAGGCTAGAACACATCTTTACAGCAAACGACCTGGCAGGAGACGACCCGGCCACACTGGCTGATAAGCGCCGCGCTAACCTGCTAACCAGTTGTGGGCCCAATGTCTATGGCCTCGTCAGTGACTTGCTGGCACCAGCGAAGACAACGACCAAGTCATACAAGGAGCTCGTAACCCTGATCCAGGAGCAACTTAAGCAATTGTAAGTTAGAGACAAAAGGTGTAATGGATTATGTAAAATGTGTAACTGATCATGTAAAATGTGTAACTGAATTGTATAAATGCAATCAGTGAGGAAAGGTCATGCGATTATGTACAATGTGTGATTGATGATCTAAACTGTGCATATGCAACCAGCAAGGTAAAATCACGCGATCGTGATCAGACCCCTAGCATGTCCATCATAAGTAAGGAAAAGCTTTGCGATGCAGGATTTCCACTGCACGCAGTCAATGCAGCGGACAGACACCCATTGAGTGCACACAGGTCCAGCGAGCTACCCAATGCTGTAGCCTCCGTCTCGGGGACCAGAGTCATGCACCATGAAGTGTGGCCACAAGCAGCCAACACACACCAGCTGTGAAGCAAGCGACCTCAGCAGGGCAATGGCAATGGTATTGATACCATGCCCTGGGTCGGCTCCACCTCTCAGGCAACCGATGGCACCAACTGCCACGAGCCTGAAGGAGCAGACTGCACCAAGGCCAAACCCCTAGATGTAGGGTCACCCGCCACTGTTCCCCCAGGGGAAACAAGCACCAGCCAGGATTCCAAACCAAACGACACTCAGGCCAGTGAGTCAGCAGTTCCCTGTGCACTGCTCGACAACAGCTCCTCAGGGAACAACTGTGACCCAGAGCGTAAAGAAAGGACAGGGAGGTCACAGACATCTGTGCACACGCCCAACGTTCGGGAACACGGCAACAGCCCCGAGAGCAGGCTAGGCGAGCCAACCGGGTTCCCCCTGCCAGCACCGGGCACTGAGCCGCCACCAGACTGCAGGGACATAACCCAGCAGCTCCGGAACTAGCTTGTCCTCACTGGATTGACAAGGCATCTAATGTACTTGTCGCACCACGGGACCACAACAAAAAAAATGTAAAACCCATTTACTTGAACTTGAATATATATGAATGTCAGGAGCCCCCACCACATCAATGTGGGAGGGGGGGGGGGGGGAGAATGGATTGGTCAGGAACACACACACACAACAGCAACTACCAGCACGCTACTGCACCAACTACCCACCCAAGATTGTGCTGGCCCGCCAGAGGTCAACCAGACAAAACCCATATAGAGCTAAGCCCAGAGCACAGTCAATGCAGAGGCGATTTGCACTGAGGTTTCAGGGGGGAGTGATGTCATGTATTCTACATGGCTACTGTTGGTACTATCACAAGGTGTGCCACCAGAGGGCACAGCAGTGGGAGACTCGTAGGTTACTTGTACAGGTGTGCCAGGCCTCGTAAAAAAGGCAGGCCACCAGGTGTGATCCTCACTCTGGAGTTAACTAATAAAGGACTAAGGTCACTACAGTTCGAGTACAACACACTGCCGCGTGGAGTCATTGTTAGAGCATCTAAGGACAAAACATGATGTTTTGACAGGTCAATTAAACAGTAAACAAGAAATACTATCCTTTATCTGTATAAGGTCAGGCCATGTCTAGAATGCTGTCTTCAGTTACAGTTTTCTCACATGTTGGGGATATAAAAACCTTGGTAAAGATCAAACGAGGATCTCTAGGTGGATTGCTAGTTTAAAGGCTCTCAGTAACCAAGAAAGGCTAAAAGAGCATGGGCCTTTTATTATGGAAAAGTGTATACTTTGTGGGTTGAGATTGAGGTCTTTGCAATAAGGAAAGGATTAGGCTCAGTCCAAGCAAATAGACTATTGAAGCTAGATAGGTTAGGGAACACTAAGGGAGGTAAGTACAAGTTCGAAAGCAAAGTTAGATTGCAGAAGGGACTTCTTTTCGCAGAGAGTCATCAACCTCTGTAATACGTTGCCCATTATGTGCAATGAGAGTGGATTTGCTGCAAGCATTCAAAATGGAGCTGGATGAGCTCCTGCGAATTGCTGACATATATACATATAGAAAGCAAATAAGTCATTGAGAGTTACTTCTTCAAATTTTTTTTTTAGCCAAACTGTGAATAAAACCAATTTTATAGAAAGAAAGACTTGGCATTTATATAGTGCCTTTCACGTCCAGTTTGCACACAAGGTCCCCCAAACAGCAATGTGATAATGACCAGATAATGTTTTAGGAATGTTGGTTGAAGGATTAATATTGGCCAGGGCACTGGGAGAACTCCCCTACTCTTGTGCGAATAGTGCCATGAGTTCTTTTACATCCACCTGGGAGGGCAGACGGGGCCTCGGTTTAACGTCTCATTCGAAAAACGGAACCTCTGACAGTGTAGTGCTCCCTCAGTACTGCATTGGACTGTCAGCCTAGATTCTGTGCTCAAGTCTCTACAGCGGGACTTAAACTCACAAACTTCTAGCTCAGAGGCGAGAGTGCTGCCTTTGAGCCATGGCTGACACGGGTGTGGGTCCATCACCATTTAAAAAATATGGTAATGTTCAAGCATTGAAATGTCATCCTTTATCAGATTCCGCGTGCTGCTATTTCTGGCTTTGAATGAATAATGCATTCAGCATTGACTGCGGCAATATTTGACTACACTGGTGGCATATTGTTTAACAATACAATAAAGTCCCATAGTTTCACATAGCACAGCACCTGCATAAACGGAAAAAAAGCTTGACCTTTTGAGGCTTATCTTTTATTCACCTCACATTGACCATTTTAATTCATTATCCATTATATGTTGTGGTAGTGAAGTATTCAATAACATGGCAGATATTTACAAATGGTACTGTCAGGGTATAAATAAGGGGTGCAATAATACACAGTGATACAGTGTTCATTGCAGGTAACTTTTAATCATAACCATATGATTGTAAAGTGTTTGCATTATTGCAATACAATGCCTTTCATTACTCAAAAATATGATTAGTGGCTAAATTATTCATTTTACCTGTTCTGATTGGGAAGCCAGTAAGCATTAATCCTCCAATGAGTCTGATTGAACACTGCAAAGACATTAGCCCTGATTTTAACTCTCACCACCCGGTGGAAACCAGGTAGAGGGGATCAGTTAAAATGAGGGCAGCAGCTTACCCAGTCTGATCCCGCTGCCTTTCTGCCATGGCCTGATATTAATTTGCTCGTTTGAGCAGGCGAACAAGGCACCTGCAGGAAGGCAGCGGGGTCCTGTTTTAACCAATGACTTCGGGCACCTCATCCCCCTTCACCCCTGTTATGTAGGCAATAAAGGTACAAACTGAGTACTGATAAACTGAACAAGGTACAACCTTGTTTCTGCTTTATTATGGCCCAAAGTGCCTGACTCACAAAATGGCTGGCCTTTTATATCAGAGCAGCACCATGTGGGTTGACTGTCTCAGTTCGATTCCGGCCTTGGGTGAATGTGCGGCGTCTGTTGTGGCTGGTGGCTGGATGGCTGACTTGTTGGGGGTGGCAGTGGACATGTCAGGAATTGCAAGTCCATTTTTATTGAACAAGTCCGTGATGGAAATTCCGGGTTCACTGATGACCCTTGAGTCCTCTGAAAGCTGCTGGTAGGTTGATTGGTCGTCAACGGTTTCTTCGTCCGACTGCTCTGTGTGCCTCAGCTTTGTTTGATCCATGTGTTTCCTGCAAGTTTGCCCATTCTTGAGCTTAACAACAAATACTCTGTTGCCCTCCTTGGCCATAACCGTACCTGCGATCCATTTGGGAGCCTGACCATAATTCAACACATATACAGGATCATTAACAGAAATCTCGCGTGACACAGTTATGCGATCGTGGTATCCTTGTTGACTCTGTCTTCTGTATTCAACGTGATTACTTAAATCTGGGTGTACAAGAGATAACTTGGTCTTAAGACGTCTTTTTATCATGAGTTCAGCAGGCGAGACCCCTGTGAGTGTGTGGGATCTTGTCCTGTAATTCAGCGGTATGCAAGACAAGCGGGTCTGCAGTGACCCTTGGGTTACTCTACTCATGCTTTGCTTGATAATTTGTACTTCATGTTCTGCTTGCCCGTTGGACGCAGGCTTGAACGGTGCTGACCTTACATGTTTTATGCCGTTAAGTTTTACAAACTCCTGAAACTCCTGACTGGTGAAGCATGACCCATTGTCACTCACCACTATGTCAGGCAGACCATGTGTCGCGAACATGACATCGAGATTCTCTATGATTGCCGTGGACGTGCTGGATGACATTCTATCCACTTCGAATAAGTGTCCACCACCACTAAAAACATCTTGCCGAGGAAGGGATCTGCAAAATCTACATGGATCCTGGACCAAGGTTTGGATGGCCATGACCACAGACTCAGCGGCGATTCCGCTGGTGCTTTGCTGAGCTGCATGCAGGTGTTGCGCTGATGCACGCATGCTTCCAGCTCAGAATCAATTTCTGGCCCCACATACATGGGACCTGGCGATGGCCTTCATCATCACTATACCAGGATGTGTGCTGTGTAACTCACGCACAAACTTCTCTCTCTCTTTCTTAGGCATTACAACTCGATTGCCCCAATATGTAATCTGCTTGAATAGACAGTTCGTCCTTGCGATGAATGTACAATTTAGCCTCCTCGCACATTTGCTTAGGTATGGCAGACCAATCCCCTTTGAGGATGCAAACCTTTACCACCGATAATATCGGGTCCTGGCTGGTCCTGGTCTTAACTTGTTGAGCCATGACAGGGGTACCTTCACTCTCAAAAGCATCCATGATTAACATTAAGTCTGCCGGTTGTGGCGTTTCCACCTCCAGTGTAGGCAATGGCAACCGGCTCAAAGCATCGGCACAATTCTCTGTGCCAGATCTGTGGCGAATGACATAATCATAGGCAGATAATGTCAGCGCCCACCTTTGGATGCGGGATGAAGCTTTGGTATTGATACCTTTGCTCTTGGAAAACAACGAAATGAGCAACTTGTGATCGGTCTCTAATTCAAACCTCAGACCGAACAGGTATTGATGCATCTTTTTAACACCGTACACACATGCTAAAGCTTCTTTTTCTACCATACTTTAGGCTCTTTCTACTTTAGACAAACTTTTGGATGCATACACCACAGGTTGAAATTTCCCTGACTCATTGGCTTGTTGTAACACGCAACCAATTCCATATGGCGATGCGTCACAGGCCAAAACTAAACGTTTATATGGGTCATAATGTACCAGCAGCTTGTTCGAGCAAAGCAGATTGGTGGCTTTCTCGAAAGCTCTGTCTTGCAATGCGCCCCACACCCAGTTGCTGCCTTTTCTCAATAGCATGTGCAGTGGTTCAAGTAAGGTGCTCAATTTAGGTAGGAAGTTACCAAAGTAGTTGAGTAGACCCAGGAATGAACGCAGCTCTGTCACGTTCTGTGGCTTGGGTGCATTCTTGATGGCTTTGGTTTTCATGTCAGTAGGTCTGATGCCACCAGCGGCGATGTTCCTTCCGATGAATTCGACCTCCAGTACCATGAAGACGCACTTCAATCATTTAAGTCTGAATCCCACTCTGTCCAAACACAGTAGAACCTCTTCCAGGTTGTTCAGATGTTCCTTGGAGTCATGACCAGTGATCAGGATGTCATCTTGGAACACGATGGTTCTGGGAACGGACTTCAGTAGATTTTCCATATTCCTCTGGAATATTGCTGCAGCCAAGCGAATTCCAAACGGGCACCTGTGGTAAATAAACAGTCCTTTGTGCGTGTTAATGCACGTAAGTCTCTTCAACGTCTCGACCAACTCCTGCGTCATATAGGCCAACATCAAGTCCAATTTTGTGAATGACTTCCTTCCGGCTAGCATCGCAAACAAGTCATCAGCTTTCGGTAACGGGTACTGATCTTGTTTCGAAGTCCTGTTGATCGTAGCCTTGTAGTCTTCACAGATTCTGACTGTACCATCACTTTTCACAGGAACAATGGGGCTGGCCCATTCATTAAATTCGACCGGTGATATGATCCCTTCACACTGGAGTCTGTCCAGTTCAATTTTAATTTTCTCCCTCATCATATATGGCACTGTCCGAGGTTTATGATGGACGGGTCGTGCATCTGAGTCCACGTGGATCTGCACCTTGGCTCCCGTGAAGTTGCCGATACCTGGTTCGAACAGCGAGGGGAACTTGCTCAATATTTGGGCACATGTATCTCCCTCCGACGACAACGCCTTTAGTCGTTCCAGTTGCATCTGATTTTCTCCAACCAGCTCCTGCCGAGCAGCGTTGGGCCGTTGCCTGGAACAATCCACAGCGGTAACTCGTGAACCGCACCGTTATGTGACACATTAATTTGTGCACTGACAATCACCTTTATCAGTTCTTTGGTGTACATGCGCAGCTTGGCATTAACAGGGCTCAGCCTGGGCCTCACAGTCTTGGTATCCCACAGCTTATTAAATGCCCTTTTGTTCATGATCGATTGACTCGCACCTGTGTCCAGTTCCATCGATACCTGTATCCATTAAACTTCACATTAATCAAAATTGGTTTACTCTTGGTTATGAAAGAGTACAGTCCATACACTTCTTCCTCTGGTGTCTCGGATTGCGCATCCGGATCCGCACTAGTCTGACTCTCATCCTCCGCATGGTGTGTCGCAGCTCGCTTGCTCATCTGCGGACACTTGCGCTGGAGATATCCCACTCTCAGACAGCCTTTGTAACTATATTGCTTAAATCAGCACTGCTGGTGCCGATGATTTCCCCCACAACACCAACACGGAGAAGTCGGATACATTCCTGCTGGCGGACTTTGGGCAGCCACAGGTTTCGCGAATGCAGCCGAATAGGCCCAGCCATGTGCCGCTCTGCCGAACACCGAATCATTCGCGAACGCAGCCGGATAAGCCCTGCCATGTTCCACTCTGCCGAACGCCGAATCAATCACATTTACAGTACTTGCCAAGATTCGGTTTGTCATCGAAATTTGCTTTAAACTCCTGTCCGTCGTCATACATGATTGAGCGATCTGGATGGCCCTTTCTAAATCCAACTCCTCCACCGCCAGAAGTTTGTGCAGGATCACCTCGTGGTTGATACCGATAACAAAGAAGTCCCGCAACATGTCTGCCAACACCGTCTCAAACTTGCACAGTCCCGCTAGACGTCTCAGGTTATCAATGAATTCCGACGCACTCTGGCCCTCTGATCGAACGTGTGTATAAAACCTGTATCTCGAGATGATGATGCCGTCATCTGGCTTGAGGTGCTCCCGTACCAATGTACACAACTCCTCGTACGTTTTCTCTGTTGGATCACTAGGCATGAGTAGATTCTTAATCAGACCATAGATCTTTGAGCCGCACACAGTGAGGAACACGGCCCAGCACCGACCTGCATCGTCGACCCCCTTTACTTTGTTGGCCATGAAGTACTGGTTCAAATAGCTCACAAAGTCTGCCCAATCTTCTCCCTCCACGAATCGCTCTAAAAATCCAATCGTGCTCATTTTGCAAACAAAGATCCTGTATTCTCGTCGCCAAATGTTATGTATGCAATAAAAGTACAAACTGAGTACTATTTAACTGAACAAGGTACAACTTTGTTTCTGCTTTATTACGGCCCAAAGTGCCTGACTCACAAAATGGCTGGCCTTTTATACCAGAGCAACATCATGTGCGTGCTGCTCAGTGGCCTCCAACAATGACATCATCTGGTGGCTACAAACAACATGTACATACATGACAACTCTCCCTTCTCTCATGTCTAGAGCCCTGACTGCCAGAGACCGATCCCAAGGGTCCTTGGCTGTGGCATTCTGCTGCCCGAATTCCCTCCCCTGCCCGAACTCAGTCAGGCAGTGAGTCTGGCTGGGTTCAGATGGGAGTTGGGGAAAATTTATGGAACTGAAGAACGGCTGAGTCTCGCCCTCTCAGTTAAGATTGCGTGTGCTGCCCACTTCAGGGCTCACATCGTTCCCCACCCCCCTGAAAACTCCTGTTAAATTATTTGAATTTGAAGCTTATATCACAAGCAATCTGTCTACTAATAGTCACGCTGCAGTTTCCATTAAGTCCTCAAAGAAGCACTCAATCCCATTTCTGGATGGAAAGAGCCATTAGTAGACTGCTCATTCATCTTATGTGTTTCAGTTCAAATAACATAATTGGAACAACTTTCTCCTAATTCAGGGTGTAATCTGGGACTAGCCATTCGACAGATATAATGCAGGTTCTACATCCCAATCATCTTACTGAGTAATGAGATTCCCATTGTATGGGAGCCACAAATCCACGTTAGTCGGTATGAGAATACACTCCTTGTACAGCAGTCATTGAATGGGTCAGGAAAATCCATTCCTTTGATGTGCTGCTTGCCATTTAGATCTGCACAGTTGAAATGCGAAAGTCTCATTATACTGTCCAGAATTTCTGCTCAATTCAATTTTTTTGCCGTTTCCTTAATTGCTCTAACTCATAGTTAACTTTTGGAAGGAGCATAACATCCTGAGGATACAACTTATGGAACAAAGCAAGCAGTAAGAAAAAAAAACCAAAGATAAAAAGAAAAGAAAATCCACATGCACTCATTTAAGCATTTTTGCAATTCAAAGTTGCCTGAATGAGAAATCCCTCTCCATTTTGGTGACACAAGAGCTCCACTCAGAGAAAGGAAGTTCTGCTCTTTAGACCCATTTAAATTCTCAGGCTCTGCTTTGTAAAATCCCAGTGGGGACTGTCACTGATCTTTGAGTCGCACAAATAGATTTTCAATGGCACAAGTTGCAGCAATATCACTGGCAAGATGCTGGAACTGGGGCAAAAGTTGATTGTGCAGTAATGCGGCAATGAATCATGAACCAATCGCACTGCCACCAGCAGTCAGAGAGAGCAAAACCCTGTCTGATTTCCAACAAACTACCACAGGGACTATTGTTATGTTAGAATTTTGGTGCCACAGTACAAAATATAGAGAAGGAACAACAACACTAAATTGGACAAATAGAAAAACTATTTGGCACCTTTTTTTTTCCATTTTTCTTCCTTGATGCAGGGGTCCCTCCATGGCCTCACCCCTCCCTATCTCTGTAACCTCCTCCAGCCCTGCAACCCTTCGAGAATTCAGTTTTTCCAATTCTGACCTCTTGTGCATCTCCCACTTCCTTTGCTCCACCATTGGCGGCCGTGTCTTCAGCTGTCTGGGCCCCAAGCTCTGGAATTTCCTCCCGAACCTTTCTGTCTCTCTACCTCTCTCCTCCTTTAAGATGCTCCTTAAAACCTCTCTCTTTGAGCAAGCTTTTGGACAACTATCCTAATGTCTCCTTTAGCTCTGTGTCAATTTTTGTCTGATAACATTCCTATGAAGCGCCTTAGGATAGTTTACTATGTTAAAGACACTATATAAAGGCAAGTTGTTGTTATGTGGAACTGACTTGCCAGAAAAAACACTGAATGCTGTATAAACTAACCCATTCAGGAAAGGATGGGTAATATCTGGTTAGGAATGGGATTGAAATTTATAGGGACATGTATAAATATAGATTCCCTGGAATACAATGATTTCTGTGTGTTGGGATTATGGGAGTCTCTTCTCTGGAAAGCTATCAGGTTTGCAAAGCATGCATTGGATAAATGAGATCTGTGTTTAAATAGTGCAATAGAACACTTTCACACAGTCTGCTAAAAATAATGCAAGTATTAAGTTAGACCCATCGGAATATTTATGGAGAAATTTACCCAGGAAATTAAGTAGGGTAAAACCAATCACAGAGAAGATTGTACATGACCGCCTGTTAAAGAAGTAGGTTAATTGGCCAAATGGTCTTTTCATGTTCCATGCTTTATTAGATTCTTTACCCCCCACCCTTGTTATGTTATATTATAACTTATCACTTCAAAACATCATTTGTAGAAGCATATTTAAAAAATCTAAAAGAATACTGCACAGAGTGAGATAGATCACCCAAGAATGAGTGAGATAGATGGCCCAACTGCTGCAGAATAGCAAGGGGCCATCTGGCAGTATTGTTGGTCACACAAAGAAAGAAGAAGGAAAGACTTGTATTTATATAGTTCCTTACATAACTTTAGGATGTTCCAGGGCGCTTTACAGCTAATGAAGTACTTTTTGAAATGTAGCCACTGCGGCAGCCAATTTAAGCACAGCATGGTCCCACTAACAGCAATTAAATAAATTATGAAATTTAAGTGTCCTCGATGCTAACTGGTTTAAAATGGATCATCGATCGGTTTAATGCTCCATTCACATAGTGGACAAAGGGATTTTGTGTGGATAGATTGAACGTTCAAATGCTAATATTTGCACAGGTTAATCTTCAAGCCTAGGTGAAAATATGTGGTCAATATTCTATTTTGCAGCAGTAACATTCCTTCGCCAAACCATCAGTTTAAAAGCTCAATGAAATCTACAGAAATTTCTCAATAATAGATTGAACAGGTAAGACAAATCAATGGTGCTGTGCTACATTTACATTTGTGATTAATGTCACTCAGGCCACAGGCTGAAGCTAACCAAGATCCAGGGTGGGAAATCTGCAATTGCAGCTTCCTGTTGTGAAGTACTCGCACAGTGGTTATAACATTCCCGTATTAGGTAAATGAGAGGTTGTTATGTGGATTATAGAAAGAACATCACTATGATTTGCTTCAATATTGTAGACACTGGCATATCTCAATGGCTCATTACCAGCCTAAGGGAGGCAAGAAGATAGAAGTAGGCACCTCAAGGACAGATTTTGATAAACATAATTTGGACTGAATAAAATAATGTGATCCCTAAGTCAGGTTTTCAGCACTTTAATGGTCTGACAGTTTTGAACTTGTTTTAAGTTAACCTGTTGAATTACAAGTAGCACTGTGTAAAGAGCATACATTTGAAATAAATACTGGAAGTCCTCAATAGATACTTTTCTTGGAGATGAGAAACTAGCCTGATTTCCACTCTTGTGTCTATCTCACAGTCCAACTGTTCAAAATGGTCACCTGCGTATACCATCCATGGTGCAGCCTGCGATGAAAAATGCAACTAGATGAGTAAAGATATGCAGTTGGAGAAATTGTAGTGATGAAATCCTCACAGCAGTTCCTTCAGTCGTCATAAAGCAGCCAAACCCCCTCGATGGCTCAGTGACCGTGTCCATTTACTGAGTCACACCCAGTAGGTTCAATCACCAGTCTGTACTGAGTTAGCTGATCTCAGCTCGGGCAGGGTTACAGAGTGCGACTATTATGTTCTGATCTGGAAAGTACTGCCTGAAAGGGTGGTGGATGGTAGCTTTCACCGGGCTCACAAATTTATAAAATCCAGCCTGCCACATCTAACTCATGCTATCCAGGAATGCTTGACACTTACACTAGGCTCTTGAAATAAGAAAGAAAAATAAGAAAGCAAGGATTTGCATTTATATAGCATCTTTTACAACCTCAGGACGACCAAAACCCTTTACAACCAACAAAGTACTTATAAAGTGTCATCATCATCATCATAGGCAGTCCCGCGGAATCGAGGAAGACTTGCTTCCACTTCTGAAGTGAGTTCTTTGGTGGCTGAACAGTCCAATACGAGAGCCACAGACTCTGTCACAGGTGGGACAGATAGTCGTTGAGGGAAGTGGGTTTGCCGCACGCTCTTTCCGCTGTCTGCGCTTGATTTCTGCATCCACTCGGCGTTGAGACTCGAGGTGCTCAGCGCCCTCTCGGATGCACTTCCTCCACTTAGTGCGGTTTTGGGCCAGGGATTCCCAGGTGTCAGTGGGGATGTCGCACTTTATCAAGGAGGCTTTGACGGTGTCCTTGTAGCATTTCCGCTGTCCACCTTTGGCTCGTTTGCCGTGAGGGAGCTCCGAGTAGAGCACTTGCTTTGGGAGTCTCGTGTCTGGCATGCAGACTATGTGGCCTGCCCAGCGGAGCTGATTGAATGTGGTTAGTGCTTCAATACTGGGGATGTTGGCCTGGTCGAGGACGCTGATGTTGGTGCGCCTGTCCTCCCAGGGGATTTGTAGGATCTTGCGGAGACATCGTTGGTGATATTTCTCCAGCAACTTGAGGTGTCTGCTGTACATGGTCCATGTCTCTGAGCCATACAGGAGGGCAGGTATTACTACAGCCCTGTAGACCATGAGCTTGGTGGCAGTTTTGAGGGCCTGGTATTCAAACTCTCTTTTCCTCAGGCGGCTGGAGGCTGCACTGGTGCAATGGAGGCGGTGTTGGATCTCGTCGTCAATGCCTGCTCTTGTTGATAGGAGGCTCCCGGGATATGGAAAGTGGTCCATGGTGTCCAGGGCCACGCCATGGATCTTGATGACTATGGGGCAGTGCTGAGCGGTGAGGACAGGCTGGTAGAGGACCTTTGTCTTACGGATGTTTAGCGTAAGGCCCATGCTTTCGTACGCGTCAGTAAATACGTCGACTATGTCCTGGAGTGCAGCCACTGTTGTAATGTAGGAAACGCAGCAGCCAATTTGCACACAAGGTTCCCCAAACAGCAATGTCATAATGACCAGGTAATGTTTTAGTGATGCTGGTTGAGGGATAAATATTGGCCAGGACACTGGGGGGAATTCCCCATCTCTTATGTGAATAATACCATGGGTTCTTTTATATCCACCTGGGAGGGCAGATGTAGTCTCGGTTTAACATCAAATCTGAAAGATGGGACCTCTGACAATACAGCGCCCCCTCGGCGTTGCACTGGAGTGTCAGCCTAGATTATGTGCTCAAGTCCTTGGGATGGTACTTGAACCCACAACCTTCTGACTCAGTGGTAAGCATGTTACCACTGAGCTAAAGCTGATGCTTTAAAACTGACACTTTAAACTGTAGTTTATCCTACATAAAACACTCACTTACTGGTTTAAAATTGAAAGTAATAATGTAGTTGTGAATAGATTGTTCATGTTTCTTTGTTAAATGCAAAGCAAATAGAACAGACAGAATAACAGATGAAGGCAAGTGCAATATTGATTTTACTGGATACATGAGCAAGGCCTGCAGAACTCTGTCATGAAGTGCGAAAAAAAGCAAATCAATATCACACATGTCATCATCTGTTATCCTCATAACCCAAAAAGCAAAAATAGCTGAAATCAGTAGAAAGAGAATTCAGCTGTTTTTCTGCTGCATGAATGGGAAATGATTTCATACGGAGCTCTACCATTTTGTGCTTTTACTTTTAATATTAGCTTGACTGCCTGGCAAAACACACTGGTAAAATTAGATTTTACTAAGTGAGATACCAAATCCGAGCATATTACTTTCAATCACTAAGTATTAAGCTCGGGTTGCTCACGCCACCCGATACAAATGGATGCAGTGTGCACCGCTCACACTCCACCTATTTGTCCCTGAAGATTCCAGTCGGGGCCCTATAACTAACGTAGGACCATGATTTGCATACTTAAGCAGCCTCCTGCTTGTTTCAGGTGGGCACGATGCTCAGCCATTTACAAACCCCTCCCCCACTCCCTGAAATTGCATCAGGCACACTTTGGTGTCAATAGGAAAGTCAAGATGCCCCACTTGATTTTTAGGCAAGAAATGGGGGCTGGTAGTTGAAAATTGCCCCTAGAAACTGAATGCCAAAGTAATCAAGTTCAAAAATAATACAAACTTGAGTAAAGGTTGAGTTGTGGGAAATAGTCAGTGACCACTAAAGGAATTCGATCAAACCTGAAAGTGTGAAAAATTGAAAAAAAAGATTAACACAGATAATTGTAACAAAAACAGAAAAAGCTGGAAATGCTCAACAGGTCAGGCAGTCTGATGAAGGGTCATCGACCTGAAACGTTAACTCTGTTTCTCTCTGCTCAGATGCTGCCTGACCTGTTGAGTATTTCCAGCATTTTCTGTTTTTATTTCAGATTTCCAGCGTCTGCAGTATTTTGCTTTTGTATTAGATAATTGCAATGTTCTACATAGTGGAAGGAAAACTGTGTGACCTATATATTCTGTAATCATTGTAGATATAGCTAAAGTTGGATTCCCTTCTGGTGGAGGAATGCAGAAGAAGGGGGAAGTTAGAGCTAGGCCATTCAGGGATGATGTCAGGAAGCACTTCTTCACACAAAGGATAGTGAAAATCTGCAACTCTCTCCTCCAAAAAGCTGTTGAGATTAGGTCAATTGAAAATTTCAAAACGGAGATTGATATATTTTTGTTTAGGCAAGCGTAATAAGGATTACGGAACCAAGGTGGGTAAATGGAGTTAAGATACAGATCAACATGATATAATTGAATGGTGGAACTGGCTCGAGGGACTGAATGGCCTACTCCTGTTCCCATGTGCCTTTGTTCCTTCGAAAAAACCTGAGTGCGTTAGTAGACTTAGAACTTAGTATGTCAAGGTGCTGTGGGACTGTAATTAAGAAATCAAACTGAATGCTGAACTACACTGAAAATGAGTAGAGTAGATGTCAGAGAAGGCCACACTGAAACTGTTCAGTGTTCTGGTCAGTACCTTGAGTACTGTGTCCAGTTTTTGGTTACCAAAATACAGGAGAAATATTTGAGCCCTAGAAACATCCATAGAAGAACCATAAAGCTGATCCACAGCATAAGATATGAGGATTGATTAGTGAAACGGGGTTTTACCTGTGAAAGAAGGCAAATGAGCTTATAGAACTGTACAGAATTGTACAAGATATTAATTAGTATAGAAAAGGCAAGCCAGGAGCCTTAAGTAAACTTTGAAGTAGGACAACAGGAATGGGTTCAAACTAATGAAGGGGAAATGTAGGACTGACATCAGGAAGAATTTCTTCACAGAAAAGGCAACCAACATTTGGAACCAGTAGTGGAGGCAGGACCTTTAGAGTAATTCCAGAGCCTGTTGGCATAATGAGGAATTGTAAGTTTTTTGTTCTGGATGGATGAACAAAAATCATTTTGTGATCTTGTGAACTCAAGGACTAGATATTAGTTGCAAGCTTCCTGATGACTGTTAATTGCCACATGCATAAAATTGCACAGTAAATGAATATTGTAACTTATCTAAAGTTTTTGACTAGGTAATTTGAAATATATAACCTGCCTAATGTTTTGTATATGATTTACTCATCTGCATTTCCAGTCGCTTATATTTTGTCCATCCCAAAAAAAATCTAAAATAGGGCACGAACTCCTTTCAACCCTGTCAGGCTGGCAAATGGCATCTATTTTAGTACAATGGTCATCAGCTCCAAAAGATAATGTTTGATGTTTTAATATGGCAGTTGTTTAACAGATAGACATGGTAACAAGCAACCCATGAGTTTGTGTGATAGCTGCAGAAATCCTTTCTCTGCCACGTCTACAAATAATTACCAGATTGCAATTTACCACTTTAATCTTTAATCTTCTTCAGATTGCCTCATGTGTTGACGACTTCCATTGGTTGTTCCTAGTTACCTGATGCCACCGCAGTCTGGGTAGTCGACCAGGGGCCTTTTCTGTCACTTTAACAACACCAACAACAACTTGCATTTATACAGCATCTTTAAATGTAGTAAAATGTCCCAAGCACTTAACAGGAGAGTTATCATACAAAATATGACACCAAGCCAAAGAAGGAGACATTAAGACAGGCAAATGGTAGGTTTTAAGTTGCATCTTAAAGGAGGAGAGAGGGTGGAGAAGCGAAGAGATTAGGGGAGGTTCTAGAGCTTAGGGCCCAGATGGCTGAAGGCACAGCCGCCAATGGTGGGGCTAAGGAAATACAAGAGACCAGAGTTGGAGGAATGCAGAGATCTCGGAGGGTTGTGGTGCTGGAGGAGGCTACAGAGATAAGGAGGGGCAAGGCCTTGGAAGGATTTGAACACGAGGATGGGAATTTTAAAATTGATGAGTTGGTGAATTGGGAGGCAATGTAGGTGAGCAAACACAGGGGTGATGGGTGAACGAGACTTGATGGAAGTAAGGATAGGACAACAGAGTTTTGGATGAGCTTAGGATTATGGAGGGTGGAAGATGGGAGACCGGCCAGGAGAGCATTGGCATAGTTCAGTCTGGAGATAACAAAAACACGGAGGAGGGTTTCAGTAGCAGATGGGCTGAAGCAGGGGCAGAGATAAACAATATTAGAGGTTGAAGAATGCATCTTTGTGATTGAGAGGATATTAATTCTCACAGATTATGCCCCAGTTAGAAGAATAATCCTGTTTGTGCTATCTCATTGACACATTTCATGGTCTATGCACCAGAGCTGGACAACATCAGCACTACCAAATTAATGTTCTTGCATATATGAATTTACCCAACGATGATGAAACACATTTTTCTACATAAAGTATTGCAATTAATTGCCACTTACTTGAAAGAGAATAATTCTCCCATAATTCATAAATTCTATTATATCCAGCTTGCTTAATGAAGAATTAGATAACTTCTTCCTTAAAAAAGCACAAGTTATTAGCTGTTCATCTTCTAATAGCTGGGTAAGGCATACATTGAATAGATAGTACAATGTATTGCAACTTCACTGCCTATTGCTAGGCCTATTCTCTACAGCATGAAGGATTATTTGCTATTCTGACCCAGACAAATTAATCAAACTAGTGCCACTGTTGAATATCATCTTACGGATATGATGTAATTGGGATTACGGAGACATGGCTCCAGGGTAAACAAGGCTGGGACCAACATCCAGGGGTATTCAATATTCAGGAAGGATAGACAAAAAGGAAAAGGAGGTGGGGTAGCGTTACTGGTTAAAGAGGAGATTAACGCAATAGTAAGGGCGTTAGCTTGGATGATGTGGAATCTATATGGGTAGAGCTGCAAAACATCAAAGGGCAGGAAACGTTAGTGGGAGTTGTGTACAGACCACCAAACAATAGTAGTGAGGTTGGGGATGGCATCAAACAGGAAATTAGGGATACGTGCGATAAAGGTACAAGGTACAGCAGTTATCATGGGTGACTTTAATCTACATATAGATTGGGCTAACCAAACTGGTAGCAATACTGTGGAGGAGGATTTCCTGGAGTGTATAAGGGATGGTTTTCTACACCAATATGTCGAGGAACCAATTAGAGAGCAGGCCAATCTCGACTGGGTGTTGTGTAATGAGGGAGGATTAATTAGCAATCTTGTTGTGCGAGGCCCCTTGGGGAAGAGTGACCATAATGTCATAGAATTCTTCATTAAGATAGAGAGTGACACAGTTAATTCAGAGACTAGGGTCCTGAACTTAAAGAAAGTTAACTTCGATGGTATGAGACGTAAATTGGCTAGGACAGACTGGAGAATGATACATAAAGGGTTGACGGTGGCAGATATTTAAAGATCACATGTCTGGCGTAAAAAATAAAATGGGGAAGGTGGCTCAACCATGGCTAACAAGGGAAATTAGGGATAGTGTTAAATCCAAGGAAGAGGCTTATAAATTGGCCAGAAAAAGCAGCAAACCTGAGGACTGGGAGAAATTTTGAATTCAGAAGAGGAGGACTAAGGGTTTAATTAGGAGGGGGAAAATAAAGTATGAGAGTAAGCTTGCAGGGAACATAAAAACTGACTGCAAAAGCTTCTATAGATATGTGAAGAGAAAAAGATTATTGAAGACTAATGTAGGTCCCTTGCAGTCAGGTGAATTCATAATGGGGAACAAGGAAATGGCAGACCAATTGAACAAATACTTTGGTTCTGTCTTCACTAAGGAAGACACGAATAACCTCCCAAAAATACTAGGGACCGAGGGTCTAGCAAGAAGGAGGAACTGAGGGAAGTGAGGGAAATCTTTATTAGTCAGGAAATGGTGTTAGGGAAATTGATGGGATTGAAGGCCGATAAATCGCCAGGGCCTGATAGTCTGCATCCCAGAGTACTTAAGGAAGTGGCCCTAGAAGTAGTAGATGCATTGGTGGTCATTTTCCAACATTCCATGGAATCTGGATCAGTTCCTATGGATTGAAGGGTAGCTAATGTAACTCAATTTTTTTTAAAAGTAGTGAGAGAGAAAACAGGGAATTATAGCCTGACATCGGTAGTGGGAAAAATGCTGGAATCAACTATTAAAGATGTAATCGCAGTACATTTGGAAAGCAGTGACAGGATCAGTCCAAGTCAGCATGGATTTATGAAAGGGAAATCATGCTTGACAAATCTTCTAGAATTTTTTGAGGATGTAACTAGCAGAGTGGATAAGGGAGAACCAGTGGATGTGGGGTATTTGGACTTTCAAAAGGCTTTTGACAAGGTCCCACACAAAAGATTAAGGCACATGGTATTGAGGGTAATGTATTGATGTGGATAGAGAACTGGTTGGCAGACAGGAGACAAAGAGTGGGAATAAACTGATCCTTTTCAGAATGGCAGACAATGACTAGTGGGGTACCGCAAGGTTCAGCGCTGGGACCCCAGCTATTTACAATATATATTAATGATTTAGACAAGGAATTGAATGTAATATCTCCAAGTTTGCAGATGACACTAAGCTGGATGCCAGTATAAGCTGTGAGGAGGATGCTAAGAGGCTGCAGGGTGACTTGAACAGGTTAGGTGAGTGGGCAAATGCATGGCAGATGCAGTATAATGTGGATAAATGTGAGGTTATCCACTTGGGTGGCAAAAACAGGAAGGCAGATTATTATCTCAATGGTGACAGATTAGTAAAAGGGGAGGTGCAACGAGACCTGGGTGTCATGGTACATCAGTCATTGAAAGTAGGCATGCAGGTACAGCAGGCAGTAAAGAAATCAAAAGGCATGTTGGCCTTCATAGAGAGAGGATTTGAGAAAAGGGCAGGGAGGTCTTACTGCAGTTGTACAGGACTTTGGTGAGACCTCACCTGGAGTATTGTGTACAGTTTTGGTCTCCTAATCTGAGGAAGGACATTCTTGCTATTGAGGGAATGCAGCGAAGGTTCACCAGACTGATTCCCGGATGGCAGCACTGACATATGAAGAAAGATTGGAGCGACTAGGCTTATATTCACTGGAATTTAGAAGAATGAGAGGGGATCTCATAGAAGCATATAAAATTCTGATGGGATTGGACAGGTTACATGCAAGAAGAATGTTCCCGATGTTGGGGAAGTCCAGAACCAGGGATCACAGTCTAAGGATAAGGGGTAAGCCATTTAGGACCGAGATGAGGAGAAACTTTTTCACCCAGAGAATTATGAACCTATGGAATTCTCTACCACCGAAAGTTGTTGAGTCCAGTTCGTTGGTTACATTCAGAAGGGAGTTAGATGTGACCCTTACTGCTAAAGGGATCAAAGAGTATGGAGAGAAGGCAGGAGTTGGGTACTGAAGTTGCATGATCAGCCATGCTCATATTGAATGGTGGTGCAGGCTCGAAGGGCCGAATGGCCTGCTCCTGTACCTATTTTCTATGTTTCTATAGCACTGTGGGCATCGACAAAGAGCTGACTGAATAAAATCAGAGTTTGGCAAGAATGCCCACTATAACTGCATCTCACCATCATTACACTCAAGGCCATGACAGAGATTGTGAAGCAGAAGGTCATAAACATCACTATTATTGAAAAACATGTTCAATAAGTCCAAGATCCAATTTTTTTACAGCTCACATTACACTCAGTGTAAACTATGGCCAGATAAATGAGATGTCATGACTTTCCATTTTCAGCTATTCCTGGAAGAAGTTTTTATTACTGGGATATCTTTGGCGATATCTCAAATTTGCCTGAACATTTCATGATTTTGTTTTTTGCCAAATAAGGTGAACTTTCAACTGCCAGACTGCTGAGTCCTTCAGGGCGATCTCCTCTGCTACAGTTAACATAGCCAATGATAGAGGGCCACCTCCGGTTCTGTCCTTTTTCATCTTCTAGTGGGCTCTCTTCTCCTGCAAGGAGGAAAAGAGAAGGCTAAATGAGAGTGATTGAATGAGTAGAAGGAATGGATGGGTAACATCTGTAGAGGGTGACTATGAGGGAATGTGGTGACCAAAGCCAAATGGCCTCCTTATGTGGTGTTAGTCGGTATGATTGTATTAGGACGAGGATGAGTGTGAGGGGTGGTTAGTCAGGTGGGAATGTGATAATGTAGATAGAGAGATAAGATGGGTAAACGTGCAAGGTATGTTGGTGTGAGTAATGATGTGCCGAAGTAGGCATGGGAAGGCAGAGTGATGGGGATGTGATGAGAGGCACAGCAGAATAAAGTTGAGTGTGGCTTTGCACTCACTGTTCCTGATCAAATGAGATAATTGAAGCACTTCCAGCACTGCACCCAGGTCCTCCTGACCACATCCCCGCTGTTCACCTCCTCGGCTATCTCGAGCCAGGCTCTTTTGGTCTGATGGGGAGGTCCCTTGCGCCCATCAGAAGGAAAGAGGACCACCCCGCCTGCTCTGACTCCCTCCAGAAGCATATAGAGGGAGTCATCTGAGAACATGGGTCTAGCCCTCTGCCTCTGTGCAATGATGTGTTCAAGACCCAAATGGTAAAATATATTGCCTGCACACTCCTACATGATTCTTCAAATGCAATGTGGCCAAGGCTCCTTTAAATATCCCAGCTGAAAATGAGTCATCGATGACGTCATCAGACCTGCACCATTTAATAGGGCAGGGCAATGCTCAGGCCTACCTTAATATGCCCCATTAAAGGAAAATCGTTCTGAGGAGTGGCATGTAATGTGGAACTGGGTCCCGACCTGCCACATTGACTGCCCACACCTGACCGGACAGGTAATGAAAATTCCGGCCACGGAATTATCTACTAATGTCACATTTGTCCTTAGGGCACAATGGAATACTTGGTCTGAGCCTTAACGAGTTAATAGGATTTATGGCTTTATCTGTACATTGGATATCATAACATTCAAGAATTAGGTGACCCATTATGATGAGGTGCTATTTTGAAATAATAAAGGTTGTCTAAAATATGACTGATAAATTAGGCATCATATACAGATCAGTGAATCATTCACATTTCTAAAGCAAAGTAGTCTACCTGTTGGAACAATTGAGGTCACACTGGCACTTCCAAGGCAATCTATACATGAAACAATTGAACCACAGTGGTCTAATTGACAGAAGTAGAATTTGACAGACTTCTTCAGAAATTTTATATTTGCATTTTATGATGTATCTGGAAGCCTCCTCATTCTTTCTGTTCGTTATGTATCTGCTTCAGCTTAGTATCCCAATATTTGATGGGGACTCGATCTTCCTTGTGAGCCTTAGCCATTGTAAGTTCATGTCATCTATCAGACCGATCTCCTGCATTGTGGAGCCCAATTCCACTAAACTACTAACCAACAAACTTCCTTTCCTGGCCCCTAGGCCAGCTCACATTGAAAACAGTTCCCTCCCCTCAGATACTGTCCAATTACTTTTATCACCTCCTCCTCATAAACCCACCCTGAACCCATCAATCCTTGTTAATGACTGCTCCATCTCCATCCACCCCCCTTTTCCTCTCTAAAGTCCTTGAACAAGTTGTTACCTGCCAAATTTGTGCACCTCATTCACTCAACTCTCTGTTTGAATCTATCCAATCAGGTTTCTGCCAAGACACTGAAATGGCCCTAACCAAAGTCACGAACAATATTCTCTGTGACTGTGACCATGAAGCATTATCACTCCTAATCCTCCTTGACTTTTTTTTGCAACCCTTAACACAGTTGAGCACACCATCTATCTCTAATGCCTCTCCTCCATTGTCCAGTTTGGTGGGACTCTCCTTGCTTGCTTCCAGTCTTATCTATCTGATTGTAACTAGAACATCTCCAGCTTCTCTTCCCACCAACTGCTCCGTTGCCTCCAGAGTCCCCCAAGAATTTATCCTTTTCCCTCTCTTCCTCATCTACATGCTGCCCTTTAGCAACCTCATCTGTAGACATAGGGTTAGTTTTCATCTGTATACCGATGACAGCCAGGCCCAATTCTCAACAACATCCATCAACCTCAAACTGTCTCCTTATTGTCAGACTTTATGTAATATTCAGTCTTGGCTGGGCCACAATTTTCTCCAATTAAACACTGGGAAGATTGAAGCCATTGTCCTCAGCTCCTGCCACAAAATAAATACTCTTGCCACTAATTCCATCCACTACCACCACCAGCCATTGCCTCAGGCTGAAACTAGACTCTTTGCAGCCTCAAAATCTCAATTGACCTGAGCTGAGCTTCTGACCCCATGGATCTCCATCACAAAGACCATTTATTTCCTTCTCTATATCATCACACAGCTCCATCCCTGTTTCAGCCCAATTGCTGCTGGAACCATCATCCATGCCTTTTTCACTTCCAGACTCAACTATTTAAATGCTCTCTATGCCTTAAACTGTATTTTCACTTGATGTCAGAATTTACATAGAAACAATGAAGTTGTATATCAAAGATATAATAAATGAACAATTGCACATAACTCTCCAAGTATTAAAGAAAGAACTTGCATTTATACACCTCATAATGTCCCAAAGTGTTTTACAGCCAACTAAGTACTTGTTGTAATGTAGGGAAATGTGGCACCCTATTTGAACATAGCAAAATCCCCAAAACAGCAATGAGCAGATAACCTGTTTTAGTGATGTTAGTTGAGGGATGAATATTTACCAGCACATTGGGGAGAACTCACCTGCTCTTCTTCAGGATAATGATATGGGATCTTTTACATCCACCTGATAGGGCACACAGGGCCTCAGTTTGATGGCTTTTAGACAGCACTTCCAATAGTGCAGCATTGTACTGGAATGTCAGCCTATGTGCTCTAGTCTCTGATATAGGACTTGGGCCCACACCTTCTGATGCAGAGGAGCGAGTGCTGCCACTGAGCCAAAGCTGACACCTTTTGTTTGACATGTTGTACAATTTATGGAAAGACTATCTTAAGCAAAAGTAGTCTTCATCAGAAGCCAATCGCAAGAGCAGCCAATTGTTGGCACAGCTGTTTCAAATGTTTAAAAATCTGCAACGAACTATCAACCATGCTTCGATTATGTCTTCAAAGCTATGCAGATATTAGCATGTCAAACCATCAACCTGATTTAATTGCAAGATTAGGAGATCCTTATTGGTAAAAATGTAAGACTTGCATTTAAATAGCGCCTTTCAAGCTCAAGCTATCCCAAAGTACTTTCGCTCTGGAGTGGGACTTGAACTGACAAGCTCCTGACTCAGAGCTGAGAGTGCTACCCACTGAGCCATAGCTGGCACTGGTTGGTATCTGCTACCATCTTGAATTTAAGGACACAAAAACAAGTCAGATTTTTTTCTGCCCAACAGTCACACTATCCTAAACACTATCACATTGGTACAGTGGAGGCAAAGCTGATTCTGGAAAAAGTTTAGATGTATAATTGATTACCCCAGTTTGCTTAAGAGAAAAACCTACCATTCAAAACAAAGAGCTTGTGTTTAACTTGTCGATGGTTGTCATGTTATCCTGGCAGAAGGAAATAACGAGCTGTTTTCATGACAACAGCAAGTTACCAGTGACACACATCACAACATCAATATCTAACTGATGTGGCAAATGTCCCCAGCATAGGTCTGAAATTAACCTGCATCACAAAAGGCTAATGTAGCTGTGACCTTAACATTCATTGGGAGTGCTGGATTCTGGCATCATTGGTCACAAGATCATTAATCATGAGACATCCACCTCCACTGCTCTGTCTAAACTCTACCTCCAGCTGACTTACAGAATTGTACAAGTATACAGCACAGAAAAAGCCCATTCGTTTCATGGTGTCTGTGAGCCAAATTACTTCTTTCTGTGTTGTATATTTCATTGATAGCTATGCAAGAGCTATCCAATTAGTCCCACTTCCCTGTTCTTTGCATGTATCCCTACAAACTATTCCTTTTCAAGTATAAATCCATTTCCCTTATGAAAATAAGTATTGAATCTGTTTCCACCATCCTTTCAGGCAGTGCATTCCCGATTAAAACAACTTGTGTAAAAAAAGTTCTTCTCATCTCCCCGCTGTGTCCTCTAGTTATCGACCTTCCTGCCAGTTGAGACAGTTTCTCCCTATCTACTCTGTTAAAACCCTTTCTAATTTTGAATATCTCTATTAAATCGCTCCTTAACCTTCTCTGCTCTAAGGAGTACAAACACAGCTTCTCTAGTCTATCCACATAACTGAAGTTCCTCATCCCTGGTATCATTCAAGCCAATCTCCTCTGCACCCTCGCCAAGGCAATGAGCATTATTCTGGTGAAGGAATGGTACTCTGGCATTATTCACCTATAAATAAAGGCTGAGACTGGGGAGCTTATCGTCAGTCCTGTTGCTTTGAGTGCATACTATAGAACACTTATTGTGTTAGAAACATAAAAACATAGAAAATAGGTGCAGGAGTAGGCCATTCGACCCTTCGAGCCTGCACCACCATTCAATATGATCATGGCTGATCATGCAACTTCAGTACCCCATTCCTGCTTTCTCTCCATACCCCTTGATCCCTTTAGCCATAAGGGCCACATCTAACTCCCTTTTGAATATAACTAACAAACTGGCCTCAACAACTTTCTGTGGTAGAGAATTCCACAGATTCACAATTCTCTGAGCGAAGAAGTTTCTCCTCATCTCGGTCCTAAATGGCTTACCTCTTATCCTTAGACTGTGACCCTTGGTTCTGGACTTCCCGAACATCGGGAACATTCTTCCTGCATCTAACCTGTCCAATCCCGTCAGAAATGTATATTTCTATGAGATCCCCTCTCATTCTTCTAAATTCCAGTGAATATAAGCCTAGTCGATCCAGTCTTTCTTCATATGTCAGTGCTGCCATCCCGGCAATCAGTCTGGTGAACCTTTGCTGCACTCCTTCAATAGCAAGAATGTCCTTCCCCAGATTAGGAGACCAAAACTGTACATAATATTCAAGGTGAGGCCTCACCAAGGCCCTGTACAACTGCAGTAAGACCTCCCTGCTCCTATACTCAAATCCTCTCGCTATGAAGGCCAACATGCCATTTGCCTTCTTCGCCGCCTGCTGTACCTGCATGCCAACTTTCAATGACTGATGTACCATGACACCCAGGTCTCGTTGCACCTCCCCTTTTCCTATTCTGTCACCATTCAGATAATATTCTGCCTTCCTGTTTTTGCCACCAAAGTGAATAACCTCACATTTATCTACATTATACTGCATCTGCCATGCATTTGCCCACTCACCTAACATGTCCAAGTCACCCTGCAGCCTCTTAGCATCCTCCTCACTGCACACACTGCCACCCAGCTTAGTGTCATCTGCAAACTTAGAGATATTACGTTCAATTCCTTTGTCTAAATCATTAATGTATATTGTAAATAGCTGGGGTCCCAGCGCTGAACCTTGTGGTACCCCACTAGTCACAGCCTGCCATTCTGAAAAGGACCCGTTTATTCCTACTCTTTGCTTCCTGTCTGCCAACAAGATCTCTCTCCACATCAATACATTACCCCCAATACCATGTGTTTTAATTTTGCACATTAATCTCTTGTGTGGGACCTTGTCAAAAGCCTTTTGAAAGTCCAAATACACCACATTCACTGATTCTCCCATGTCCACTCTACTAGTTACATCCTTAAAAAATTCTAGAAGATTTGTCAAGCATGATTTCCCTTTCATAAATCCATGCTGACTTGAACCGATCCTGTCACTGCTTTTTAATGTGCTGCTATTACATCTTTAATAATTGATTCCAACATTTTCCCAACTACCGATGTCAGGCTAACCAGTCTATAATTCTCTGTTTTCTCTCTCACTCCTTTTTTAAAAAGTGGGGTTACATTAGCTACCCTCCAATCGATAGGAGCTGATCCAGAATGTTGGAAAATTACCACCAATGCATCCACTATTTCTAGAGCCACTTCCTTAAGTGCTCTGGGATGCAGACTATCAGGCCCTGGGGATTTATTGGCCTTCAATCCCATCAATTTCCCTAACACAATTTCCTAACTAATAAGGATTTCCTTCAGTTTCTCCTTCTCGCTAGACCCTCGGTCCCCTAGTATTTCCGGAAGGTTATTTGTGTCTTCCTTAGTGAAGACAGAACCAGTATTTGTTCAATTGGTCTGCCATTTCTTTGTTCCCACTTATAAATTCACCTGATTCTGACTGCAAGGGACCTACATTTGTCTTCACTAATCTTTTTCTCTTCACATATCTATAGAAGCGTTTTCAGTCAGTTTTTATGTTCCCTTACTCTCATAGTCTATTTCCCCCCTCCTAATTAAACCCTTTGTCTTCCTCTGCTGAATTCTAAATTTCTCCCAATCCTCAGGTTTGCTGCTTTTTCTGGCCAATTTATAGGCCTCTTCCTTGGTTTTAACACTATCCCTAATTGATCCAATATTATGGTAGTGAGATGTTTATTCGATTTTCAGACAATTAATGATAACTGATTAATTCTATGATTTAATTTTCCACTAAGCAGCAACAAAACAGATATTTATATAGCGCCCTTAACGTAGTAAAATGACCCATGGTGCTTTACAGGAGCATTAGCAAGCAAAATTTGACACTGAGCCACATAAGGAAATATTAGGGCAGATGACCAAAAGCTTGTTCAAACAGGTAGGTTTTAAGCAGCGGCTTGAAGGAGAAAACAGAGGTAGAGAGGTGGAGAGGTTTAAGGAGGTAATTCCAAAGCTTAGGGCCTTAGCACCTGAAGGCATGGTAGAGCGATGAAAATCGGAGATGGTCAAGAGGCCAAATTTGGAGGAGCACAGATATCTCGGAGGGTTGTAGGACAGAAGGAAGTTACAGAGATAGGGAGGGACAAAGCCATGGAGGGATTTGAAAACAAGACTAAGGATTTTAAAATCGAGACGTTGCTTAACCGGGAGCCAATGTAGGTCAGCGAGCAAAGAGGTGATGGGTGAACAGTATTTGCTGCCAGTTAGGACATGGGCAGCAGAGCTTTGGATGACGTCATGTTTATGTAGAATATGGGAGGCCAGCAAGGAGTGCATTGGAATAGTCAAATCTAAAGGCAACGAAGGCATGGATGAGGTTTTCAGCAGCAGATGAGCTGAGGCAGAGATGGAGTCAGGCGATGCTACTAATGTGGAAATATGCGGTCTTAGTGATGGCACAGATATATGGGTCGTAAGCTCATCTTAGGGTCAAATATGACACCAACGTTGTGAACAGTCTGATTCAACCCCTCAGACAGTTGCGAGGGAGAGAGAAGGAGTCGATGGCTAGGGAACAGGGGACCGAAGACAATGGCTATGGTCTTCCCAATATTTCGTTGGAGAAAATTTCTGCTCATTTAGTACTGCATATCCGACAAACAGTCTGACAATTTAGAGAAAGTGGAGGGGTCGAGAGAAATGATCCTATTTAACTACACGGCCGCACAACTGCCTGAGGCTGCTTACTGGTTTCTCAATGGATAAACCGCACCTACGCAGATGTTTGAATGGGCTACACAGCCCCTTAAAGGGGCCACACACTCAAAGAAAGTTACAGGGAACATTGGTCAATAGATGTCATGTGCCCACTTGAGAACACATGCTTCCAAATGAAGGTGAAAAACAAAATTTAACAGTCAGAGAATATGGAATGGATTTCCCCCCCAAGCTGGCCTTGGGTGGTTGACTGGTGGAACGCACTGGCTGGAGGCCAGCCAGGAGAGCAGTAGAATAGTCAGCACATTGGAATAAACATTGAAACCATCATCATAGAACTAGCATAGATTGGAAGGATTCCACATATCTTATAGTCAGTCAAATGGTAACAGAGCAGACAAATTAATTCTGGTTACAAGTCTTAAAGCCTTACTGTTGGGGAGTTCCTGCCTCTACGGAATAGGCGCATCATTCTGGCTCATTTAGGTTAAGTTAACGACATTGAGAGGCAAATATCTGCAGCGCATTTTATGTAATAAGAGGGTTTTGCTATTTTAAAGGTACTGAATTAAACAGCAAAGGGCAAGTACTGTGAATATCGTTATCTGCTATCAATGAGCAAATATTTTTCATGAATTCTTTACGTGAAATACAATGATACCTCACTACATTCAGGAAACAGACTTTATCAGCAAACACAGTAGAGATATTTAGGTTTTTGTCCATTTTGTGATTTGCAATTGCATAAATAATTTAGAACAATATTTGAAAGAACCAATTGTACCAATTCTTCACTGGCAAATGATAGATTATATGACTGAATAGCATAATAAGGTTTTGCCAAACCTGCCTTCAAGCCTCTATAATTTCTACTCAAGATTACAGTGACTAACAGCAACAGTCATTGTCAGGGAAGAATTGCTCCAGTTTCTATATGCAACAACATTGTAAATGCATTCTAAAAATGAATGTATTTACGACATTATCACACACAGTAACCATTTCCTCCTGATATGCTTTTAAAGCAATATGCCTTTACTTTCTGCATTGCTGAAACAGGGAAATAATTATTAGCTGTCAAGCCTCCACTTGTCCAACACAAAGCGAGACAAAAGACATTAATCACAGGCGTGAAATCAGTGCCTTTAACGTCACATTAGTTATCCTTGAGTTCTGTCTACATTTGTACTTTAAGTGCTAAAGGAGGAGTGCTAATAAAGCCTGAGAGATCACAGTGAGCTTATTCTGCGTACAAGTTCATCAATTATTTGAAAACTCCTGCAATGCGTAGAGTCAGTCTAAAGTTAATTTGATCTCACATCAATAGTAGCTGAAGAGGGACATTAAAAAAACTTTGTTTGAAGGATACTCTGGGGTAACTTTGAGAGTGCGTAGCAGTGAACCTCTCCAGATCATATTAGATAATTTCATGCACAGTGCTCAGAAAATGTCTCTCTCTATGTAGTAATGTGACTTACAATGCTGAGACAACTGGCTAAGATATAAGGGCTGAACTTACTCTTGCCAGTGGCGGAAAATAGACAGTAGCAAGATCAATCGCCCGCTATATACCGTGCCCGATTTTCCTTTGGTGAGGTGTATAATGGGCGCACAATCTGTTACTAACGGGTGGCTGAGCCACCATCCATCTTCAACCACCACCACCACCACAAGTTAAAATGAGTCCTAGAAGAGAGCCATCTGGTGTACAGGCTGAGAAATTATCTGTACCTCTGTATAGATGTGCACACAACACCAGCCACTGTGAGATCTGGAAGCAAGTGAATCAGCAATTAATGATTCTGCAAAATATAATAATCCTGTTTTGAAATGCAGCCTAAAGACTTCTCATGCTTGGTATAAAGAGCAAGAGAATTAAAATGGGTCCTCATGCACACTTACAACAGGGCTCCCTAGATAGCCGTCAAGAACAGGAACCCTGAACAATTTTCCCCTCCATTTTCCAAGAAACGCTGAAGAAAATTGTAGCAGCTCCACAGCACAACATCTGAGATCAGCTAACTCAATGTAAACTGGAGATTGCACATGGGATCGTCTTCATCTGTATGGCACAATCACTCAATGGCTTAACCAGCTGAGCCATCAGAGGAGAAGCTTGCATTTCTTGCATGTCATTGTATAAATATTGGTGTAACACTGTATCCATATTTAAATGCAGCAAGTTCCCGAACTGGTTCCTCTGACTGGGAATTTTGACCGCAATTTTTGGATCATTATAACTACTTTCTGTGAAGAAGGCAGCTAATCAAGGAAGAAAGCTGTTTGCATAGGATGTAGGGCTAGATAATTGTGGTTTTCTTTGTACGATGTGTCTTCAGGGAGTTGCATGGAGAAACTATGCCAAAACATTGAGTGTCAGTCGTGGCTCAGTTGTAGTACTCTCGTCCCATCTGAACCCCTCAGGTGCACAAAAAGGACCCATGATCCAAGAAGAGCAGGGGAGTTCTCCTCGGTGTCCTGTCCAACAGTTATCCCTCAACGGACATCGCTAAAATAGATGTTCTGGCCATTTATCACACTGCTGTTTGAGGCAACTCGCTGTGTGCAAATAAGCTGCTACATTTCCCTACAATACAACTGGCTGCACTTCAGAGAGTACTTTGTGAAATGCTTTGGGAGGTCCTAAGGGTGTGAAAGGTGCTCTCTCTCTCTCTCTTATATGCAAGTTATTTCTTTCTTCTATCAGATTTCAAGTTAATAAAGATCTTGGATTTATGATATTTGTATTCAACACAGCACATATTACAAGGCTGTATCACATGATACAGCCCAGATAACATTTTGAACTAAGATTGACCTATCAGTGTCATCTGAACCCAATAATTTGTTGCTGCTTTGAACCGCATGCCTACACATTCCTTTATTGTTTATAATACAAAACAACATGTCTATTGAGGAAAGATAGCTAGAAACACAAGATGTAACAGAACTGAGTGAAGCACAACAGAATCATGAATATATAAAATGAATTAAACTAAAGTGTGTGATAGCACATGATTCAAAGTGAGACAATACAAAGTTTGAATTAGCTGTTTGATACCAGGAAATACCAGGCTGTGTATGTATTAAAGTACATAATAAGTAACAGACATCGTCAATTACAAGAATATAATGAGGAACAGGCCTTGTCAATTACACGTACACATTTATAAAACTAGCCTTGTTGTCACCCAAGAAGAACATTGCAAAAGAGGAGGAAGACATGAAGCTGGAAGCTATAAACCAGTTAACCGAATATTTGTAGTGGCGAATTGCTTGACAACATTACAATATTTTTTGGAGGAATGGAGAGGGAAGAAAGGGGTGTTAGTGTTAATAAAGGATATTATCACAGCACTAGAATGTAAGGATGTCCTAGGGGGTTAGAATCATAGAATCATACAGCAGAAAAGGAGGTCATTTGGCCCATCAAGTTTGTGCTGGCTCTTTGAAAAAGGTATCCAATTATACCCACTTCCCTGCTTTTTTATCATAGTCCTGCAAATGTTTCCATTTTAAACATAAATCCAATTCCCTTATGAAAGTTACCACTGAATCTGCTTCCACCAGACTTTCAGGCAGTGCAGTCCAGATCATAACAACTCGTTGCATTAAAAAAATTCTCCTCTCACCCTGGTTCTTTTGCCAATGATCCTAAATCTGTATCATCGGGTTATCGGCCCTCCTGCCAGTAGAAACAATGGGGGTGAAATTGCCCCTTTATGCAACACCAGTTATTCCCTCCGGAGAGTGGGGGTGCACTACCGGCTCCCAGAAAATTGCCCAGGAGTTTGCGGAGGCGGTCTCCCAGGCCGCCGCACAACCAACGATGATGTCATCACCGTGCACACCAATCCCTCAGCGACTCGCACCGACCCCTTTCCACCCCGCGAGGGATATTGTCTGCTCTGACTGCTGAGATGCTCTTGGCCCACGACGTCTGGTGTTTGGAGCCCATGAGGGCCCCGCCAAAGACTGCTCCACCTGCATCTGTGCAGGGGCAGACTTGGCCATCGGGAGAGGAGGCAGCATGTTGGGTACAGACTGAAGGCAGGGCGGGGGGCAGTGGGGGCAATGGTTTAGTAGTGGCAGAGCTTTGAGTGGAGTCCGCACTTTCATGTCCCCTTTTGTTATCATCCGTCTCGTGGGCCAGCCACACTTCACGCCTACCACCTTGCTGGAGAGCAGTTTGGTGCAGATCAGTGACACATTGAAAAGCCAAGGCTAAGGTGTCGGTCATCCTAATTAAGGCATCAGACATGTTGGCATCCAAAGTCTGCAAGGCATGGATGGACTCATTTGATGTTCCACAGAGTTGGGCACTCTATTCATGGAAGAAGACATCCTCACAATGCCCTGCGACATCAACCCACTCATGCTTGAGGTGTACTCCTCCATTCTCTCTGCAATCATGGACAATGTGTGTAGAAGGCCTTTCAATGCATCACGCATTGTCTGTTGCTGATCAACGATTCTCCTTTTCATCGACAACCCTCGGGTACAGCATCTGTACCAGCTGAGAAGATTCGAAATCTCCACTGCTGTACCTGCCACCATGGTCTGCTCCTGCTCACTTGTGAACTGTGAGTCATAAGAACATAAGAAATAGGAGCAGGAATAGGCCATCTGGCCCCTTAAGCCTGCTCCGCCATTCAATACGCTGATCTGATCGTGGCCTCAACTCCACTTCCCTGCCCACTCCCCATAACCCTTGTTCAAAGAACTGTCTATCTCTACCTCAATGACCCAGCCTCCACAGCTCTTTGGGGTAGAGAATTCCAAAGATTCATGACCCTCTGAGAAAAGAAATTCCTCCTCATTTCCATTTAAAATTTGCAAATCCCGATTAGAAACATAGAAACATAGAAATTTACAGCACAGAAGGAGGCCAGAAGAGATTAGTATGCAAAATTAAGGCACATGGTAATGGGAGTAATGTATTGATGTGGATAGAGAAATGGTTGGCAGACTGGAAGCAAAGAGTGGGAATAAACGGGTCCTTTTCAGAATGGCAGGCAGTGACTAGTGGGGTGCCGCAGGGTTCAGTGCTGGGACCCCAGTTATTTACAATATACATTAATGATTTAGACGAAAGAATTGAATGTAATATCTCCAAATTTGCAGATGACACTAAGCTGGGTGGCTGGGCAAGCTGCGAGGAGGATGCTAAGAGGCTGCAGGGGGACTTGAACAGGTTAGGTGAATGGGCAAATGCATGGCAGATGTGTGGATAGTATAATGTGGATAAATATGAGGTTATCCACTTTGGTGGCAAAAACAGGAAGGCAGATTATTATCTCAATGGTGACAGATTAGTAAAAGGGGAGGTGCAACAAGACCTGGGTGTCATGGTACATCAGTCATTGAAGGTAGGCATGCAGGTACAGCAGGCAGTAAAGAAAGCAAATGGCATGCTGGCCTTCATAGCAAGGGGATTTGAGTATAGCAGCAGGGAGGTCTTGCTGCAGTTGTACAGGGCCTTGGTGAGACCACACCTTGAGTATTGTGTGCAGTTTTGGTCTCCTAATCTGAGGAAGGATATGCTTGCTATTGAGGGAGTGCAGCAAAGGTTCACCAGACTGATTCCCGGGATGGCAGGACTGACATATGAGGAAAGACAGGATCGGCTAGGCTTATACTCACTGGAATTTAGAAGAATGAGAGGGGATCTCATAGAAACGTATAAAATTCTGACGGGACTGGACAGGTTAGATGCAGGAAGAATGTTCCTGATGTTGGGGAAGTCCAGAACCAGGGGTCACAGTCTAAGGATAAGGGGAAAGCCATATAGGACCGAAATGAGGAGAAGTTTTTTCACCCAGAGAGTTGTGAACCTGTGGAATTCTCTGTCACAGAAAGTTGTTGAGGCCAGTTCGTTGGACATATTCAAAAGGGAGTTAGATGTGGCCCTTACGGCTAAAGGGATTGGGGTATGGAGAGAAGGCTGGGGTGGGGTACTGAGATTGCACGATCAGCCATGATCATATTGAATGGCGGGTGCAGACTCGAAGAGCCAAATGGCCTGCTCCTGCACCTATTTGCAATGTTTCTATGTTTCTATTTCGGCTCATCATGTCCGCGCCCCCTCCCTCATGTTCTGTGCTCTCTCCTCCTGCAACAGGGGAAAGAGCAGACCTACAAGTGATTTTATGGATTGTTCATCTGATGGATGCAGTGCATTTGGTGAGGGTGACTGTCAGGGAGAGGAATGACAATGCATAAAGATCAGGGTGCGTGTCAGCGATGGATGGATAGATGGGGATTTGAGGAAGTGCATCGAAAGCGAAGATTGGGTGCATTTGAAAGGTAGGTGGTTGTGAGGAGTGATGTACTGGAGTAGGGTTAACGGCAGAGTGGGGCGAGGGTGTGTGGGGGCAGTGAGGGTTCAGAATAAATAACTTCAAAGCAAGATGAACGATTAAACATTTTTTTTCTGCAGAGTACTGGATGTGTGGGACAGACTCCCATTAAAGCAGCTGATATTGATGCCGATTAACTTCTCCAGAAGAAATCTAGATAATCTGGATAAAAATCAGAGTTGGAGAGTTGTGGGTTCAAGTCCCACTCTGAAGATTTGGGTACATAATCCAGGCTGACATTCCAGTGCAGTAATGAGGGTGTGTTGCACTGCCCGCTCAGGTAGACGTAAAAGATCCCACGGCACTATTTGAAGAAGAGCAGGGTAATTTGTCACTGACTCACCAACCAAAGGAAAAGTCTTTTCCTTTTCATACTATTGAAACCCTTCGTAATTTTAAAAGCCCTTTGTAATTTAAAAAATCCTGTCCCAAACTTTTTTGCGTTGTTTTTCAGTGGTAGTCGTGGCACTTTAATAAATACAGCACGTTTTCCTCAGTCTGCCTTAGTATGGCTGATTCAAATCACTGTGCATTGCACGAGACTTCAGAATGCTGCGAACTGTGATAAACCTTGCTACCGCAGTGTGGGAACCAGTGGCCTCCCTTCTTTCCTGCTTTATTTGTCCCTCCATTCCATCAAGCCATTCACAAGAAATGAGGTGAATGATATGATAGTGGATAGGAAGTATTTCGTCATGCTGCTCCAGGCATCATGAATGTGGGGCAGGCTTGATGGACCAGCTGTTGGTATATACTGTGATTTGCAGGAAGAGCTAGTATGAGCAAGCTGAGTATGAGAAGAAGCTTCGAGATCTGTGTGTATACTTATTCCAACTTTTTAATTATAAAGCAAAGGGTCAAAGCCCCACAACCTAAGTATGCACTGTTTTAATTTGCTACAGAGTACCATTGTTCATTTTAATACCTTGTTCATGGTATTAAATTTAATGCTGTATATTTATCTAAGGTTAGATTTTGTATTTATATTCCTTTATACTCTTTGCACATTTTTCATGTGTTTTTTTCAAAATGTTGTTGCAAAGAAGGGATCAGAGATCCAATTCAAAGTAATTGTAGGCACTATCCAGGTAAAAGAAAAGTTTTCTTATGAAACAGACATAGAATTAATTTTCTAAATTCGCACACTGACATAGGTGAGCGGGACGCACCTTGATTCAATAATGGGCAGAGCTCCGTGCCAGCAGCATGAACCCATAATGTTGCCCCCTCATCAGTTTAGTAAAATCATGTTTCTTTCACTTTACACACAAGGGAAAGCATATCTCAGTGAATTCCTGTGACAGTTCACCATTATTTTGGAGCTATCCCCCCACCCTGCTCCCCCACATCCCCGCCCCACTCCCGTCCCCAAGTGATTCATCGTCTATGTAGAAAGCAAGCAAGCACCGTTTGCCACCGAAAAGAGAAGTTTTACTCTTCTTTTTTAATTCATGTGGAGCCAGGAGGGACAGTTGCCAGCCGCCATTAGCCCTCATCCCGCTATCCTCCCCACCCCGCCCCGCCCACATACAATTACATGAGGGCCGCTGCTGGCGAGGTGGTCAGCTGGAAATTCAAATCACCAGTCGGGCGCCGGCAGCTCGGCTTGCTTATTTAAATGAGGCTTGAGGCCCAATTTCGGACCAGCCTCAGGCCGGCCGGTTGAGGCGGGCATTGCCATCTTTGTTTTCATTTTATTTGTTCTTGAGATGTAGGCATTACTAGCAAGGCCAGCATTTATTGCCCATCACTAATTGCCCTTAAGAAGGTGGTGGTGAACCACCTTCTTGAACTGCTGCAGTCCATGTGGTGAAGGTACTCCTGCAGTGCTGTTAGGGAGGGAGTTCCAAGATTTTGCCCCCCAAAAATGATAAAGGAACAGCATATTTCCAAGTTAGGATGGTGTGTAACTTGGAGGTGATAGTATTCCCATGTGCCTGTTGCCCTTGTCCTTCTAGGTGATAGAGGTTGGGGATTTGGGAGGTGCTGCCGAAGAAGCCTTGGCGAGTTGCTGCAGTGCATCTTGTATATGGTACATACTGCAGCCATGTGTGGCAGTGATGGAGGGAGTGATTGTTTAAGATGGTGGATGAGGTGTTAATCAAGTGGGCTGCTTTGTCCTGGATGGTGTTGAGCTTCTTGAGCTGCACTCATCCAGGCAAGTGGAGAGTATTCCATCACACTCCCGACTTGTGCCTTGTAGATAGTGGAAAAGCTTTGGGGAATCAGGAGGTGAGACACTTGCCGCAGAATATCCAGCCTGTGACCCACTCTTGTAGCCACAATATTTATGCGGCTGGTCCAGTTAAGTTTCTGGTCAATGGTGACTCCCAGGATGTCGATGGTGGGTATTCGGCGATGTTAATGCAGTTGAATATCAAAGGAAGGTGGTTAGACGCTCGCTTGTTGAAGATTGTCATTGCCTGGCACTTGTGTGGCACACATCAGCACAAGCCTGAATGGCATCCAGGTCTTGTTGCATGCGGGCATGGACTGCTCCGTTATCTGAGGAGTTGCGAATGGAACTGAACACTGCAATCATCAGCAAAGATTCCTACTTCTGACCTTATGATGGAGGGAAGGAGCTGAAGATGGTTGGGCCTAGGACACTGCCCTGAGGGACTCTTGCAGTGATATCCTGGGGATGAGATGATTGACTTCCAACAACCACAACCATCTTCCTTTGTGCTAGGTATGACTCCAGCCAGTGGAGAGTTTCTCCCCTGATTCCCATTGACTTCAATTTTCCTTGATGCCACATTCAGTCAAATGCTGCCATGATGTCCAAGTCAGTCACTCTCACCTCACCTCTGGAATTCAGCTCTTTTTTCTATGTTTGGACCAAGGCTGTAATGAATTCTGGATCGGGTGGTCCTGGCAGAACCCAAACTGAGCATGGTGAGCAGGTTATTGGTGAGTAAGTGCCACTTAATAGCACTGTCAACAACACCTTCCATCACTTTGCTGATGATTGAGAATAGGCTAATGGGACGGTATTTGGCCGGATTGGATTTGTCCTGCTTTTTGTGGACAGAACATACCTGGGCAGTTTTCCACATTGTCGGGTAGATGCCAATGTTGTAGCTGTAATGGAACAGCTTGGCTAGAGGCGTGGATAGTTTTGGAGCACAAGTCTTCAGCACTACAGCTGGGATATTGTCGGGGTCCATAGCCTTTGCTGTATCCAGTACACTCAGCTGTTTCTTGATATCACGTGGAGTGATCGAATTGGCTAAAGACTGGCTTCTGTGATGGTGGGGACCTCAGGAGGAGTCCGAAATAGATCATCCACTTCTGGCTGAAGATGGTTGCAAATGCTTCAGCCTGAAACCAGGTGTCAACAAATTTCTGCCCAATGGGGTCCTACCTTTACTGTTACTCACTCCCATAGCAGCTCAGCAATCTTGTCTTCACCATTACTCACTCTTACAGGAGCCCTGCAGAACCATGGTGTTCTGGATTTACTATATTTGCTCTTGTAGGAGCCCAGTAATCTGGCCTTCACTATTACTCGCTGCTGGAAGAGCCCAGCAGAGTCACAGGTCCTGGTCTTATTTGTTGCAGAAATGTCTGAACAATTTTCATTCATGTTTTCCAAACTGGCCTGTTCCTGCAGATGGATTATCTGTGCCAGCACGTACATTCTCTGCTGTCAGTAACTCCTGTCAGGTTCCTCATTCTACCATATTTCATACACATTATCGCTGTGCTTTAATGATTGACAGCACAGTGACCTGTTATCAGGTGATGGACTATCCTGAATGGTTGCTTAGACAAATAAATAAGTCACTACCGACTGTCAGGCTCCTCGACATCTGCTGTCGACTTTGATGCATATGGGTTGCGTGTCAGAATCGTTTGAGAAAGATGGATGCAGCAGTGTAAACGCCAGCTCTGAAGTCAAGTCCACCAAACATGTGACTGCAGTTATAGAGAGGCACTTGTATTAAAAAGAAAGGTGCTTTTCATTCCATTCAAGTGCTGATGCCTATTCAACATAATTCAAATAATTTTACTGACTGACCGTCTCTATTAGAAAGGGATGACACCAGTCATTGTGCTTCCTCTGGTTTTAGACATGGCACCATGACAGTTTGTACAGATGTCGACAATATAACTACGTCTACTTTTTGCCTCTGCTCCCTCCTCGTTGGCTATTACTCGACAGACTAATGAATGCACTTAGTGCAGTAATTAGAGGTTTTCCTCATTGATTATCTATGAGCAGCGATAAACGACTGGATCTGTCATAGTTTAAACAGAGGACAACTCGCTCAACACAGTTCAAAATTGAGTGAAGCTAACCACATCAGACGCAAGCAATACATATGTTGTGCCTAACAGGGTTCATAAGTCGTTTAAGTAGCAAGAGCTAAAATACGTCTCGATTTTAAAATTCCGATCCTTGTGTTCAATTCCCTCCATGGCCTCGCCCTTCCCTATCTCTGTGACAGCCTTTGGCCCTACAACCCTCCAAGATTGCTGCATTCTGGCCTCTTGCATTTCCCCGATTTCCATCGCTCCACTATTGGTGGCCATGCCTTCAGCTGTTTAGGCCCTAAGCTTTGGAACACCCTCCTTAAACTTCACTGCCTCTCTGCCTCTCTCTCTTCCTTTAAGTTTCTCCTTAAAACCCTCTCTCTTCAACCAAGCTTTTGATCACCTGCCCTGATATCTCTTTATGTGGCTTGGTGTCAAATTTTTTCAGATAATACTCCTGTGAAGCACCTTGGGATATTTTACTACATTAAGAGGTAGGGAGCTGCAGAGATTTAGTGAGGGAATTCCAGGTCTGAGGGCATAAACAGCTGAAGGAACAGCCACCAATGGTGGAGCAAAGGAAATCGAGATGCACCAGAATTGGAGGAAGGCCGAGATCTCGGAATGTTGTAGGGCTGGAGAAGGTTACAGAGATAGGGAACGGCAAGGCCATGGAGGGATTTGACATAAGGATGAGAATTTTTATATCGAGGCATTGCCCTACCGGAAGTCAATATTAGTCAGCGAGCACAGTGGTGATAGGTGAACAGCACTTGGTGCGAATTAGCATAGAGGCAGCAGAGTTTTGTATAAGTTTAAGTTTACAAAGAGTGGTAGATGGGAGCCAGCCAGAAGAGCACTGGAATAGTCAAGTCTGGAGGTAACAAAGGCTTTGGTGAGGCCTGATTTTCTTTTGCAGTACCGCCAATGGCCAAAGTCACCCCCTTTGTTTCTTGTGGTATAAATGCTGCAGTTTTGCAAGTGTTTCTGAGGAATAACAGGCGTTCATCATCATCAATATATTAGGCTCAATTTTCCCCAAAGCATTTTTTTGGCGTACTTGAAGAGTTATGCCCGATTTTTTGGGGGCCTAAATACGCCAAAAAAAAATATTCTAAGCTTCCCTGTTGGATTTCTTCATTTTGGCTCTCCCCCTCTCTCTCTCTCTCTTTCGCACTGTGTGTGTGTGTGTGTGTGTGTCTGAACCGGGGACCGAGAATGGGACTAGACCAGGAGAACGGGGACCGAGAATGGGACCAGACAGCCTTCGGGCGGGATTGGAGGTAAGTTGCTGCTATGTGTTTTTCAATTCTTTTACTGTGTCTGTGTATCTGCTGCACTGATTTCCTCACCTGCACCGATTTCCTTAACTCTCCGGAAGGTTTTTCTGCAGAGACCACGTACGCTGGCCTAAGCACAACTGGAGTAACTCTCAGCTGGCCAAACTTCCCTAAATGGCCAGAATTGGCGCGGGTGGCTGGTTACACCCCCTTTGGCTGAAAAAAAAACTGACCTAAAAAAATCGTAACTAACTGAGTTACGCTGGTGCAAATTGATTGGGGAAACTATGGTTTTTCAACTTAGACCAAAAAGAGCAGCCTGATCCAAAAAAACGGCGCAAATCACTCGGAAAAATTGAGCCCTTAATCTTGTAAAGGTGTTAAACTGGTGACAGTTGTTCTTAACTCACATTAATCCACTCGTGCATTGTGTCCACAACCTGATTAACTTTCTGAAGAAGATTGTTTTCTGTACACAATATACAACAAAAAGTAACATTAAAAAGGTGAAGTTGTTACTAAAGTGAATAATGAGCTTTATTGCAGTTCTCCATATCTCCTATCCCATATATCCACTGGTGCAATTGTGAGATAGTGATACATTATTTAAAAATATGTAAGATTTTCTATTTATGTGGCAGTATCCAACTACAGAACCATAAAAGAATAGAAGTTTAGGGCCTGGATAAGGCCCCAAAATGGCAGAGGAAGCAGCGCACATTTGCAGCTGGAAGTGCGGCGACCATCATATTGGGTAAGGATAAATAAGCGGCGTCCTTTGCCCACACCTGAAGCAGGTGGTACGTTCCCTGCATATGCAAATAAGGGGCCTGAGGCCTGTTTGAGGCCCTCTCTGCAAGCTTAGTTTGCCCTGAGGCAGTGGGTGCAAGTTCTAGCTCAAGTCTAATGCATAAGATTATTGAGCTGCTTAATACAGAAGAGTAGCGGAGACGGTTTCCTATTGCCTTCTTCACAGTTTTTATCTTCGGAGTGAAGAGTCCCACGTACCCTTTACAATGGAAAGTGGGGGAGGTGGGGCGCCAGCATCCATTAGAGTTTAATTCAGTATGGAACAACAACATTGTAATAAAATTTGCGATCCAGAATGTTATTTAGGGTGTATTCACACTCCACATGTTTAACATCGGTCAGAAGCGGAAACCATTTTGCAGAAACACTAAAACCTGATGTAAATAGGGTGCCAAGGCCCAAACCGTGACCTAAAGAATAGATGATGGGTAGAGAAAGCACAGGAGATACAACAACTGACCGACAGCCATTACATGCGAGCATTCTTCACCACAGTCAAGTCCATCTACGGCCCAAGATACTAAGGCCCCACCCCACTGCTGGCCAAGAACGGGGAGACATTCATCAAGGACTCCGAGGCAGTCAGGGCCCGCTGGAAGGAGCACTTTGAAGATCTCCTCAATTGAGACTTTGCCTTTGGCATGAGTGTCCTCGACTCCATCCCACAGCATGCTACCCGCCACCATCTCAGCAAAACCCCAGCCCTGCACGAGGTAGAAAAGAACATCCATCAGCTCAAGAACAACAAGGCCTCAGGAGCAGATGGAATTCATGCTGAGGTACTAAAGTATGGCAAAGAGGCCCTATTGGCTCGAATGCATAACCTCATCTCTCTCATCTGGAAGGAGGAGTGCATGCCTGGAGATCTCAGAGATGCCATAATCATGACCATCTTTAAAAAAGGGGACATGATTGACTGCGGCAACTACAGAGGAATCTCCCTGTTGGCGGCCACTGGGAAAGTCATCGCTAGAATCCTCCTTAATTGTCTTCTCCCTGTGGCTGAGGAGCTCCTCCCAGAGTCACAGTGCGTATTCCGTCCGCTACGGGGTACAACAGACATGATCTTTACGGCACGACAACTGCAAGAGAAGTGCAGAGAATAGCACCAACCCTTGTACATGGCCTTCTTTGACCTCACAAAGGCCTTTGACACAGTTAACCACGAGGAACTATGGAGCGCCCTTCTCCGTTTCGGCTGCCCTCAAAAGTTTGTTGCCATCCTCCGCCTGCTTCACGACGACATGCAAGCCGTGATCGTGACCAACAGATCCACCATAGACACAATCCACATCCAGACCGGGGTCAAGCAGGGCTACTTCATCATGCCAACTCTCTTAACATAGAAACATAGAAAATATTTGCAGGAGTAGGCCATTCGGCCCTTCGACCTTCCTCACTGCAGTGCTCCATATCACACTCAACAAGCTCCCTGCTGGAGTGGAACTAAACTATAGAACCAATGGGAACCTGTTCAACTTTCGTCACCTCCAGGCCAGATCCAAGACCGTCCCATCCTCCGTCGTTGAACTACAGTATGCGGACAACACTTGCGTCTGTGCACATTCAGAGGCTGAACTCCAAGTCATCGCCAACAACTTCACCGAGGCATACGAAAGCATGGGCCTTACACTAAATATCCGTAAGACCAAGATCCTCCACCAACCTGACCGCGCCACACAGCACTGGTCATCAAAATCCACGGTGCGGCTTTGGACAACGTGGACCACTTTCCATTCCTCGGGAGCCTACTATCAGCATGTGCAGGTCCAACACTGCCTCCAGTGCGCCAGTGCAACCTTTGGTCACCTGAGGAAGAGAGTGTTCGAGGATCAGGCCCTCAAATCTGCACCAAGCTCATGGTCTACAGGGCAGTAGTGATACCTGCCCTCCCGTATGGCTCAGAGATGTGGACCATATACAGCAGACGTCTCAAATCGCTGGAGAAATACCACCAACGATGTCTCCGCAAGATCCTGCAAATCCCCTGGAAGGATAGATGCACCAACGTCAGTGTTCTCGATCAGGCCAACATCCCCAGCATCGAAACACTGACCACACTCAACCAGCTCCGTTGGGCGGGCCACATTGTCTGCATGCCCAACACAAGACTCCCAAAGCAAGCGCTCTACTCGGAACTCCTACACGGCAAGTGAGCCCCAGGTGGGCAGAGGAAACATTTCAAGGACACTTTCAAAATCTCCTTGATAAAGTGCAAAATCCCCACCGACACCTGGGAATCCCTGGCCAAAGACCACCCTAAGTAGAGGAAGAGCGTCCGAGGGCGCTGAGCACCTCGAGTCTCGTCGCCGAGAGCATGCAGAAAACAAGCGCAGGTAGCGGAAGGAGCGTGCGACAAACCAGACTCCCCACTCACCCTTTCCTTCGATGACTGTCTGTCCCACCTGTGACAGAGACTGTAATTCCCGTATTGGACTGTACAGTCACTTGAGAACTCACTTTTAGAGTGGAAGCAAGTCTCCCTCGATTTCGAGGGACTGCCTATGATGATGATGATGATCCCAAAGCAAAGCGAACTGAGACTACCTTCTCCAAAAAATCTCACTCAGCATCCTTTTGTTATCAGGTTGGGCCCTGATATCAGATACAGACCACATTTACCCTGAACTGGAGCTCAATGAGAATCCAAAGCACTACGGTTGAGGTGTGAACTCACCCTTAGAGCACAATATTCAAATACCAGTGACACCATCCTGATTTTGTTTTAATGATTTCTCCTGTTCCCTGCTGAGTGTAGTGGAATTCCTCTCCATCCTCACCCAAGGAACTCTCTTCCTGATGTTAACCCAGACAGAGTGAGTCTGCGAACTGATCGACTCTGGAAAGATTACAACAGAGCCTGACCCGTGCCTCATATATATACGTGGGGGGTAGAGTTTTGTCTTCAATGCCTGGGCAATAATCTGGCATAGTGGATTATTGCCCACCTGTTGTAGAACCCACCCAATATTCTTTCCATGGAAATCAGTGGGCGGACTCTATAATTGGGCGGGCAATCTGCTCCAAAAAATTACCACCCAGGCGGTGAAGATGAGAATCTAGGCCTGTGCATGTTCCACTTTCCTTGATCGGGAGAGGGAAGTCTAGCCAATTTTTCTCCTCCCCACCCTGAGAGCACGGAGGTCAGCTGTAGTGTCCCACTAGGTGCCGAAGCTAAATTCATCTATCCCCGCCCGGACCAGGGGACCCTCTGATGAAAGGTCTACGCCCCAAGATGTTAACCTGCTTTTTCTCCTTTCACATCCTGACGGCCCTGCTGACTATTGTGCTACGGTGCCATATAAAAGGTTACTGCACAAGATAAAAGTTCACGGGGTTGGGGGTAATATATTAGCATGGATGGCGAATTGGCTAACTAACAGAGAGTCGGGATAAATGGTTCATTCTCTGGTTGCAACTAGTAACAAGTGGGGTGCCGCAGGGATCAGTGCTGGGACCCCAACTATTTACAATCTATATTAATGACTTGGAAGAAGGGACTGAGTGTAACGTAGCCATGTTTGCTGACGATACAAAGATGGGAGGAAAAGCAATGTGTGAGGAGGACACAAAAAATCTGCAAAAAGACATAGATAGGCTAAGTGAGTGGGCAAAAATTTGGCAGATGGAGTATAATGTTTGAAAGTGTGAGGTCATGCACTTTGACAGAAAAAAATCAAAGAGCAAGTTATTATTTAAATGGAGAAAAATTGCAAAGTGCTGCAGTACAGCGGGACCTGGGGGTACTTGTGTATGAAACACAAAAGGATAGTATGCAAGTACAGCAAGTGATCAGGAAGTCCAATGGGGTATCTTGGCCTTTATTGCAAAGGAGATGGAGTATAAAAACAGGAAAGTCTTACTACAACTATATAAGGTATTGGTGAGGCCACACCTGGAATACTGCGTGCAGTTTTGGTTTCCATATTTACGAAAGTAGGCAGTTTAGAGAAGGTTCATGAGGTTGATTCTGGAGATGAGGGGGTTGACTTATGAGGAAAGGTTGAGTAGGTTGGGCCTCTACTCATTGGAATTCAGAAGAATGAGAGGTGATCTTATCGAAACATAAGATTATGAGGGGGCTAGACAAGGTGGATGCAGAGAGTATGTTTCCACTGATGAGGGAGACTAGAACTAGAAAGCATGATCTTAGAATAAGGGGCCGCCCATTTAAAACAGAGATGAGGAGAAATTTCTTCTCTCAGAGGGTTCTAAATCTGTGGAATTCGCTGCCTCAGAGAGCTTTGGAATCTGGGACATTGAATAAACTTAAGACAGAAATAGACAGTTTCTTAAACAATAAGGGGATAAGGGGTTATGGGGAGCGGGCGGGGAAGTGGAGCTGAGTCCATGATCTTATTGAAAGGTGGAGCAGGCTCGAAGGGCCATGTGGCCTACTCCTGTTCCTATTTCTTATGTTTTTATGTTCTTATTTATAGCCTCTTCAGTTTTTATTTCTGACTAGGGCCCTTCCTGGTCTGAGCCTCAGCACAGACTTGGCAGCACATTAAACCACAGAGCACTGGCCCACCAGCTCGTTTTCACTCTATCCCTATAAAGCTGATTGGAACACATTTAATGATATTTCACAGACAATTATTTCACAGAGTTTATTTTTTATTATCTATAACCTGACGAATAACAAAATGTTCAAGCAGTTTTACACTTTTAAGTGTCATATCTCCAATCAATTGTTTTTTTTTCTCTGGGGCCAACTAAGATACTGAATTAATCCATGTTTCTAAAAAGGACGAAACCCCGATTCTTCTGAGTAATGGTTTGAAAATGCTTATGTGATTTCTCAATGTTAACCACATCCTCTTCCTTTATCTCTGTTCATATGATCATAGAAACAATTTAATTTTTCTGCATCTTGGAAACAAATTATTTCTCTGTCAGCTATATTCTCCACATGCAGATGTGATTTGCATTTCCCAGTGTAGACAGGGAAGCAACTTTACTGGAAGCTTCAACAACAATTTGCATTTATATAGCACCTTCAATGTAGTAAAATGTCCCACGGCACTTTACTGATTATCAGACAAAATTTTACACCGGCTGCATAAAGAGATATTAGGACAACTGACCAATAGTCAAAGTGATAGGTTCTGAGCAGCGCTTGAAAGGAGGAGAGAGAGGTGGAGAGGCGGAGAGGTTTAGGGAGGGAATTACAGAGTTTAGGGCCCAGGCAGCTTTAAGGACGGCCACCAATTAAATCAGGGTTACAAAAGAGACCAGAATTGGAGGAATGCAGCATTCTCGAAGAGTTGTAGAGCTGGAGGAGGTTTTAAAGATAAAGCAGGTGAGGTTATAGAGAGATAATGAAAACTGGGGCTTGGGTAGATGGTGGAAGGTAGTCATTGAGAATATCTATTGGTTATCACCCTGCACCTACTTCCTTTTGTTCTACTGGCTGATGCTGGGGATACATGAGCTCCACTTCAAAGTTGTGCAGGAGCCCAGAAATTCACACGTGGAGTAACAGCAGCAAACTTTCACACACCACTTCTTCTCTCAGACTATGTCATTGCCTCAAATCCTGCCTCGTGCAAGCAGAGGTTTAAGACTGTCGCTTGGTGAAGCAGGGTCACAAGACCATGTAGCAGGGGATGGGAAATCTGGGACTTACCTGTTCACAGGCCAGTAGAATTTCCCCACCTTTCTGTGTCAGAGACAACTGTGTGAGACACCTGTCCTTGCAACAGTTGTGTCAGGCTGCATCCTCTTATACCCGAAAGGAAAAAAACACATCCAGCTACCTTAAAGAATTCACACCTTCCCAGCCCCACCACCGACGCCCCACTATTATACCTTTCCTCCCCCACTGGATTCTTTTTTTATGAAAAAGCCCTTATGTGCCCGAGAAGGACACATTATGATTTATGCGTTTACTGATTTTATCTGTCACAGCTGAGCAATAGTAGTCTCCTGAGATTACATCACTTACATGAAAGATACGGGACGAGTAGAACAGCAGCTTCCTACAAAAGAAAAACTAACATGTACCTGCTATTTGTTTACCACAATGTTTCTCAACAATGAGTCATCCAATATCGTCTTTCGAAAATGCAGATATACTTTATTTTTCAGTCTCATATATATATATATATAATATCTATTATATTATATTTATTATATATTAACATATATATATTAATTAGTTATTTCTCTATATCTCTCTACATAAATCTATATATACCTCAAAATCTCCACTCATTTCAGAGGTAGTGCTGCTCTTGCCTCTGAATTAGGAGGATGTGAATTCAAGAGTCACTCTTGAACTTGAGCCCATAATCTAGGTCGACACTTCAGTGCAGTACTGAAGGAGTGCTTATAGTCGAAGGTGCACTGATCAAACAAACCTATCTGTCCTAGATGCTGTTCAGCTTCTCGAGTGCTGAGGCAGCATCCATCAAAGTGACTGGTGAACAACCCATCACTGTCCTGATAAACCTTGCAGTTGATGAAGAGGGGAGTGCAAGGAAGGCATGGCGGACAATCAGGTCCATGATTCACGACAATGGACTATTTGAGTGGAGACCTGGAGACTTCAGCCGGAATTTTCTTTATCTTGGGGATCTGGTGCAGGTGGTCGCCGTGGGAGGTCACGAGCCCATTGCTGACTCCATCCCGCTCCACAGATCGACTTTACATTAATGGGGCCTATTAAGCATGCCCTGCATGTTACCCGGCCCGATTAAAAGGTGCGGATCTGGTGACATCATCGATGACGAGTTTTCAGCCGGGATATTTAAAGGATCCATGGCCACTTCACAATTCCACTGCTGCATACACTACCAGAGATGACTGCATAGAGGCAAAGGGCTGCATCCAGGTTCTCCGATGACTCCCTCCATATGCTTCTGGGAAGCCCTTTTCCCTGCTGATGGGAAGAGACCTGACCAGCATAGCAAAGGAGCCTGGCTCCAATTAGCAAAGGAGGTGAATAGCAGGGATGTGATCAGGAGAACCTGGGTGCAGTGCCTCAACGCTTCAACAATCCCGTTAAAACAGGAAAGGTGAGTACAAAGCCACACACACCTTCATCCTGCTGTGCCACTCATCACATCCACATCATTCTGCCTTACCAAACCTAATCCTGCACATCCTTACTCACACCAACATACCTTGGACCTCAACCCATCCCTCTCCATCTATCTAAATTATCACATCCCCATCTGATTAACCACCTCTCACACTCACCCTCATCCTAGTGCAATCATACCAACTAACAACACACAAGGAGGACACTTGAAATTGCTAACCCACTCCATCATATTCTACCTCTACAGATGTAACCCATCCATTCCATATACTCTTTCCATCACTCTAACTCAACCTTCGCTTCTTTCCCTCCTTTCAGGAAAAGGGAGCCCACAATAAGAGGGAGCGGGAGAGGGAGCGAACTGGAGGTGGAACCCCATCAATGGTCACCCTGACCACAGCAGAGGAGGCTGCCTTAGAGCTGGTGGGAGTAGTCGAGCACCTGGAGGAGGAAGACGGAGAGGGGGCGATATCACAGCAACCTGGTGATAGAATACATATCATACAGCAACATGGCATACATTAGTTACTCATATGTGGGGCTGATGTCAGCAGGCATTGAATGGTCATTATGTGCGTAATGGTTTCTGTACCCATTTTACATATTACATATCCAACTCATCTCTTTACTCGCCCCAAGGCCCATCAAGGGTCCCCAACCACTGTCCAGGAGCAAGAGGAAGATGACTTCTTAGAGGAGCCTCCAGCCTCTGAGGGTGCACCATCACCAGACATGAGCGCACCCAGCACCAGCGCAGAAAGGCACACTTTGGTGGGTCCATTGCGAAATAGAGTAGTGTTGTCATCTGGAGTGTCACAGATCACAACTGAGCAAGAGCAGATGGTGGAGACAGGGACAGCAGTGGAGACGCCTTGTCGGAGGGCGCAGGACTCTCCCAGTTCTGCTCAGCTGCATGCAGACGCTGAGCCTCGGGGGCCATCCAGAAAGAGGACGATCCTGGAACTGCAGGAACAAGTGCAGGAGGCTCTGACAGGTTTTGCGAGCACGATGACTACCAGTAGTCAGAGAGTGGAGGAGTCTATCTCCAACATGAACACCACTGTATCACAGGCGATGGCGACTGTAGGCTCTTCCATGAATAGGATGGCCACCTGCATGGAGCAGCTAATGCGCCATTCAGAGGGGGACATGGTCTCTATGCAGAATAGATGGCTATCTATGGACAATAGATGGGTATCTATGCAGGATAAAAGGCTATATATGGAGAATAGATGGCAGAGGCTCATAGACCTCCTCTTTAGGAGGGATGTCAGTGTAGACGTAGGACCTCATGTGCAGCAAGGTGCTCTCCAACTCCTTGTTAGCAGGGAAGTGCAGGTGGCCCACGAGAGGGATGATGGTGAGCGGGGACATGGAAGCGGGGACTTGTGACAAAGCGCTCACACTTCTCCTCGGTTGCCACCCCCTCAGTCAGAGCTCCAGGTGCCTCCCGGACAGCGATGGCCGAGTCTGCCCTTGCATAGTCGCAGGAGGAGCAGACTTTGATGGGGCCATCATAGGCTTCAAAACCCAGAGGACGACCACCAAAAGTGTTGAAGCAGTCATAGCAGAGAAGTCAGGAGGCAGCCTCTATCTCTGCTGAAGCCACAGGGGTAGCACCACATAGAAGCACGTGCAAGAGAAAGATACTACACAAGTAGATTCATAAGGGTGGCCATTTGGATGTTAATGTGAATTTTCAATGAATTTAACGTGAACCATAAATTTCTTTCTTTTCAAAATGTTCTGGTCTTGGACAAATTTGTGTGCACCGTTGGAAGTGGTTTAGTTAGTTGGAGTGAAAGGTCAGACATAATGTTACCTCCAGCAATGTGGTGACTGTGAAAGGAATGCATTGGTCATTGTAGGGATGCTTAATGATGTGGCCGTGGGATGTTGCTGAACTGGCAAAGCATGTGGCAGCCATATGGGTGTATTGCATAAATTTAAGTAAATCTGGCCATGGTGAGGCCATCTCTGGCTTCCCGGACAGCAATGTGCTTGGATGCTGGTGTCATCTGCACCGTAGGTTCCTCCAGATCCTGCTCGTCTTCATCTTCCAGCTGATGCTCCTCCTCCTCCCACTCTGAAGAGGCTGTGTGCTCAGTACCTTGCTCCTCATACAGCATTAATCCTCACTGCTGTTGTGCAGGGTGCAACACACTATGATGATTCTGGAGACCCTGGCTGGTGCATACTGAAGGGCTCTTCCAAATCTGTCAAGGCATCTGAATCACATTTTCAGCATGCCTATTGTCTGCTCTATGACACATCTGGTGGACATGTGGCTTTCATTATATCTCTCCTCGGCCTCAGTATCTGGCCTCCTCAAGGGTGTCCTGAGCCACGCCTTCAGTGGATGGCCCTTGTCTCCAAGCAGTCAGTCGGAAAGTCTATTTGGCGGTGCGAAGAGCTGAGGGAGGGTGAACTGGCGCAGTACAAAAGAGTCATGACAGCTACCATCGAATTTGGCACACATATGCATGATGATCTTCCTATGGTTGCAAACCAGCTGTGCGTTAAGGGAGTGGAAGCCCTTGCAGTTGACCAACATTATGTCTGACCTTTCACTCCAACTAACTAAACCACTTCCAATGGTGCACACAAATTTGTCCAAGACCAGAAAATTTTGAAAGGAAAGAAATTTATGGTTCACGTTAAATTAATTGAAAATTAACATTAACATCCAAATGGCCACCCTTGTGAATCTACTTGTGTAGTATCTTTCTCTTGCACGTGCTTCTATGTGGTGCTACCCCTGTGGCTCCAGCAGAGATAGAGGCAGCCTCCTGACTTCTCTGCTATGACTGCTTCAACAATTTTGGCGGTCGTCCTCTGGGTGATGATAGGGTGCCCTGATCGCCACACGTGTGCATTCAGTGGCACCCTGCACCCGTGGGAAGCCAACCAGAGTGGCAAAGCTGAATTCCTGCTCAGTAACACTGGCTTCATCGGTGGCAAAGTTTATATGATTAGTTGACTTGTCAAAGAGGGCATCGGTGACCTGTGTGATGCATCTGTGGTCTGCTGACTGCGAGATGTCGCAAATTTCTGCTTCAGAATCCTGGAAGGAGCCCGAGGCGAAGAAGTTGAGAGTGTTGGTGACTTTGACAGTGGTGTAAGGAGTGTCCACCCGTTCCTCTGGGCTGCAGATCTTGCTCCAGCAATGTGCAAATATCTACGACGACCTGGTGCGATAGCCTCAGCCTTCCTTGGCATTGCTGTTCAGTCATGTTGAGGAAGCTCATCCTCTGCCTGTGTACCCTGTGTTGTGGGTATCGCCTTCGGCACAGTGCAGCCTTGTGCTGATGCCCTCTGTCCTGTGGAGCATTAGGGCATTGAGGAGAAGGTTGGTGATGTTGTTGGTGCTGCTGGTGTGCCTGGTGCTGCTGGTGTTGGGGTTCATTGTAGTCAGATTCTGAGGACCAAGGTGATAAATGGCACCCATGCTGACAGAAGAGATGGTAGGTCAAGTAGAGTTGAGAGAAGCAATCTGTCAATGGTGAGAGAGGTGCTTGCATGAGGTTACACTGGATGGAGACTTTGCTGGAAATACTTGCAGTCTGCAGAAAGTTCAATCTGTGCTGGGAATGCAGTCAGCAATAGCTTCTGCCTGAGGAAAGTGATCAGCCGTGAAGTGAGAGTTTGTAAACTACATTTGATGCTGTCAAGTAATCAGCTGGAGCAATGGCCACTCAACTCCCGCCTCAGATTGACAGACGTGGTTCCCGAGCTGTGTGATTCCCATGGCCATGCAGGGAAATTTGAAATGTAAGGGGAAAGAGGCTCTTAAATGTCTGTAAGCAAGGTTTTAATGATTTCAGTTAGGTCACCCACCTCTGCCGGTCGGGTCGCTGCCGTACCGGCAAACGCTCCCGAGGGAAAGGCGCAAGGGAACGGGATGATGGCAGGTTCCTGGCCCACTCCAACTTTTAAAAATTTCCCACCGTCCCGCCTTCATTCCAGCCCACACAACCCCAGAAAATTCGGCCCTTCATTACCATCTGAAATCCCATTTTCAAACTTTGCACCAGGAAATCTGTTTGCACCTGCTGGAATTTGTATTCATTACAGAGATAAAGGTAAGTTCCATTGATCTGATACTCCCAGTGGGGAGCTATACCTGAAAGGATCAAAGGTCAGAGAATTGGCACTGCAACATAGTCACCCTACCTTTGATGCATGCTCCCTTTGGGTAAGGCTCCCTGCTGGGAGCTCAGAGTTGCCGGACTTACGCCATAAAGTATCGAAGTCACAGAAGCCAAGGAGTAGATCTGTGGAAAAAAAAACCTCAGCCCACTTAGAAAAATGTAGAACTCTGATAATTGCCCGGAAGATTTTTAAAGGATTAAATATTAACCAAAAATAATAATAGCAACATGTTGTACAGGAAGAAATTGAAAACATCCTTTGTATGGTGTTAATAGTCATGACTTGGCACACTTCTGCAATTTCACTGTTAAACCGGATATTTTCACAATTTTTACAAATAAAACTCACCAGGAGCTTGTTGCAGTAAATTCATCACTCCATGAGAAAATCTTGTTTCACAATCTGTTAGCACATGACGAATTGTTGATTAAAGTATTATTGCAAAATTCTTCAGGGAGATGGTAAAGTAGCTTAAAGATCGCATGGCACTATTTGAAGCATGGGTGATTCACCTGGTGCCCTGGCCAACATTCCTCCCTCAACCAAAGCCAGCAAAAGCAGATTAGCCAGTCATTCATTCATTTGCTGTTTAAGAAGGGGATTCCAGAAGGTTCCATTCTCTGGAATCCTGTCCTGAACTTTGCCACCTCGCCCCTTTAGGATCCTTCTTGATGGCAAGCGAGCCCCAGGTGGGCAGAAGAAACATTTCAAGGACACCCTCAAAGCCTCCTTGATAAAGTGCAACATTCCCACCAGCACCTGGGAATCCCTGGCCCAAGGCCACCCTAAGTGGAAGAAGAGCATCCGGGAGGGCATTGAGCACCTCGAGTCTCGTCGTCAAGAGCATGCAGAAGTCAAGCGCAGACAACGGAAGGAGCATGCGGCAAATCAGGCTCCCCACCCACCCCTTCCCTCAACCACAGTCTGTCCCACCTATGACAGAGACTGTAATTCCCGTATTGGACTGATTATAATGATCTAAGATCCTTCTGGAAGCCCAACTCTTTGGCTAAGTCTTTGGATACTTTTCACAAATCTCTCCCTTTGTCTCAGCGCCTGTTTTTCCTTTCTCTACGAAGCACTTAAAAAATATATATTTGTTCTAGAGATGTGGGCGTCACTGGCAATGCCAGCATTTATTGCCCATCCCCTCGTTACCCCGTCAGAAGGTGGTGGTGAGCCGCCTTCTTGAACCGATGCAGTCCATGTGATGAAGGACAGCCTGGTGCTGTTTGGTAGGGAGTTCCAGGATTTTCACCTAGTGAAGATGAAGGAACAGAGATATATGTCCAAGTTGTGACTTGGAGGGGAACTTGAAACTTTACGATGTTCTCCATGTTTAAGGTGCTATTTAAATGCAAATTGTTGTTAATTGGACCTTACTAAAAAACAATGATTGCACTTCAAAAGTAGTCTGTTAGTTATGCAGTGCTTTGGGAGATCCTGAGGATGGAGTAAGGCACAATATAAACAAAAACTTTTCTCTTGGATTAAAGTTGACCATCTTTACTCGGGGGGTGGGGGGGGGGCGGGAGGGTGAACTTATATAGAGATTTTCCTGATCATTCCCATAACTTTGTCAAAGGAGCCACAGACAATCCAGAAAGATGGTGTAAATGCCATTAATGCTATTTTGCCAGGGTTTCCGGTTTCAGCAACTCATCCAGTGGAGGAAGGGAAAAATCCCCCAAAGTGTTTATTGGTCAAAGATTGGAGGAGAAAATGGGATAGCGGGAAAAAAAATCTGTGTTCTGAAAGGAGGGGCAAGGCAAAATCAAATAAAAGTATTTTACAATAAAAATAATATACCATGAGATAGAACTCAGGATAATTTAAAATGAGGAAAGCCATTCTTAATTCATCCATCCAAAAGATCGTAAATTCAACCATTGCACCATTCAATTGTTTCTTAAATAAATCAGTTGCTTTAGCCTCCATTACTCTCTCTGGGAGTCATATATTGATCACCCTTTGCATGAAGAACCTCCTGATATCATTCTCTAAATTCACCTTTTACTAGATTGAACCTGGGTTCACTCATCCTATTGTTGCGATTTAATTTAAAACAATGGGCTAGACTTTCCACTAGGGGGCCATCGCCCAAAAATGTGGCCAATGTTCCAGCGATGTGGGACGTTTTGGCCTTGCTGATCGCCGGCACATCGCCCATTTCTTTTTTGCGATTTTCCACTTGGCCTTACCCCGGCGATGTCAAATGGGCGATGTGATTTTTCGGCGATCTCACGATCACCCACCTAAAATGGAAGTGAAAAAAAAAGCTTCCCTAGCAATGCTATTGTGCGCATGTGTGGGTTTTTTGTGTGGGGTTTTTTGCCACATTTTGAGAGGTCAGGGGTCATCACACATGCTCAGAAGCACAGGGAGGGTCAGAGAGAGAGAGAGAGAGAGGAAAAGAAGTGTTTTCATTGGCAGCTAAGTTTGTGTTTGTAGAATAACCGTTTTTTAAAATTTATCAAAGATTAACCATTTTTAAACTATTATTTAGCACTCAAAGTTATCCTAATCCTATAATATAAACCAACATATATTATGTAAAATAAAAAGTGAATGGAGGCCAAATTGGACCGTAAAAGGGCGAAACCCTTTCGCGAGGAGGCGAACAAGGTTCTGGTGAGCATTGTGAGCGGCAGGTGGGCGGATTTAACACAGGGTGGGCAGGGGAAACCTCCACCCTGTGCATACCGTCGAATATGGGCAGAGATTGCCAACGTGGTTACATCGGCATCCAATGAACTTCAGAGTTATCTTTTCCATTCCCTTGACTATCTTATATACCTCGCAGACACTTCCTATCCCAGATTAAAAACCCTAAGTTTCTCCAATCTTTTGCCACAGCTCAGACTTTTTGACAATAACGTCTTTCACAACGCCGGAACAACCCAAAACGCTCTATAGCCAACTAAGTACCTTTTCAAGTATAATCACTGTTGTAACGTAGGAAAGGTGGCAGCCAATTTGTGCACAGCAAGCTCCCACAAACAGCAATGTGATCATGACAAGATAATCTGCTTTCGTGATGTTGGTTGAGGGATAAATATTGGCCAGGACACTGAAGAGAACTCCCCTGATCTTCTTTAAAATAGTGCCATGTGCTCTTTTATGGCTACCTGGGTTTGGGTTTTGGGTTGTTCCGGTGTTGTGAAAGACGTTATATAAATGTAAGTTTGTTCTTCTGTTAACTGCCCTACACCGGTTTCCACCAGGTGGGCAGGGGTTAAAATTGACCCCCTCTATTGTCAAAAAGACAGACGGGACCTTGATTAACATCTCACCCCAAAGATGCCTCAGCACTGCACTAGTGTGTCTGCTTAGATTTTGTGCTCAACACTCTGGAGTGGGACTTCTGACTCAGAGGCGAGAGAGCTACCTACTGAGCAACACTTAGGCTACTACCCGCTCAGATTCCGACCATTTCCGCTGTTAACCTGCAGAGTTTGGCAAGTAGATGAAGTGCCGCATTAAGCAGGCAGGAGCCTCTTAAGTTTATGAAAATCGGGGCTCCATTACATCACTAGGACCCCGATGCAGCTTTAACTGGGGCCTGAGCAGGGAAGCTACCGCAACGATTGTTCTTTAACTGAAGTGCAAGTTTTTCTACCCAAGGCTCTCTCCACAGAATTTGTTCCTGCATGGAACGCTGCTGAGTTTAGTGTCCGTACTGCAAAGCTTCAGCTGCTGCTGAGCCCAACAAGGCTTCTCCAAGTGTACACGATGAAAGGTCCACCCAGCGGGCACATGCGTTGGGACAGCAGGTCCACACCACCGAGGAGAGAAAGAAGTTCAAAGTGACAAGGAAGCAGGCTCAGAACTCTGACACATCAGAGTCTGATATGGAGAAGGTATTCTTTGCTGGCAAATCTATTATTACATTTAATGATAGGAAACCCTCCAGAAAGGAAATGAATGCTACCCTACTATGGATGTAGATGGTAGGATTGAGGGGATAGTGTAAAGTCCTTACACAATACCACAAATCCACACAAGGCACATTCTATGGACAAGGTCACTCTGCGACCTGCACCTTTATTCACAGGACCAAGAAGTGATGACACTGCGTGGGACCTCCCTTTATATACCTGGATGACCAGGTGAGGAGTGTCTCCCACAAGTTCACCCCCTGTGGTCAATGTGTGCATTTTTCAAGTATATACAGTATTGCAGTGTTGTTATATGAAGGTTATATACAAGATGTCACCTCCTCCCCAACGTGTTATTGGGATCACAGGTTAAGTCTTTCGGGTGGTCTGCGCTCCCTCGTGGAGCGCCGCAGTTGGGGCTCTGGCTGTTGAGCCTTGGCCTGCGTGTCTGTCCCCTGTGGTGATTCCGGTCTGTCCGGGCTGACCGCAGGGACTGTGTATGCTGCTGAATGTTCTTGTTGCTCGTTCACTGGCGGTGGTGTGAATACCATCTCATGATCTTCCTCAGGTTCCTCAGTGTCCATGCTGAATCTTTTTTTTACTTGGTCCAGATGCTTGCGGCATATCTGCCCATTGTTAAGTTTAACCACGATGACCCTATTCCCCTCTTTGTCTATTACAGTACCTTCAAGCCATTTGGGTCCCAAAGCGTGATTGAGAACAAATACGGGGTCACCAATTTCTATACATCTCCCCCTTGAATTATGGTACTCATTTTGGGACTGGCGCTTGCCTTCAACAATGTCGGACAAGACAGGATGAATAAGGTACAGCCGAGTTTTGAGTGTACGTTTCATAAGGAGCTCCGCGGGCGGGACTCCCGTGAGCGAGTGCGGTCGGGACCAATAGGCCAGCAGGAGGCGCGATAGGCGGCATTGAAGGGAGGGACCTTGAATCCTGAGCATGCCTTGTTTTATGATTTGGACCGCATGTTCCGCCTGGCCATTGGAGGCCGACATGGTTGATGCCATTACCTGACATGAACTCCCGGAATTCGTAGCTAGTGAAACATGGGCCATTATCGCTAACAAGGATGTCTGGCAAACCGTGGGTCGCAAAGACCGCACGTAGACTCTCCACAGTGGTGGATGTCGTGCACGAATTCAAAATGATGCACTCGATCCATTTCGAGTACGCATCAACCACGATGAGAAATATTTTCCCCATGAACGGACCCACGTAGTCTACGTGAATGCGTGCCAATGGCCTGGTGGGCCAGGACAACGGGCTGAGCGGGGCCTCCCTGGGGGCATTTCCCAGCTGAGCACACGTTGTGCACCTGCGAACACAGAGTTCCAGGTCTGAATCAATTCCCGGCCACCAAACGTGTGACCGGGCAATGGTTTTCATCAGCACGATGCCTGGGTGCTCGCTGTGGAGTTCCCTGATGAAAGCTTCCCTGCCCCTCTGGGGTATGACTACCCAGCTGCCCCATAGTAGGCAGTCGGCTTGGATGGAGAGCTCATCCATCCGCCTGTGAAGTGGTCTGACTTCCTCAGGACATGCTCCGTGTGCGGGTGCCCAATCCACAGTCAGGACACATTTCTTAATCAAAGATAGGAGGGGATCTCTGTTGGTCCAGATTTTGATCTGGCGGACTGTGATGGGGGAGCCTGCGCTGTCAAATTCATCAACAGCCATGACCATCTCAGCGCTTTGCTCCGCTGCCCCCTCAGTGGTGGCCAGTGGAAGCCTGGCCGGCCCGGCCAGTGCTGGATTGTGTAGTCATATGCAGCCAGCGTGAGAGCCCATCGCTGTATGTGAGCTGACGCATTGGCATTGACAGCCTTGCTATCTGACAACAGGGATGTTAACGGCTTGTGGTCCATTTCTAATTCGAACCTCCTGCCAAAAAGGTACTGGTGCTTCGTTTTCACCCCATAGACACATGCGAGTGCTTCCTTCTCAACCATCCCATATCCACGTCCTGCTTGAGAGAGCGACCTGGAGGCGTAAGCCACAGGTTGGAGTTGCCCCTCAGCATTGTACTGCTGCAACACGCACCCGACCCCATAGGATGATGCATCACATGTCAGAACCAATTTCTTACAGGAGTTGTACAGGGTCAACAATTTATTTGAACAAAGTAGGTTACTTGCCCGATTGAAAGTCCGTTCTTGACAGTCCCCCCCAAAACCAATTGCAACCCTTATGCAGGAGCACGTGTAGCGGCTCCAAAACAATGTGCTTAAGTTCGGCAGAATGTTCCCGAAATAGTTCAAGAGTCCCAGAAATGAACGCAACTCCGATGTGTTGCAGGGCCTGGGTGCTCGTCGAATCGCCTCTGTTTTGGATTCGGTAGGCCGAATCCCGTCTGCAGCAACCCACCTGCCCAGAAACTCGACTTCGGGAGCCAAAAACACACACTTAGGTTTCTTGAGTCACAGGCCTACCCGGTCCAGTCGGCGTCGCACCTCTTCCAGGTTGTGGAGGTGTTCCTCGGTGTCCCGACCCGTGATGAGGATATCGTCCTGGAATACGATCGTTCCAGGAATGGATTTGAGCAGGCATTCCATGTTTCTTTGAAAGATCGTGGCCGCTGATCGAATGCCAAACGGGCACCTGTTGTAAACAAACAGTCCCTTGTGCGTGATGATTGTGGTCAGTAGTTTGGATTCGTCAGCCAGTTCATGTAGGCTGAAGTGAGGTCCAACTTGGTGAACAGCTTGCCGCCTGCCAGGTGGCAAAAAGATCCTCGACTCTCGAAAGCGGGTATTGGTCTTGTAGGGACACCCGGTTGATAGTGGCCTTGTAGTCGCCACAGATCATGACTGAGCCATCCGCTTTTAGGACGGGAACAATGGGGCTCGCCCAATCGCTGAATTCAACGGGCGAGATGATGCCCTCTCTCAGCAAACGGTCCAATTCGCTTTCAATTTTCTCCCGCATCACATACGGCACAGCTCTGGCTTTGTGGTGCACTGGTCTGGTGTCCGGGGTGATGCGAATCACTACTTTGGTACCTTTGAACGTCCCGACGCCAGGTTGGAATAGCGACTCAAATTGCTGTAGGACCTGTGAGCATGAACTTCGCTCCACAGATGACACTGCGTGCACATCCCCCCATTTCCAGTTCATCTCAGCTAACCAGCTCCTCCCCAACAGTGCTGGACCATTGCCCGGGACAATCCAGAGCGGCAGCCGGTTCACTGATCCATTGTGTGTGACAGCTAACGTTGCACTGCCTAGCACTGGAATGATTTCTTTGGGGTATGTCCGTAATTGAGTCTCAATGCTTCTAGTTTTGGTCTGCTGGCTTTGAGTGACCATAGCTTTTCGAATTGTTGAACGCTCATGAGTGACTGGCTGGTCACCGTGTCCAGCTCCATGCATACCGGGATGCTGTTTAATAGGACCTTCATCATCATAGGTGACATTTTGATATATGAGCTGTGAACGTTTGCCACATGAACCCACTGAACTTCAGCGTCCATTGATTTGCCCCACGCGACATCCTGCCTCGCAGACCCCTCTCCTGGTCCATCTGCCTCGTAAATTAGCCTGGTCGCAGGCTTCCTGCAGATTCTGGCTAAATGGCCAGTGAGGTTACAATTTCTGCAGGCGAACTGTTGAAACCTGCAAGTCCTGGCAGCATGTCTGCCCCCACACCTCCAGCATGAACTGAGATTCCCATTGTTGTGAACAAAAGAGTTGTTACCAGATATTCCTTGCTGATTGTCCCTTTGACTGCTCTTGAGCACCCTGTTAGTGGGTGTCAATGGCCCCATCCCAGAATGCATTGTCCACTGGGATGGCGTAAATGTCCGTTCAGCCTGCCATTGTCTGTTGAAAACCTGTTCTGGGGTCTATTGCTGCCTGGGGTGTGTCGAACTGCCTTTGCCTGACTGCTGGGCTCTGAGTTGCGTTTATGATATTGATCCCCTGATCCCACCCCCCTGGAGTCAGGATTGCGCGCGTATATTATCTTGGTTTCTTCCTCCCCCGCCATAAAAGTCTGAGCCAGCAACGCCGCTGCTTCCAAGGTCAAGTCCTTGGTCTCGATTAACTTTCTGAAAATCCCGGCATGACCGATGCCCTCAATAAAGAAATCCCTTTGCATCTCCCCCCTGCAGGTGTCTGTGAACTTACAGAGGCTGGCCAAACGCCGGAGGTCCGCAACGAAGTCCGATATGCTCTGTCCTTCCCGGCGTCGGTGGGTATAAAATCTGTGTCGGGCCATGTGTATGCTGCTCGCCGGTTTGAGGTACTCACTGATTAGCTTGCTGAGCTCTTCAAAGGTTTTGTCCGCCGGCTTCTCGGGTGCAAGCAGGTCTTTCATGAGCGCGTAAGTCTTAGATCCACAGCTGGTCAGTAGATGAGCCCTTCGCTTGTCGGCCGCTGCATCTCCCAGCCAGTCCTTTGTGACAAAGCTCTGCTGAAGCCTCTCAATGAAACCGTCCCAATCCTCACCAACACAGTACCGTTCCTCTGTGCTACCGGTGGCCATTCTCATGGGTCATTGATTTCCATTTCTCGTCGCCAATGTAGAGTCCTTACACAATACCACAAATCCACACGAGGCACATTCTATGGACAAGGTCACTCTGTGACCTGCACCTTTATTCACAGGACCAAGATGTGATGACTCTGTGTGGGACCTCCCTTTATATACCTGGATGGCCAGGTGAGGAGTGTCTCCCACAAGTTCACTCCCTGTGGTCAATGTGTGCATTTCTCAAGTATATACAGTATTGCAGTGTTGTTACATGAAGGTTACATACGTGACAGACAGGAAAACTGGAACCTTTCCCTGGATAAGAGGGCAAAAGTGCAGAAGCAGTTCAGCTGAGCTACTTCATGTCCACTCTCCAGTCTTACAAAGCATCCCAAAGTGATTAGGAACATAGGAACTGGTGCCCTGGTCAATATTTATTCCTCAACCGACATCATTAAAACAGATTATCTGGTCATTATCTCATTGCTGTTTGAAGGCGCTTGCTGTGCGCACATTGGCTGCCGCATTTCCCACAATACAGCAGTGACTACATTTCAAAAAACTACTTCATTGGCTGTAAAGCACTTTTGGACATCCTGAGGTCGTGAAAGGCATTACATAAGTGCAAGTCTTCCTTTTACACCTAGTTACAAAGCTCGGGGAAGAAGCAGCAGCTATAATACAGTGATAACCGGAGCCAGTTCATTAGACGACCAAGGCTATTCA